>NC_040907.2:1609664-1939027 GCF_004126475.2 Phyllostomus discolor
GAGCCCGCTGCCATCCCCGGGCGCGCCCAGCGGTCACCCCACACGCACCCCCACGGGCACCCGCCAGGCATCGCGCTCGCCCGGCTGTGGGGCCAGGCGGGGACTGGGGGTGCCGGGTCCATCTCAGAGGCAAAGTCTCCCTGTGGGGAGCGGACCCTCGCACTGCCCGGCGACTGGGGTGCAACTCCCAGTGCCCGGGGGAGCCCCCCTGGGGCCGCCCGGGGGCAGGGAGCAGAAACAGCTCAGGTGTGACAGAGGGACGTCCGAGCCAGGGCCCTGGCAGCGGGGCGCCCCCGGCGGGGGCGGGCGGGGGCAGGACGCACCGATGCACGTCTTCTGGTCCCGTCCAGCCCGTAAGCCGCGGGGGCAGGTGCACAGCGGCCCCTCGCTGCTGTGGCTGCAGCCGTGGGAGCAGCCGCCGTTGTCCAGCTCCGCAGCTGTTCACGATCTCCATCTCGATCCCTGGGACGAGACCCACCCCCGGACGTGGGACCCGGGCTGGTGACGCCCCCCACTGATCACGGTCCGCCCTGGCCCGGCAGCCGGCCTGGGGCCCCCGGGGCCCCTCTGCTGGGAAACGGGCAGCCTGGAGCCCCCTGCCCTCCTCCCCTCCCCCCTCAGCAGGGCCACAGCAAGCGGGTAGCTGGGGGCCTCGGAGCCGACCTGCCACCCGGTCACCGCTACACCCCGGCGCGCCCGCGCCGCCGCCCGGGGCCACTCACGGTAAGCACTGCTGGCCGTCGGCCCCCAGCTCGTACCCCGCGTGGCACACGCACTTGAAGGACCCTTGGGTGTTGAGGCAGCCGTGGGCACACCGGGCCAGCCCCACCACACACTCGTCCACGTCTGGGCGGGAGAGACCAAGGTGGGGGCTCTGGGCCGCGGGCCGGGGAGGTGCACTCCCGGGGCAGTGCCTCGTGTGGAGGGGACCCTTGTGCGGGAAGGGGCCACACCCACCCGCTCCCCCGGCCCCGGCTCTGCAGCCCCAGGCCGGCTGGCCCCTCTGTGCACCTGGTTCCCACCAGCTCCCCAGGGCTGGGAGGGCGCGGCGCAGTCGGCACACCGGAGCCACCGGCTTGCGAGCAAGGCCCTGCCAGGGGCACCGGGCAAGGCTCTCTGCCTCTCGGGGCCCTCGGCCCCTCAACTGTGCCCACCACGCTCCACCAAGACCCCTGTGCAGGGCCTGACCAGGAGGGACCCGTCCACACTGCCTCTGGGGCCAGCAGGGGCAGGTGCCCACCACGACACCGTGTGGTATCAGTGCAGGCCCCAGGACCCACGTCCCGGGGACCCCAGCACTGCTCTGGCCACGCCCCCACAGTTCCTCGGACGAAGAAGCTGACACTCCTCCTTGCCTCCTGCTGAGCCTGCCAAGCCACCTGCATCCAGGGTGACACTGACAAAGATCCCCGAGACACCCCTCCCTGCGGCGGGTGTCCCACGGAACCGCACCTGCAGCCCACCACCTGAGCATGCACAGGGACCCCCCCACTCACGGCCGCTCCTGCAGAGCCACGTGTCACAGGGGAGAGGGGACACCCGGACGTCCTGGGACGGGGGAGCAGCCAACCCCGCGCAGCGCCCGGCTGGGACCCCTGCTGCCTGGGGTGGGGGGCACGCTCTCGAAAGCGGCGCCCGGCACATTAATGAAACTGTGGCAGCTGGGGGCTGGTGGGCTGTCGCCGGCTCAGGGCGCTGCTTCCCGGCTTCCTCCTCGCAGCCTCCCTGCCGGGCAGGTCTCAACCCCAGAAATACTGAAGAGCACACACTCAGCTGCGGGCCCGCAGCTGCGGCCTCAGACGGGCTGAGTTCAGATAGCAGCCCCCTTCAGTGCGTCCCAGCCCCCGGAGCCCCCCGGGGCCCCCGGCCCCCGCAGCAGAGAGGGGCCCCAGTCACCAGGGGACGACCAGCCCACAAGGCCCAGGGCAGCGGGACGCAGCCAGGCTCTCCCGCGGGATACGGCGTCCTACCTTCGCAGGGCCTTGCGGTCGGCCGGCCAGCCGGTAGCCGGCGTGGCAACGCGCAGTGGCGAGGCCCCGGAGCGCCTGGCACGTGTGCATGCAGCCGCCGTTCCGGTCCGAGCACGGGTTCCTGCCTGCGGTCATGGCCAGGAGGGGCGGGGGCAAAGCGCAGAGATTGGGGTGGGAGGTGGGGGGACTGACTCCTGCAGACTCCAGGGTCCTGCCCCAGGGGCCCGCGTCCCTCCCCGCTCCCATGTGCCGGGGAGCCAGTGGGTCCCCCTCCCTCAGAGGCGGGAGCCCCCGAGGCGCCCCAGACGAGACAGCTACGGCAAGCCTCTTCCCCCTCCGGAGCCCGCATGCCGCCAGCCCCCTCGGCCCCCTGGCTGGGTGCCGCCCTGCACCCACGCCGGCCTGGCCCCTCGGGCCCACCCGTACGCACCCCTGGCCTGGCCCCCAAGAGGCCAGGGGGTGGGGGGCACTGTCTCCACACCTGTCCCACCCTGCCCTCCACTTGCACGTCACAGGGGCACCCCGACCCCACTCTATCAGGGAAGCCCCCTCCTTTTTTGGCAGGCAGCCCGAGAAACGAGGACAAGGTGCCAGAGGGGGCCTGGCCCGCCTCCTCCACCCACCCAGGGGCTGCGGCCAGCGTCCCGCCTGCCCCGCCCCGCCCCGCCCAGCCTGGGCGGGTCTCAGACTGAGCACCGCACAGGATGCACCCGTCCTGAGTGATCCCAGAGCACCCAGCGGCGGGCGGGCGAGGCCCCCTTCCCACCCCGGAGGCTGAGCCGGGCGGTGCTTCCTGCCTGCACCCCAGCCCGGCGCCAGGGCTCCGGGCGGGGCTGTGGGGGTGTGGGGTGGGGCCCACCCGGGGGTGGGTGGCGCACACTCACGGACACAGCGCCTGCCGTCCTCCTGGAGCTGGAACTCGGGCCGGCACTGGCAGCGGTGCTGGGTGACCGTGAGCTGCACGCAGCTGTGCTGGCAGTCCCCGTTGCCCACGGCGCAGGACGGGACGGCTGGGGACGCAGAGAGCGGCCGCTCAGCCCCCGAGCAGGTGGTGACGCTCGGCTGAAGGACGCTCTGAGCCCCTCCACCTGCCCACCTCCGCCCCAGGCGTGGGGCCTCGAGAGGGCCACACTGTTCCCGTCTGGCTCCCCCGGGCACGGGGGATGCAGGCCCGCCATCCAGCTGTGGAGCCTCTGACCCTGGCCCGCCCCAGGACTGCCTCTTGGAGAGAGCCGGGCCCCATCCGGCACCGGCATGTCCCAGGCTCTGAGGCAGAGCAGGCCGGGAGGCTGCCTGGAGGAGGTGGCAGGCCAGCAAGGGGTGGTGGAGGCCCAGATGTTCCTCTATTCTGGTCGTCAGGTCACAGCCGAGGGGCAGGCGTGGGGTTTCCACGGACAGCCACTGTGGCCCGCAGGCCGAGTCCCCGGCTCCGGACGGACCGTGCACCTCCAGCCCACCCAGACCCCGCCCACGTCTCCTGGCAGCCATGCAGACAGCGCTGGGTGAGACTGCAGAGCCAGGACCCGAGTCCCGGTCAAGGGCACCAGTAGCCCAGGCCCGCATTTGCGGGTGCCCACAGGGTGGGTCCTGCCGGGTCAGCCCGGCCGAGTGGCACCCCTGAGCCGGGTGGAGGGGCCGGGCTGTGCCGGGGAAGGACACGCTGAGCGAGGCCGGGTGCCCGGGGCAGGCACCGGGCCTCTGGCAGCCCCATGAAAGCTCTGGTCGTGGCCTCGTGGTTAGGGTAGGCGTTGGCCCCGAACTCAGGAGCAAAACCACAGGAATGTGGGCCTGGCAGGCCCGGCACGGGGCAGACCCGGTCCTGTCCCTGCAGCAGTGCGGCCGCCAGGGGCGGGGCCTCCCCCACCCCGCCGAGACGCCCCTGTGCCATCGTCAGATCCCGGGGCGAGCTTGAGAGCCAGGGGCACGGGCCGGGCACTGGGGGGACAGGACTCTGAGGCCAGGGGAGCTGGCCACGGCACGCAGAGCCCTGGGGCGGCCGCGGGGCTGGGGAGAGGCTGCAGCCGCACTGTCTGCCAAAAGCAAAGCTTCCCTCAAAGTATGTCTGAAAAAAGCCAAGCATGGCCTGCAAGACATGCCCCGTTTCCCCGCGTGAGGCGAGCGGGTGGGGAGGGAGGCGCCGGGGTGGCTGCAAGGGCCCTGTGTCCTGGTCACACCTGGCACCCACAAGTGCTGGGGACAAGCAGCGGAGACACAAGGACCGGGCAGGACAGAGGCAGGGCAGGGCAGCCACCATCTCAGGTCAACCCTGAGCCTTCTCCCCACCTGCCCACCGGCCCACCCCCGACTCTGTCCTGACCCCCAAACACCTGCCTGCCTCCCCCCTGCTTAGGCCAGTCCACCACGCCAGGGGGTTCCCAGCACAGCCTGACCCAGTCCTGCCCCCCACGGGCTCTGCCCGTGCTCACACCCCCAGCCCTGCTCGGGACTCCTAATAGGAACCAGACTCCTGCCTGGCAGGGCAGGCAGGCTCACAGACACCGGGGCCCGGAGCCCCGGGCAGGGGGCCCAGCCGGGCCGGCACCTCGGCCCGAAGGAGGACCCCAGCAGTGGTGGCTGGGCTGGCAAGAAGGCCCTCGGGGGAGGAATCGCAGGCAGGTGGGCACGGGCGGCAGGGGTCCAGGCTCCCTGGCCACCGCTCCCCTGTCTGCTGCGCACACCCTAGAGTTCCAGGTGCCCCCGGGAGGCAGCCGAGCCCGGCCGGCGACGCCTTCTGCGGCCTGGGCCAGGCCCCCAGGAAGCTGGGCACATTTCTCAGGCGCCGGGCCGTGGCGCTGAGGGAAGGGCCCGCCGCTGTGTGACCAGGGTCTCCAGGGCTGGGGGGGACACTTCCAGGCCCCCGAGTCACCCGAGTCCTAGGGACCCCGGCCCGGGCAGTCCCGAACACGAAGACCACACTCGGACCTGACCCAAGGCTGAGAGCCCAGCGGGAGACGGGAGGTTAGGGGGTGCTCGGCCCCTGGTGGGCTGAATGCTCGCTCCCCCAAAACTCGAACCCGCACGTGACCGTATTCAGAGGGAAGCCCCCGTGGAGGTCATTAAGGTCACACGAGGCCACAGGGGTGGGGCCCCGACACCACAGGAGACCCAAGACTGTCCGTCTCCCTCTCTGCCACATGGAGGCCTTGGGGGGTGGTGCGGGGGGTGCCCACCAGGGAGCCGGCTCCCACCGCGACTGAGCCGGCTGGCGCCTGGGCCTGGAGCTTCCAGCCTCCAGGACGGTGAGAAAATTCACGTCTGTTGTTTACACCCCTTGAGTCTGTGGTGTTTGCCACAGCAGCCGGAGCTGGCCCACCCACCCTCACTCCCCAGGTTCGGGGCCCCCAGACTTGAGCCAGGCAGGGGGTGGCAGGGGTCTAATAGAGCTGGGCTGCAATTCCTCCTCCTGCCAGCAGTGGGCCCCCTACTCGGGAGCCCTGGGCCTGAAGCCTTGAGATCCGCGAGGGAACGGGGCCTCCCCTGAGCAGCAGGACACTGGTCGCCTAGGAGACAAGGGTCCCCCAAGGCGGGGGCCCCCTCTGTCTCTGCCAGTGGTTGTCTGCTTTTGGGGGTCGGGAGTCAGTGCCTGAGGCCTGGCCGTGGCTTTGGGTCGGAACATGGTATCGGGTGCACCAGGGTGCCGGCCCTGCAGCCAGTGGCAGGTGGGGGCGGTGGATGGCCGTCCTCCAGGGCCGCTCTGCTGGCCGGGCCCCGGCCCCGGGGGGTGGCACGCCGGCCAGCCGGAGCAGGTCGGCTACGGGGCTGCACTGCAGCAGGCTGGTGGGGGTGGGGGGTGGGGGTGGGGGAGCAGGCCTGTCGCCAGCCGGCCGGCCCAGCCCACAGGCTCCCTTTGCTCCAGCCACCAACTGGCAGGTGGTTCGGGGCCGGCCTCCCTCCCAGGGTTTCGGAATGACTGCCCTCAGCCTGGCTTGGTGTCCAGGTCCCCAGAACCTCACCCGAGTGTGGTCAGCGGCCGTCCGCAGCCCTTCCTTCTAGGAAGCCGTCTGCTGGGGACAGGGCCAGGGTGGGGTGACCCGCCGGCTCGGCAGGGAGAACAAACTCCCCTGGGGTTCACCCCCAGGCAGCTCGTGGGCCACCACTCATGGGCCTTGGGCGTCCTGCCCCGTCCCCACCCCCGCACGGGCCCCGGTGCTGCACGGGGACATGGTTCACCTGGGTCCAGGTGAACGGCCGTCCGCACCCACATTCTGGGGACAGGAGCCTCGGGGCCCGGGCCCCAACACCGCAGACCACACGCTGGCCAGCCGGGCCAGCTCCGCAGTCCCCGAGAGGAAGCTCCCAAGACAGCTGGTGCTTCGGGGGTCCTGCTCCTGGGAGCAGGGTCCACCCCGCCTACCCGCCATCCAGACGGGACGGGGGGGGGGGCGGGCCGTGTGACCACAGCCTAGTTCGGGTTCTGGGGCTCACAGACTGCCCCCAGGACTGCGTCTGTGGCTTCTCGGGCGTGAGTTTTGCAGATGAACCTGGAGGTCGCCCCATCCCCACAGCCTGCACCGTCACCGCCCAGGCCTGCCCGCAGCAGCCTCTCTGAGGGCCGGGCCCCTCCCCGGGGGGCAGAGAGAAGGGCGGGCCGGGGACCCCGTGTGTCCCCTCACTGCACCGCCCCACCCCGCTCGGGAAGACCCTGGAGAGGGGCACGGGGCGGGGGGTGGAGTGTCCCCTCTGAGGCCACACTGCACACCGAGTCCCCAGGGAAGGCAGGGACCAGGAGAAAGGGACACAGGGAGGAGTGGGGGCGCCGGGCCACCTGGGGGTGCATGACAGCAGCGGAATCTTCCCACAGCATCTGCCCCCCGAGGTCTGGTGGGCCTGAGACCTCGGGGGGAAGACACAGAGCCCCCCTCTTCCAAGTGACAGGCCTCGGCGCCTCCCCTAGAGGGACCCTCTGCTGGCGGAGCCAGTGACATCGTGGCCCCCCAGACCGCCCCAGGGTCCCCCAGACCGCCCCAGGTGTGTGGCTGGCCCCGGGCCACGGGGAGCAGCATCCGTGTCTCCGTGTCCAAGGCCAGGGTCCGGAAGAGCCGGCTGGGCAGGTGCCATGCTGGCTCTGCGAGCCCGGCCGCACCGAGGAGGGTTCCCCAGCGCAGACCGTTAAAGCCCCGGGAGCTGGTCTCCTCCTGGCCACCCTCCCCTGCCCCCACTCCCCTTTCCACGCTGGGGAAGGAAGGGGGTGGCTCAGAGCCCCCAAGGGTGAGAAGCAGGACGGACCAGCCCCAGGCCTCACGGGGCCCTCCCTCCCCGGAGCCTGGGCTGACAGGCCCGGCGACACACCCTGGCGACGGAGCACCTGAAGACGCCCGCCGCGCCTGCCGCCCTGGCGGCCAGCCTGGCCAGGGCTGAACGCCGGGTGCTCGGGGGCCTGGGGGCCTGGCTGCCTCTCACGGCATCGGGGCCGTCGGCAAAACCCTGGTTGCAAACTCTCACTTGTAAGAAAGGAAGGCTTTCGTGCGTTATTTCTTTTGCAAGGGAGGGGTGCGGGGGCTGTGCATTTCCTGTCCTCCCCTGCCCAGGAGGGCGGTTTGGCTCAGAGGGTTTCAAGCCCCCCCCCCCCCCCGCCCCGCTCCCCGCACTGCCTCTTCTAGGGGCTTCCCAGATCCCTCAGGGCCCCACGAGACGACGGCAGCACCGCCCCGAGGGTGCCCTCCCCCGGCCCCAGCATCTCTGTCCCCTTTTTCCAAGTGGCGTGGGGGCTGGGCGGGGGAAGCCTGACCCGGCCGCCTGCCCACAAGAGGCCCCGGGAGCGCACAGCACCTGCCCCGCCCAGAGGACGCCCGCAGGCCCCGGGGGAGGGTGCCAGAGCAGCTGCGCTCCAGCTGTGCAGACCGCCCACAGCCGCCCTGGGTGGGGGAGGGCAGAGCAGGGCCCAGGTCCTACACTGACTCTCCCATAAAGGTCCGCCGAGGCCCTGAGGCCGTCTGAGCTCAGACCGCTGGCTGTCTGCATGCTGGGGTCCCAGGGGAGAAGGGGGAGTCCCACACCTCTCAGAGGCGGGGAGTCCAGCCCCCCCTCCAGGAGCTCTCAGAGAGCCCAGTAGCCCGGCACTGCCGAGCCGTCCCCCGCCGGGCCCCATCTGGAAGCCGCTATGGGCGAGCTGCGTGCTCAGCCGCCCCGGCTCCCGGCCAGTGCGCCAGGCCCGCTGCAGCCAGGCCGGTCCCCGGGCAGCCAGGACGGCCCACGAGGGAGCAGGGCAGGTGCCCCCAGAGCAAAGGTTTCCCGCTCTGCCCCGGGAGACCCCCCTGTGCACCCCAGAAGGTTCTCGGCAGAGCTCGGGCCCCACTGGGAGGACGGCTCCCCGCGGACCCAAGGAAACCCACAGAGACCCCGAACGCCTCTGGGAGAGCCGGGGAAGGCCTGACGGGCCAGGGGCCAGCTCCCGGGGACCCCAGACCCAGGGGACCTGCCGACAGCCGGGGGAACGTGGGGTGTGCGTGGGTGCGTGTGTGCATGTGTGGGCGTGTGTGTGTCAGGGGTGCGGGTGAGGGTGGGGGGCGTGGGGGTGTGGGGTGCAAGCGTGGTGCACACTTCCTGCCGGGGATGGCGGTCATGAGAGGGGGTGGCGGACCTGGGCCCCAGGGAAGCATCTCCAGCTCCGGGAAGCCACTGCCCCGGAGCGGCCAGGAGCTGGACAGCAGCGCCCAGAAGGCTGCCGAGCACAGGGGCCCTGCGCACACCCACCAAGTCTGGGTGCCCAGAGCTGCGGGGGCGGGGTCCCAGCAGCCCCAGGC
The DNA here is from genome assembly GCF_004126475.2 of Phyllostomus discolor. Taxonomy (NCBI): domain Eukaryota; kingdom Metazoa; phylum Chordata; class Mammalia; order Chiroptera; family Phyllostomidae; genus Phyllostomus; species Phyllostomus discolor. Next base: position 1,618,378 of record NC_040907.2, read on the forward strand.
CAGCCTGTGCCAACCGGACCCAGGGGCCCTGGCGTCAGCCTGAGAAGATCCTTTCAAATAACCCAGCACCGAGAATCGAGACCCTCGGGGGGGGGGGGGGGCCAGCGCAGGGGCCCCCGAGGCAAGGCTGCTGGGAGGTGTTCCAGTGAGCAGTGGGGCAGATGGGCTGGGGGCCCCCTTCCCAAAGCCAGGTCCCTCCAAAGTCCCACGGGGCACCTGCCTCTTGGCACGCTGCCCAGCCCCCCACCACTCCCATCAGTGTCCTGTGAAGGCCACATCAGCACAGGTGGGGGACCAGGGAGGCGGGAGGGTGCATCCCAGCCACAGCAGGGAGGGGGCGGTGGGTGCCCACCAAGCCCAGGGAGGACCTGCCCCAGAGGAAGGGGGTGGGAAGGACATCCAGGGAGACCTGGGGCCCCCGAGGCCAAACAACCGCGGTCGCGGGCTCCCAGAAGCCTCCCTCCCGCCCGGCCGGCAGGCAGCAGCCGGGGGCTGCCCGGCCCCCACCCCCCGTCACCGTGTCTGCAGCCCACACGACATTCCTGCATCTGTTTCCACTTTCCGAACCAGAGAAGTTTTATGGGGCAGCGGCCTCACCCCCCAGCGGCAGCCTGGACATGTGAGAGTGAGGGGTGCGGGGAGGGGCCCCCAGGGGCTGGCAGGCCGCCTGCCACATAGCAGCCAGGCGTGCAGGCAGCGGGCCCTCGCAGCCCCGCCGGCGCACTCTGGGCTTCCAGGGCGGAAAGGAAGGGCACCCCGCCCCCAGGCCCCGGGAACCACCCCCACGGGGCCTTGGAGGCAAGAAGGGGCCGGCCCGAGCCCCTGGCACCTGTGCCCAGAGCCTGCCTCAGGGGTCCAAGGGGCCCCCACGGGTCCACACCAGGCCCCTGGCCTCCAGCCCCTCCCCCCGCCCCTCGGCGACCGCCTGGGGCTCTCTCTCCTTCCCACCCTCCTCTCCCTCACAGCCCTCCCGGGCCATCGGGCCCATCCCCCAAGGCGAGGGAGCCCAGAGAGGAACAGAGGGTCAGGGTCCCCTTGCTCCTCGGGCCACAGCCCGACCCCCGGCTCCTTGGGGCCCAGAAGCCCAGCTCTCCGGACCAAGAGTGGCCTCACACTGCCCTGCCCCTGGCCAGCCTCCCCGAGTTTGGAGGCTCTTGATAGGACAGCAGCCCGAGGCTCCTCCCCAATTCACGGGAGCCCCGCCCACCGGGGGAGAGGACCTGGGCCTCCCAGCCAGACTCAGGTGTGGCAGCTGCAGATGGTCCCAGGGGAGGGTCCCGGGGTCCAGACTTGACGTGCAGGAGCAGGGCCCTCGGGCCCTGTTCTCTCCTCACCTGCCTGAGCCTCCCCTCTCTCAGGTGAGTGGGGCTGGAAGGCCCACCACAGGCCAGGCCGGGGCCCTGTGGCGGCCCTCGGGCAGCTGGACAGGCCCAGGGGCCGGGGAGGCGCGCTTACCCAGGCAGGTCCTGCCGTCCGCGTGGAGCCGGAAGCCGGGCCTGCACTCGCAGACGTAGGAGCCGGGCGTGTTCACGCACCTGTGGTGGCAGCCGCCGTTGTGCATCTGGCACTCGTCCACGTCTGGGTGGGGACACAGGGTCGGGGGGTCACAGCCCACCCCCACCCGGGCCGCCCTCCTGCTCCGCACTTCCCCGGGCTCCCAGCCCAGGCCCCTCCCCGGGGACAGACCCCCCAGGGGCTCTGCTGGGGACCCCCAGGACCCTCAGCTCCACGCACAAGCCACGTCCACCCTGGGGAGACCCCCAGGTCCTTGCGGAGCCCCGAGGCTGCCTCAGTTGAGGACAGCCCAGGGGGCCCCAGCTGGGTTAGTGGGACCCTGGCCCCTTTATATAGAAAAGGCTTTTGCTCCAAAGAAATCGAGGCAGGACGGAGTCACCCGAAGCCCACCCTCCTCCCCCCAGCAGGGGCCACGCAGCAGCAAAACGGACGCTCTCGGTCGGCCCCGACAGCCCTCAGCTCCTGGCCCCCTGCCCGGCCATGGCGGCCACCCGAGGAGCCACGAGCCCCGTGGTCCTTAAGGAGCGTGTGCTCAGCTATGCCCTGTCCCCAGAGAGGCTCGAGTCCCAGCCCCAAGCGGCAGCAGGGGCCCTGCAGGCGGGCTGAAGCTCAGGGGTGAGCCGGGGGTTGTCCTGCAGCAGGTCCGGTGGGCCAGTGCGGCGGAGGGTCCTCTCCCGGGGACGGTGGGGGTGTCCAAGAAAGAGATGGGAAGAGGCTCCTGCTACCTTTGTAGGCAGAGGGAGGAACCGCCAGCCACAGACTGCTAGCACCCATGGGGGCCCGGAACGGCCAAGGATCTCCCCGGGGGCCTCCTGGAGGGACCTGCCCACCCCCTGGGTCTGGCCCACTGTGCACTCCTGACCCCCAGAACTCTAAGGGGCCTGACCCGGGCTGTTGCGGCCCTCTGTCACAGCGGCCATGGGAACTGGCCACAGAGCATGCCGTTACGACCTCTGGAGTCCTGTCCGTCCCAAGTCAGGGGTCAGGCCAGGGAGCTGAGAGTCAGCCCCTGCAGGGGCATCTGCTGTCCCTCTGGGGGACGGCTGCCCCCCCCGGGGCCCTGGGAGCTGCAGTGCCCTGGGTCCCACCCCACAGGCTCGCCCTCACTGTACAAGGGGAGCCCTGGGACGCCCCAAATGTCGGGGCCCCCACCTGGCACTGGCTCCTTAGACTCTGGAACAACGGCAGAACACGGTGCTCTCCCGGCAGTGCCGAGCGGGGCCTGGTTCCCGCCACAGCGTGGCCCCCAGGCCCCCTCCTCTCCCCCGCTTTCCTGAGACTCCGGGGAGGAAACCCGCCCCGTCCAGGGCAAGCCCACTCTGTCCTGCATCCCCAGACACAGCGGCCGTGCCTCGAGTGGGGCAGCTTTAAGGAGCAGCTGGGCCAGGGCTCAGCAGGAAAATGCCTGTGGTTCTTCACTGCCCTCAGCCGAGATACGAGACCGGGGTTTCTGGCAACCCCCAAACACGCCACACCGACTGGAGCAGGGCGACTTCTGTGCCGACGCTGGGCTGGGTCCCCAGGGAGCCGGCAGGCCCCGAGGTGTCTGCTGAGCCGGTGCACGGCGGTGCCTCAGGGAGCCCGTCCCGAGGCCATTGGGGCCCGTGGGGTCTCCACCAACCACCAACCCATCACATGAGCTCCCGGACCAGGCCCCCGCGGCCGGGTCGAGCCAGCTCCCCGACAGAACCCACCCACGACCAGCCCACCCTGAAGCCCCTGCCACACTCGCAGGAAGGCTGAGCCCTGGGGGTCCGGCCAGAGCTGCACCCAGGGGCCCTCCAGTCCCGATTCCCCCACGAACCTGACGCAGGCTCTGGGCCACGATGTGTGCACCCCACCATCCAAGGGCCTGTCCCCTCTCCCCTCTGCAAGCCCAAGCACCCCCCTCCCCAGAGTCTGGATGCCATGCAGCCTCGTGACATTCAGTGCCACCCGTGGCGGAGTGACAGCACTGGCCTGGCCTTGGGGACCTCGCGGGGACCGAGCCTGGGCCCCGGCTGGCCGAGTGACAAAGCCAGGAGGGGCAGCAGCGCTCGCCAGAGTCAAGAGCCCGCAGCTCAGAGCTCTACGTGCCCCCGGCAGGGCGAGCGGCAGGGACTGGCCCCGGGGACAGCGGAGCGAGGACAGTGTCTCCGAGGAGCCCAGGTGCCGCCGCATGCAGACACTCGGGGGACCCGGAAGGGCCCGCTGCCGGGGGGGACCCAGGCGGGGACTCGCCGGGAGCCTAGCCCCACCCCTCCCACCCGATTCCCGACTCCAGGGCCCCAGGAGCTCCCTGCACGGGCGGCACACTTGAGCTCCGGGGACAGGGCAGGGTGTGACCCACCTCCCGGGGGCTGCGGGGGTCCTCCCAGCAGACCCCCGTGCCCCAGGCTTGGGGGTGGGGGAAGGAAGGAAGGGCGGCACCTGCCACACCCACACGTGATCCCCACGGGGCCCAGGATCTGAGGACCCTGGAAGGGGAGACCCACCCTCGGGAGCCAGGGGCCTCTCTCTGACTTGACCGGCAGAGCTGCCAGGGCCGGGCCCACTGGCAAAGGCCGGGAAGGTTTTTCTTCCCCCTGGTCAAGCGACCACCCTGCCCCCAGCAGCCCCACAGCCAGCCCAGGGTGGGGCAGGGAGGTCTGAGGACTCAGGCGCTCCTGGGCACTGCCCCGCCCTCCCTCCGGCCCCGGCTGTCAGCACCCGCGCAAACTTTAAACAGAGAAAACAAAGGCCACCCACGGGGGCAGGGCACCCATTCTCGCCACCTGCGCGGAGCCCGCCGGCGCCCACCTGCTCTCCCGTCACCGGCGCTCAGGGGGTAGACGGCCTGGCCCAGGTGGCACGGGTAGCAGCCCCTCCAGAGGTAGGGGTAGTGCGTGCCCGAGACGCGCGCCAGGCCCCCCAGAAGCCCGAGGCACCAGAGCGCGGCCAGGCGGCTGCGGCTCCAGGACGCCTCCATGGCGGACCGGCGGCGCGGCGGGCACGCACAGGCGGCCGCCGCAGGGCTGTGCTGGGCTGTGCTGGGCTGTGCTCTGAGCCGCCGCCGGGAGCCGTTCCCGCCCAGCCCTCCTGCCCTCGCCTTTAAGTTCTCAGCTTTCCCTCCGCCCCCCGCAGGTAAAGGCCAAATCCTCGGACCGGAGGGCCCGCCCCCGGGCCCGCCCTCGGCTCGCCCCGCCCCGCCCCCCTAGACCGCCCTGGGTCTCCAGTGCTCGCAGCCGCCCGGCGCATTCCTCCGCGGAGTCCCGCGGCCGTAGACCCGGGCACCCGCGCAGGCACCCCGACACCAACGCTCAGACCCACGAGCACAAACACAGACCCACGTGTGCAAACATGCACAAAAGACACACACAGCCCAACCGTGCAGACAGGCACACGCGGACCCACAGGCACGAATGTGTGTTCCTAGTGCCAACGAGGAAAAGAAACCCCGGCGGAGCAGCCTGGGGCGCCGCCGGGACGGGATGGTTCTCATTGCCACGCTCGGGAGGGCTGGGCCGCAGGCCCTCGGGGCCCACCCACCCCGTGGGGACCTGGGGGTGACGATGCCTGCTGGGGCCGGGGCTGGGGCCCAGGCCTTCCAGGGCGGGGGCGGCGGCTCGGGGCCCGTGTCCACAGCACCCAGCACAGGGCAGGGCTGGGGAAAAGCAGGCACAGTTTGGGGGTGGGGGGCTGACGTGGGTCCAGGACCCCCGGAAAGACTAGATGGCACAAACAAGTGCCCAGGCCGCCAGCGGGCCTCAGTCTCCTCATCTGTACAGTGGGCGGGGGACCAGATTTGCCCAGCCAGGGCGCCCCGCCCCCAGCTGGACGCCACGGAACACACGTGACTTGGAAAAGAGAAACAGGACCGGGTGGGCCCACGGGGCCCAGGGTGAGACAGGGATTTGGGGGTCAGGGGCCGGCTCCCGCAGCACAGGGAGGGGCCTCACACGCCTCTGAAGAGTGGGGCGGGGGCCGCCGACTCTCCTGCCCCAGAAGTCCTCACGACGCCTCACCCCGAGGCTTGCCCAGCTCTCAGGCGTCTCCACTGCCCAGGGCTGCCCGCCGCCCGAGTACCCAGCCCCTCCGGCCCCTGGCCTCCTTTCCTGCCCAGCACCCCACTTCTCCCCACCTCTGCCCCTCCCAGACAGGCCGTGCTTAACCCTCATTCTGTCCCAAAGGGGACCCAGAAGCCAGGTGCCCAGGACCTGGGGGGTGCAGCTGAGGGGGCCAGGCCGGACGGTGACCTAAACCCTCCCTCACGGGGCCCCTCCCTCAGGTTCCTCGAGACAGGGGTCCCCATGGGTGCCCGCGTCTCCCTGTGGGCAGGCTCCCAGCACGTTGTGAGTGGGTGGGGGGCAGAGAACCTGCAGAGGCGAACCCGGTTCCTCCTGCAGCCTGTCGGCCCTGGCCGCAGGCACCCCTGGACTGCCGGCCGGGACCCTGTGGGGGGCTCCTCCAGGCCGGGCTGCCAGGGGCCTCGGCGTCTGGGCGGGGCCCTGGACAAAGCATTCTAGGAGCTTCTGGCTTCAGACCTTGGCCCTTCACTCGCTCCTGCACACGTGCCCCTCACTCAGCCGTGGCCCGGGTGCCCTCTCTGGGCCGGACACGGCTCTGGGTGCGGCAGTGCCTCCCCTCCCGCCGAGGGTAACGTTCAGGACTCGGGGTACGGATGGCTCTGGGCCTCCGTCCCCACTAGGGCTGGCTGCGCCAGCTCGGGCGTGGCCGTGGGGGGCAGCCGCCCGCCAAGCACAGACGGCTGCCGGCAGCCAGACGGTGCCCGCAGCCGCCCGCGGCCTCCCTCGGTGCCGCCAAGCGCGCCCAGGCCGGGGGCTGCGGGGTCTGGAAGCCGCCGGGGAAATGCCTTCCTGATGCGGAGACACCCGGAATGTCTGTGTCAGCAGAAGGGGCTGTCCCCGCCCCCTGCCAGGCCGGCCCCGCCCTCTTCTCCTAGCTGGGGGGGCCTGAGGGCTCCCCTGCCAGGACCCAGGCTGAGCCTGGCCCGCGTCACTGCCCCCAGATGCCACGCCCCCCACTTGGAGCTGGGCCCACCCGCCGCAGGCCCCTGGCAGCGGCACTGGAGGGCAGAACCACGGAGGCCTGGGGCCAGTGGAGGCTGGCAGACCCCACCCCCCGTGGCTTCCGTCCCTCAGTGCCCACAGGCCCCCACTCCGTGGAGGTGCCTCCTTGCGCTCACCCACCTCCCACTGAAGCCGCCTGGGTCACGTGACTGGTTCCGGGGCAGGCTGGGGAGCCTTGAAGGCCGAGAAAGCAGCGTGGGCGGCATTCCGGGGCCCCGGGGGCAGGGCCACGGGGACAGGCCTGTGTCCGACAGGCCGCCCAGCTGCCCGGGGAGGGGCCGGGAAGGTGCCGGAAGGAGGCGTCGGCCTATCAGGCCTCTCTCCAATCTGCCGTGGGGGCCCCGAGGCTTCTAAGTCCACAGCCCTCCTTGCTGCCCCAGGTCCCCGGGTGACTCACCCCTGGCCTGGCCTGGCCTGGCCATCTCCACCCTTAGCATCCAGAGCCCAGCCCAGAGCAGGGCTGCTTTCGACCTGAGGTCAGTCACAGTCCACCCACCCCCGTGGAGCCCAGGCATCCCGGCCTCAACCCCTCCCCACGTCGAAGGAAGGAAAATTGAAATCGTGGTCCTTCCCTGAGCCCAGCTGCCATTCCCGCCTGCCATGCCCTCGGCCGGGCCAGGCAGAAACTGGGCGAGCCCCCCCACTTACACACGTGCCCCCCAGGGAGAGCCCGAGACAGGGTGTCCTCTGCCACACGCCCCAGTCCCACTGTGTCACCCGCACACAGGCCCCAGGCCCTGCAGCTGCCCATGGGTGCCTGGGGTCCTGACGCCTGCAGACACCTACATTGGGGTCCCCTCCTAGGAGCTGGCCTTGGGGGTCAGGGCGGGCCTGTGGGGCGGCCGTCTGTCTCTCTGTCACCGCCGGCTCTGACCGCTGACGTTGAAGGCTGTCACCGTTCCTGCCTTGGCCTTCACGGAGCGTGTACCTGCCAGACGCTGCTCGCTAGGCCATGAACTTGGCCAGAGGCAGGAAATGAAAGCTTTTCACTCTCGGCACCTCCGACCGGGGAGGCCCCGTCGCAGACACCTCGTTGGAAACCGCCGTCCTGCCTGGAAGGCGCGGGAGGACGGCTGCGGAGGACCGCCAGCCAGAGGCCGAGGCCCCCCGAGAGGCCCTGCCAGGACCTTCTGCGGAAGGGGCGGGGGCGGGGCCTCCAGAGGCTCCTCGAGTCTGGCGGGCCACCTCACCAGCCTCGGTCAGAGGAGAAGCGGGGGACCACTCGAGGGCCCCCTCCCGGCCAGCCCGGCAGCACGGGACAGCACAGCTGGCCCGGGTCAGCTCTCGGCCCTCCCGACCCAGCCGGAGCCCGAGGCGGCCTTATCACGGCCTGTCACGTCCCATGTTCCTGCTTCCCCCTGGGGACCCAGAGGCCCTGGCGGCTGCCTCCTCCCAGCCAGGCCGGGGGTGTGACAGGAGCCTTTGTCAGTCCCCCAGCTGCTTCCCAGACGGACAGACACCAGGCTGGAGCCCCCGTCAGCCGGGGCCTGTGGGGGTGGGTGCGTGGCTTCCCGGGCCGGGGCGGCCTGAACACACAGGCCTCACACAAGGTCACCGTCGCTCCTGGGGAGGGAGGCGCCTCCCGGAACGGGGGGACAGGGGGCCACAGCCCTTCCTGCTTGGAACAGACGGCAAAGCCGGGCCCGCGGGGCTGAGGGCCCAGGACCCCGCGGCTGTCTCAAGGCCTCGACCCCCACGGCCTGCGCAGCACCCCGGGGAAGACCCCCGCCTGCCCCGGACACCTCTGCAGCCAAGGAGGAGCCCGGGGTGAGGGGGCTGCCAAGCCCCCCAGGAAAGAGGGCTGTTTTCGTGTCGGGCTGAGGACCTCACCGGGCGGAAGCCCCTCCCCGCGCAGCCCCCGCCTGGCAGCGCCCCCCGCCCCCGCTGCTGGCTTTCCCAGGCCCCTGCTTATCTCCTGGCGGGCGGGCTCAGCAGGGTCTCGGGCAGAATTCCACCCCCGGCGTGGGAAGGCCCGGAAAGGGACACCCGGACTTTCTCCAGACCAGACGGCAGCACTGCCCCCCCCCCTGGGGGGGGGGCTGAAGCTCCTCCCCCCCCACCCCCCCGATGGCTACGCGGTCCGAGGGCCACACCGTCCGGGCCGGGTAGGGACGTCGGCCAACTCTCAGACAGCCGCTCACAGGCCAGACGGCCGGCCCCTGCCAACGCGGAGAGACGGCGTGGGGTGAGGGAGCGAGGGGACCCCGGGGCGGTGTGAGGGCCTGCCAGGGTCCCTCAGCCTGAGGTAGGGCTCCCTTCCTGGGCCTGGCTAGGGCCCTGGGACCCGCCCCCCGTGCCCCCTGGGCCTGGGTGTGGCCCCCCCACCCCGGGGCCTGGTCCCTGAGGACCTTGGTCAGGGGAAGAGAGTGTCCCAAGGCCGAGGCGGGGGGTGGGTCAGGCTGAGGCAGCCCCTCCGTCCACCCCATGCCCCCCTGAAGCCGGCTGCGGGCTGGGAGCCTGCAGCGGGCGCTGGGCCACGAGACCCAAGGCTCTTCCCTGGAGTCCCACCCCCCCACCCAGGGCCCTAAGGGGCAAGACCGTTCCTCATTCTGTCTTCCGGATGACGAGAACGAGGTTCAGAGTTACTTATGCAAGGGGCTCGGTGATGCCACAGTCTGGCCCGGGGGGTGGCTTCCCCGGCAGGGCAGCCAGAATGCACTCTGTGGGGGAGCCCCCTCCCCGGCCTTCCCAGGGCCCACCGCCCGCCCGCAGTGAGCTGCAGGCTGGAGCCTGCCTCGGGGCCCCCTGGGGAGTGAGGCCTCGCCCAGCCCCCGGCCACCTGGCCAAGGGAGCACACAGCTCCTGCTCCAGGATCCGCGCCCAGAACACGACGCTCGCACCGGGCTGGCATGGCGCCCGGAGCGGGGGCCAAGGCGCCCCCGGGCCAGCGCTGGGGCTGCACGGCGTCGATTCAGCCCTCTGAGCGGGGTCTGGGCTCACCCCACGTCGACCCGGTGCACCGGCCTCCCCACGGAGCCAGCCAGCGAGCCAGCGAGCGAGCCGTCTTTCCTCGCGGCCACATCTTGATTTCCGGCTGGCCCTGCTCGGACACGGCCGGCGGCCGCCCCGTGAGCCCCACGCGGCCCAGGGGAGGCTGGGCCTGCAGGGAGACAGCGTGCACACAGCAGGCGCTTGGCTCCCAGCAGAGCCCTCTCGCCACGCGGTGACTCGGGCCCCAGCCATCCCAAACACGCAGCGCCGGGTCAGCTAGCTCCCCGGGGCCGAGGCCGGGGCAGGGCGGGGCCCTCGCAGCGTCGTGCTGGGCTGAGGCCACTGCCTCCCGCCTGGCCCCCGGCCCGGTCGGCTCATCTGCAGCCCGGCTGGCTCATCTGCAGCCCGGCCTCGGCCAGCTCTGCTGGAGAGTGGCCCCCTCTCCTGTCCTCAGGGCTCTTCCGGGTTAAGGGGGTCCGACGCCTCCTGAAGAGACGCAGTCCAGGCCACTTTGCCCACCGGGGCCGATGGCCAAGCTACGGACTCACCGTCCAGGACCGGCAGACGCGTGGCCGGCCAGCACCGGGAGCCCAGAACCCAAGTGGAGAGGACCCCTGGAGCAGCACAGCACAGCCCCGCCCCCCAGGGCCTGGCACAAGTCCTTATGGGAGAGCCAGGGGCCCCGGACACCGACGGGGTGGGGGTGTGCACCCACAGGTCTGAGCAGGGCCCGGGGGCCGAGGAACGACAGGGGCAGGGCATGGGGAGACTGAGGCCGGCCCACGAGGCCGGGCAGTGCGCCTGCAGCCGACGGGACACGGACCAGGGTCCTCTGAGGGTACCTCCAGTGTGTCAGTGCCCAGGAGACCTCAGAGGGGGCAGCTCGTGCTACGGGCTATCCCGTCCCACCTATGGGCACCCTGGGCCAAGGGGAGGGGTGTCTGACACTCACGAGGAGCCTGCCCTGGGCCTGGCATGGCCTGGGCCCCTCAGTTCATTGCCTGCACCAGCATGGTCCCCCACTTTAGAAGGCACTGGTTTGGGGGTTCTGGCAGCAGGGGCACCCCTCCTTACCTAGGCTCTAAGGAGGGGTGCTCCTCCCCTCCCCTGTCCCTGTGCCCTAGGGACAGAGGACAGGTCTCAGCGGGCTCTGCGTCCCAGCCGGCTCAGTGTGCAGACAGGAGATCAAAGCCAAAGCCGCAGCTCAGGCGGGTGATGTGGAGCCATCGCCACTGTCACCGAGCCCTGGCTCCCGCATCCCCCACAGACACAAGGTCCCCATGTGCTGGGGCCTGAGCACAGGGTTGCAGAGCGACCCCCCACCACGCCTGCACCCCCTCCCCCGCCCCCACCTCTGGCCACCACGGAGACCTCAGGCACCCGAGCCATGCTTCCCGGACACCCTGGCCAAGGGGACCCCCAGCTCCCAGACCCCGGTCCAGCAGGCGGCGCCCCGCCCTGCCTTCCGACAGACAAACGGCTCACAGCTGGAGCCGCACAGCTGCAGACGGTGCCTGCTTGGGAAAGGAGCCTGGGGGGTGGGGGCGGACAGTGACTGCCGGACGCGCCCAGGAGCAGCCGGCCAGCCGGGTGCCAGGCGGGGGCTGCGGCAGGGGAAGGGGTGTCCCCACTTCGGCCGTCCCCGCCTCAGCCACCCCCGCCTTCCTCCCACCTCAGTTCTAATCCATGCCTCCCGCCCTCTCTCTTCTCTCTAGAATTTTCTGTCTGCTCTTGATTTTGCTGAAACCCACCCGCAGCGGCAGGGCCGGGCCCAGGCTGTGCCCAGAGCTCACGGGTGCTTCCAGACACCCACCGGGTGCCGCTGGGGGCCCTCGCACACACCCAGCACGCAGCGCCCCCTCCCTCGCGGGCCCTGTGCTTGGCCACCTGACCCCCACCACAAGTCTTTCTACGGGCATCCCCCCAGCCCCAGGCAGAGTGGCCACCCACCCTGCACAGCCCAGAGGGCGCCCCACCCATATCGGGACTCGTATCTGAGTCTCCCACCTCATTTCAGGAGACACGTGGACCCCTAAAGGTGTGAGAGGTGAGTCGGGCTGGGAGGACCCTGAGGACTGGGCACCACCCAGGACCCCACACAGGCCCCCTTGGAGGAGCCCAGGGGAGGGTAGGAGGCGGGCTTCAGCAACAGCCAGGCAGGGAAGCTGCGGCCAGGCAGTGGCCATGGGGGCGGGGCAGTGGCTGTGGGGGCGGGGCAGTGGCTGTGGGGGGCGGGGCAGTGGCCGTGGGGGGCGGGGCAGTGGCTGTGGGGGTGGGGCAGTGGCCGTGGGAGGTGGGGCAATAGCTGTGGGGGCGGGGCAGTGGCCGTGGGGGTGGGGCAGTGGCCGTGGGGGGCGGGGCAGTGGCCGTGGGGGGCGGGGCAATAGCTGTGGGGGCGGGGCAGTGGCTCTGGGGGGCGGGGCAGTGGCGGTGGGGGCGGGGCAGTGGCCGTGGGAGGTGGGGCAATAGCTGTGGGGGCGGGGCAGTGGCCGTGGGGGCAGGGCAGTGGCCGTGGGGGGCGGGGCAGTGGCCGTGGGGGGCGGGGCAGTGGCGGTGGGGGCGGGGCAGTGGCGGTGGGGGCAGGGCAGTGGCCGTGGGGGGCGGGGCAGTGGCGGTGGGGGCGGGGCAGTGGCCGCCCCGGCCTACCTCGGCAGGTCTTGCCGTCTCCGTGCAGCTGGCGGCCCGGGGGGCAGCGGCAGTAGAAGCCCCCCACGGTGTTGCAGCAGTGGCCCTCGCAGCCCCCGTTGCCGGCGGCACACTCGTTCACGTCTGTGAGGGGGAGAAGCGGTGAGCACCACGGGGGGGGGGGGGGGGGGGGACCTGCCAGCCACAGGCACCCCACAGCCGCAGACCCTGCGCCACACTCGGACGCTGTCGGGCGGAGACCGGCAGGCCTCACCCCTCCAGACTGGCCCCACCAGGGGGGACCGGCGTGTGAGCCCAGTGGCGGCAGAGCCACGCCGTCACCGGGCCCCCCCTTGCACCCGGGGCCCGTGGCCGGGACCCAGGGACCAGAACGCCTGTGGGCGTGTGCATTCCGGCTGTCGGCTCGCCTTGCCAGCGACACCGGGCCTCCCTGTGCTGGGACCAGGAGGAGGCCACAGCCACCCTCGCAACGCCCCCGCCCCTGGGCCCCGAGCTGAGGACGGAGCAGGTGGGGAGAGCCCAGACCCCAGCACCCCTGGCCTTCGTCCTGCCCGGTGTCCATGCTGGAATGTGGGTGCCTCCCCCTCAGGGCCGGGGCATCATTTGCCCCTCCCGACCCCAGACCCTGGTTCTGCGGGGCTCGGGCTGCCCACGGGGAGGGACAGGGCCCTGCCCCGCCCCCTCGGTGGCCTGGTGCATGTGTGAGGTGATGGGACGGCCAGGCACCTCTGCCCTCCCCCAGCCCTGGCTGAGCTGCCCACCCCAGGTCCGAGGGGGCTCTGCCTCCCGTCTTCTGGGGCCCCAGAGGCCAAAGGCCAGTCTCCCTGGCGTCGTGGGGAACGGGACCTGGAGCAGCTGCAGAGCAAACAGGACCCCAACACACAGCAGGCTGGGGACGGCCAGGTGCCAGCACAGACCCCAGGTAGGTGCAGGACGTCAGAGGGTCCCCCCAACAGAGCAGCCCCTCGGGGCAGGCAGCCTCAGCTGGCCCGCCCAGGTGCAAGCCCCAGACCCCGGAACAGTGTGGCGCTCACCCTGTCCTTCCTGGGGAGGGTCCCTAGAAGACCCGGAGACAGGCTCAGGGTGCAGGCGGCCACGGTCCCACGGGAACAGCAGTGGCCAGAAGCCCCTCAAGACCTCTGGAACGTGAACCTCAGTCCGGCCTGCCAAGATTCACGTCGGGAATTTTCTGGGGATTCCTAGCAAGCTACGTGGGGTCAGGCAGAGGCTGGCCCAGCCCGGGGGGCAAGGCCCGGGGTTTCCCTGCAGGGCCCAGCCCGGGGAGACAGCACCCGGGGGTCCGGAGTGGTTGGTGTGAGGCACACCCGGAGCTGCTGGCCCTTCCCGGCGTGGGGGCCCCTCTGCGGGGGGGGAGGGCAGGGAGGCCTCAGACCGAGTGAGTGCCCTCCCAGCTCACCTGGGAGGCTGGCCAGCACGGCCAGGCCCCTCCCCCGACCCCTGGACACCGTGCTGGGGACAGCCACAGCTCCCCCAGACAGGCCCCTCCGTGCTCCGGCCAGGCCTGCCCTGCTCCAGCCACTCAGCACCTGCGTCCCCCAGCAGCCGGACTGTGCTACCCCGGGCGGGGGTGCTGGGCCCACCCAGCCAACTGCTCAGGTCGGGCATCCGGGGGAGAGGCAGGAGGGGCGGGATGAGCAGCCCCCCGAGGACGACTCCCCAGGCCACGGCAGCCCAGACTGAGGACGTGACCCTGGCACTTCCGGTTCTAAGTCACCTGCTCAGTGGGGGCGGGGGGCGGTGCCTCATCACCTGTGTCCTCCCTCCCCAGCATGCCCCCTCTGGAGGCCACCTGGTCGTTGCCCAGCACCCACAACAGCTGAAGACTGCACGGCGCCGCCCCCCCCCCCCCCCGCCCGGGCATCAGCCTGGGGGGCAGAGATCCTTAACCTTGTGTCCGTGGTGGTAACTCCGACAGGACATCGAGCACCAGGCCCCCCACCCTGCGGCCGCCCAGGGGTCCCCTGAAGGAATCTGTCAGCACAGGTGCCTGCGGGGACCCCTCAGTGCGTGGGAGACCGGGCAGGAGGGAACCTACCGTGCACCCCAAATCCACTGAACTGCACCCCCGTGCAAATAAACAGTACTCGCTCTGAGTGGGTGGGGGCCGCTGGGGGTTCTGTGGGTACCCTCGGGTGGTCGGCAGCCCTGCCGGGGACGGGTCCAACCGTGACCCCCACCTGTCCAGGCTCGGGGAGGGGCTCCCACAGCCCAGTGGCCAGGTGGGCACTGGAGTCCGCGGGCTGAGCTGGGGCTGAGTCCACGTGGGGAAGGGCCCGAAGCAGAGGCCAGCAGCAGCTTCTCCCGAAGCCCCAGCCTCCCCTTCCCGCACCCAGGCCTGCGGGGTCCGGAGCCGCAGCGCTGCCGGGAGCGGGACCAGGGACACACCTGCCCAGACCGACAGGCAGTGGGCGCCCCGCTGGTGGGCTGCTTCCAGAATCATCCATCCGGTCACCAGGGAGGCCCGTGTGGACATCCCAGAGCCACATTCCAACAGGCTCTCTGACCCCAGCCCCAGGGACACGGAGCCAGCCCTGGCCTGTGGGCAATCCCTGCCCGGAGCTGAGGCCGCCCGTCCGGCCGCACCCGGGGAGCGTTCTGCTCCGGAAGAGTCGGCACGTGCTCACGAGACCGGCACCCGGTGCCTCGGCCTCTCTTGCTGCCCACCCGGGAGTGCCCCCGCCTGCAGGTGTGCAGCACGTCCAAGGTGGCACTGTCCCCGTTTTCTGGAGGGACCACGTTCTGCAGCTGGGAAGGGCCCCCCGCCCCTGTGATCCTGGGGTGCAGGCGCTGACACTCAAAGGCACGTCCCCACTCCTCCCCAAGCCACTCCCGGGGACCCTGCTGCAGGTGGCAGCACAGGCCACCCAGCACCGAGGCCGGGCTGGCGGGCGGCGAGGGGAGGCCCGCCCCCCGCCCTGTCCACTCCAGCAGCGGGCAGTGACGCCTCCCCCGGCCCGGCAAACACGAAGCCCCTGCACCACTCAGCAGGGCCCCCTCGGGCCCCGCCCCGAGCTGCGGTCAGGCTCCAGTGGACACCAGGCTGTGGGCCTTCCCAGCTGCCACGGCGGCACAACCCCAGCGCCCCACGGTGGACGGGCAGTGTGGCTGCCGGGAGCCCAGAAGCCCCGACACGGTGCGGGTGCAGGGACCCCAGAGACAGGGGCCAGGCGGGCAGGAGAGGCCACGCCCTGACACCCCAAACGGAAATGTCCAGGACGGGCAAACACACAGAGACAGGGCGTGGCCCGGGGCTGCCAGGGCCGGGGCGGGGGCGGGGGTGAGGGAGGAAGGAAGGAAGAGGGAACAGGGGAAGTGGTTCAGGGCTCCCTCGGGGGGATGAGAAGGTTCTGGAAGGCGGCGGTCACACAGCATGGTGGACGTTCTAAATGCCACCGACTCGCTCACTTGAAAGGGGCCAGCTCCGCATTGGGCCAGGGTGGACGGGGCCTCGGGTCTGAGGCAGGAGCAGGGTTAGACCACACGCTGCCCCTCTGTGGGTGCAGGGGGCCCAGGGCCCGACCTGACCACCACGGCCTCGGAGCCACTGCCCCTCCCGCCCCCCCTGCTCCGCCTCTGCCTCCTCCTCCTCTTCCTCCTGACCCCCGATGCCCAGGCTCCCAGAGTGTAGAGCCCGCAGCCACCTGACTTTCCTGCCCAGGACCCAGCCTGGCGAGCCTTGCTCTGGGCAACCCGGCAACCCTGGACTCCACAGCGGGGCCTGCAGTGTCCAGGCTGGGGAAGGGGACACAGCTCATCTATCCTGCGTCCCCTGGGACACGTCGCAGCCCTCCCTGGGTGTGCGTCTGTAGGTAGAGGTGAGGGTGGGCCGGGGGCACGGCCAGGGCCCCCCACCTGCCGCGAGGAAGAGGAACCCATGAGGGCAGGGAAGGTTCACCGGAAGGAGGAGGCTGAGACCACCCGAAGGGAGGTCCCCAAGCCTGGTGGGCAGGGGGGTGGCTGGGCCTTGGCTCCCCAGGCCTGGGGGGACAGTGACCCCACCCCCACCTGCCCTCCCGGGCTGTGGGCCCCCTGCCAGGAGCCCGGATGTACAAGGCTCTGCCCACGGAGGAAGCCGGGAGCGTCTCCAGCCTGCAGCTGGGGGACACCCGGACGGGCCAGGGCCGCTCCGGCATCTCCTGGGAGGCGGGTGGTGAGGGGACCAGCTCGGGGGGGGGGGGGGGCAGCACACACGGGATGCGGAGGCGGATGAGTCAGAGCTGCAGGCATGGGGGGCTGGCCCCCTGCTGGGGCTTCACTGAGGGCCCTGAGCTTTCCGGGGCCCACCTCCCAGGGAAGGGCGGGCCGCCCCTCATGCCCCTGTGCCCGGCTAAAGGACTGGGGGGGGCCCAAGGTCTGGGAGAGGGGTGCTGGAAGCTTCCAGCACATCAGACGGTGCCAACACGGGGAGCCTCCTCCCCGGGCAGGAGGCGGCAGGCTGCCTATCTCCCCAGGAATGTTCCGCCCCCCGGAAGCGCACAGCCCCTCCCTCCCTCGGGGGCAGCGGGACGCCCGGGCCCTGTGCGAGCGTGCCCGCTTGGGGCCGCGGCCAGCACAGCTGGGGACCTGCCTCTGGAGGCCGCTCAGCCCCACCTGAGCCCCCCCCACACCCCAAGGCATGTTGTGGGCAGGGCTTCCAGCCCCGATGGGGTAAGACAAGGCCCCCATGGGTGCTCCGAGCCAGTCCTGGCAAGCGGACGCCGCAGGGGTCAGACAGACGGGGGAGGCACTGGGCTGGGAGCACCTGGGTCAGCCAGTGCCAGGCAGGGTGGCTCAGGGCGGCCAGCCGGGAAGGCGAGGAGGGCACTGGGGCCACTGGGGCCACTGGGAAGGCGGGGCGGGGCAGAGGAGGAGGGGCGGGGCAGAGGAGGAGGGGCGGGGCCCAGCACAGGCCAGGTCCCGGCTCCGGGTGGGGACAGAGGTGCAGGAGGGCCCTGGCTGTGGCCCAGGGGCGTAGGAAATGCACCTGAGCCAGGGGCGGGGCCCCGGTGTCCCAGCCACAGCGCGGGCTCTACAGGGGAGGGCGCATCGTTTCCTGGCGGCTGTGACCAGGCGTCACAGACCTGGGGCTGGGACAACAGAGATGTGTCCTCTCAGAGTTCCAGAGGCCCGGGATTCGGACTCAGGGTCCCTGCGCTACTCCCAGGCGTGGGCAGGCCACACCCCATGTTGAGATCCCGAGGGGGACCCTCCCTGCCTCCCCCGGGGCCAGCGCTGCTGGGCTGCGGCCGCATCGAGCCAGCCCTACACCCGGGCCTGGACGGCAGGGGGGGAAGCAGGCCCAGCACGTGAGCCTGCCGCTGCTGCGGCATCCCCCACGGCGGCCAGTGCTCGAGGGCCCCCCACCCCAGCACCCCCTCTCTGCTCCACCAGGTGAGGCCACACCCGAAACGGGCCTGGGGCCCCCCAGGCTCGGGGCCCAGCTGCTCGGCCTCCCAGCGGCAGGGCAAACACGGCCCACGGCAGAGCCCACCGGCTGGGCCTCCATTTCCGCATCTCTGAAACGGGGCGAGGAAGGCAGCCCAGGGGCCCGCCGGGGACCAGGGGACCCTCAAGGACAGCCCCGAGCCGTCGGTACTGATCCCACTCGGGTCAGAATCAAAACCCCGCAGCAGCACAGCCCGGGACCCAGGCCCTCAGCACCAGGACCCAGGCTGCCACTCGCTCCTCAAGGCTGTGTGGGCCTTTGGGAAACTCGGGGACCCCACGGACACGGAGAGAGCCCTGCCTGCATCTGCCCGAGGTCTCCTTCCCCCTTCCCCCTTCCCAGCACTCCGGCCCAGGCAGCCGCCTGGGCTTGTCCCAGGAGCCCCAGGCTCCCGGGCCGGCACGGAGCTCCCCAGCCACCAGGGCAGCGCCCGCCAGGTGGGGCGGGAATGAGGGCCGGCGGCCAGAGCAGGTGCGCCCCCGCCCGGGGCTCAGAAACGGGCGTCCCGGATCCGCCTCCGAAGAGCCTCACAGGAGAACGTGCCAGAAACAGTCTCCAAGTCAGCACGCTGCCCCCCGCCATCGCTCCGTCTCCTGGTCCCTGCGGGACGCCCACTGCCAGCAGCTCCCAGGACGGGTGGGGTCCGGCCGGGCTGACCGCAGCACCCTCAAACGTGTGGTGAAGCCAGCTGGCGGGTTCCCAGGCTGAACCCCGCGACCTCAGCCCAAGGAGACCACCGCCAGCTCCTCAGGGCAGAGCAGGCCACACCCCTTGTACAAGGTTGCCAAGGTGACCGGCAGGTCCAAGGCTGCTGGCTGGACGGGGTGAAACTGGCAGTGACCCCCACCAGGGCCCGGGGCGAGCAGGGGTGGCGGGGGGGGGGGGGGGAAGGCCCAGAAAGACCGGGACGGAGGCCCCCTGTGGAGTGCAGCCGGACCGGGGGACAGCCTGCCGTCCTGCTGGGTTTGGGGGCGAGGCTGCGGCCCTCAGCTGCGCTTCCCCAGGGTTAGTTACGGTGGCGGGCAGAGTGACAGCCCCCCAGGCGCCCTCACCCCGACCCGGCCCCTGTGGCCGCCAGCGCAGGCAGGGCAGAGTGGAACCAGGGCTGCTGGCCAGTGGGCCTCACGCAGGGACAGCATTGCAGATGGGGGCGGGGCACGTGTGATCTCAGGGCCCCGAGAAAGCGTCCAGGCCCGAGGACAGAGGTGATGGCGTGGGGAGCGGGGTCAGAGACGCCACCGAGCCGGCTTTAGCACGACGAAGGGGCCACAGAAGGAAGGGGCCTCCAGCCCTGGAGGGGACCCGACGCCCCCACGGCCTCCAGGAGGAGCCGGTCCCGCCCGAAGCTGGACGTCAGCCCCGAGAGGCCTGGGTCGGGCTCGGGACCCCCGAACAGTGAGGGGACAGACACATGCTGTCTGAAGACGCCAAGCGTGTGGTGACAGCACGGCAGCGAAAGGAAAGTGCGGTCGTAGGCAGGTGTCACCTTCAGACTGGAAAGAAAAAACACACTTCTTCAGAGGAGAGATCGCACGGCTCCCCGCAGCCCCCGGGCCCTGGCCCCCGGGGCCTATAGGGGGCGCTGCAAGGCAGGGGGCCGCCCTCTGCATGAGCTGAGCTGGCCACCAGGCCCGGGGCTCCCAAGGACGGGGGTCTCCTCCGCAGCTCAGAGGCCCCGCCCGCCCCGGGCAGCCAGTGCATCCCAGTGCAATCCCCGTGGGACCCCGGCCCGCCTCGGCCCCGTCAGGGGGACCTGGATAGGGGCCCCCCCCATCACTTGCTCCCCCAACAGCATCAGCTGCGTGCCGACAGACGCCCAACCCCCACGTGAGGGACGGCCTTCTCGGCTCTCCCAGGGCCCCGGAGTCAGGAGTCGGGGTTGGGGGGAAGACCCACAGGGCGGGGGAGGGAGCCCAAGCAGCACAAACAGGTGGGCGGTCGGGGGCGAAGGGCAGAAGGGGCATCGGGGGGGCTCCTGGGAGAAGCGTCACAGGGGCTGAACCCACTCAGAAGGGCTCAGAGGAGGCCCGGGGTGCTGCCCGGGCCGGCGTGGCACCCAGCAAAGGCCACGCTCCCCTGCTCCGGAGGCCGAGCCCTGTGCCCAGTGCCTTGGGTGGGCTTTTCTCATCTGGACCCCGGAGGACACTCCCTTCCTGCCTGTGCACACCTGGGCAGCAACCGGGCTGTGCTGGTCCCATGTCACCCCCTGGTGGCAGCTCCAGGAACTGCCTGCGGGAGCCCAGGGCAACTGCAGCGTGGAGGAGACTCGCAGGAGAGGCCCCGGGCTGCGGGGTGGGGGCTCCCAGTCTGGGGCGGCCAGCGCCTCGAGACAGGAGGGGACCCCCAGTCCACGTGCTCCCAGACGTCGCCTCCATGCCCAACTGTTCAAACGGCTTCCAAACGGTTGTCACACTGGCAGTCAGAAACCACAAGGAGGTTGGGGGGTAGGCGACAGGCAGAGGTGGACGGCCGTCCTCGGGGACCGGAATTGAGGGTCTGAGCATGTGCGGAGCCACATGCCCAGGAAGCTGGGGCCAACATGCAGCTGGGGGGGGGCGGGGCAGGCTGGGGGCGGGGAAGGGCCGCCCTCAAGACGGAGAGGTTTCACTTGTCTCGTTTTGAATGAACAGGTTTATTTCTCAGAGCAGTTTTGGGTGTACGGTGGAAAGGACAGAACCCCACACACCTCTCCCCGCCCCCCGCCGCCATCAGCCCCACGCAGGTGGTGGGCTGCGTCTGTCCCCGGGGGCAGGGCTGACTCGGGGTCTCCAGCACAGCCAGGTGTCAGGGCAGCTCTGGGGAGCCCCCCCGAGGGTCCTCTGCCCACCCCCATGGTGTCACTCGGGGCTGCGGCTGTGGGGGAGGGGGTGCCGCCCCCCCCCCAGAGGGCCTGTCCGGGGAGTCGCTGTGCCCTGCGCGGCCTTGGCCCACGCACCCTCTGAGCTGCCCCCTTGGTCTTCCCGGGGTCTGGGGTTCCTTCCCCAGCCAGGAGAGCTTGCGCCCCAAACCCCGCCCCATCAGTGGTTTCCAGGGCAACCATGGAAACCAAGAGTGGGTCGCCTAGAAACGGTCAGACAGGCCTCACCCGCTCTGGATTTCCAAGGTCACCCAGCACTGCCCCCCAGCAGAAGGCCACAGGGCAGGCCACCAGTGGGGTGCCGGGCTCCCCCTCCCCCAGGCCTCCCCCGGCACACACCTGCCCGGGAATCCCCGGACTCGGAGGGCAGGGGGTGGCGGCCGGCCCCTCTGCACCCCGGGCGCAGGCACAGGGGTGGCCCGGGGCTAAGGGAAGTTTCAGGGTTTGAGGAAGCACCTGACAAATCCCCCCAGGTCTCTGGCAGGCGGGGTGCCACCAAGGGCGACCCCCCAGCTGGAGACAGCCTTCAGAAGGGGCGCTCTCACGCCCCACGGACGGGAGTGGGCCGTGGCTCTGGCCAGGGAGGAGCCAGGAAGAGAGCCAGGCCTCGAGCAGAGCTCAGGGGCCTGGTGTGGGGGTGCTCCCCACTCCGCCAGGCCCAAGGGCTAAGGGGGACCAGGCCTCTCAGGAAGTTCAGGCAAGCTGGAGGTGAGGGGCCCTGAAGGTCCGGGAGCAGGGCCCCAGGCAGATAGCGGCCGTCCAGGGTGTTTAAGGAAGGGGCAGCCCCCAGGGCAAGATCAGGGGCGACACCCCAGGGCCGAGTCCACTGCTCATTTGGAGGTGGAGACCCTGGGGCTTGTGCAGGGCCCCAGGCCATGGGCAGCGGGTCCCAGGAAAAGGTACCAGCGCTGCCCCACGCCGTGCGGCACCCACGGAGCCGTGTCTCCCCGGCAGGAAGGTGAGGGGCCAAGAGACACGCCGGGCAGGCCCGCGCCTCGGCCGTGCCCGAGGCTGACGTGCTTTCCTGACTTCGGACGGGTTTCTGTTTACTCTGAAAGTTATCAGGTTCGGTCTGTTTATATAAATCAGCCTCCAAAAATGTGGAAATGGGGCTTTTTCCCATGCGTTTCCCAGAAAACAAGACGAGTGCAGAAGGCCCAGAAGGGAGCCAAGAACATTCCTCGGTTCCCCGAACACCCAGGTCCCCGCGCCCCCTCCGAGGCCCCGCGCCTGGACGTCCCGCTCTCTGAGTGCCCCACGCCACGGGCGCCGCTTAGGAAGGGCTTGCACACTCAGCCCAGCTCCTGTGTGTGTGTGTGCATGCACAGGTGTGTGTGTACGTGCAGTTATGTGTGTGTGAGTGCATGTGTGCTGTGTTTGCAGTGTGTGTGTGTGTGCAGTCACGTGCACGGTGTGTGCATGTGTACTCTCTGTGTGTGCATATGAGGCTGCAGGTGTGCTGTGTGTGCATGTTTGCAAACGTGTGGGTGTGCTACATGGCAACACGTGTGCATGTGCATTCACGTGTGCTGTGTGTGCATCTCCTGTGCCCTTGACTGAGAACTCGCAGCAGGGCTCCGACACCTTGCTCACAGCCCCGCTGACCCCTCACGCCTCCCTGACGCAAAGCCCAGTCGGACACACCAGCCGCCCCGGCCGGCTGGGCCTCTGGCGGGCCAGGAGCCCTTCAGCCAGACCCGCCCCGTGCAAGCCGCCCCGGGCTGGCTCCTGAGCGAGCAAGGCCCCAGACGAGGCCAGGGGCCTGCCCCCACCCCGGCACTCCCCCTGGGGTGGGCAGCTGGTGTCCCAGGGGAGCTCCCGGGCCGGGCCTAGAATAGGTGTCGCAGCGCCTGCCCGGGACTTCCGCCCCCCTCTGGCCTGGCTCTCGCCTACGCCCCTTCTCGCCCCCACGGGGGTCCCTGCCCAGGGCCTACCCGGTCTGCCACCAGCTCAGCCCCCCGTCTCGCAGGAAGGGGGCCCCTGCACCGTGAACGGCGTGCCACCGTGTGCACATGCTCCACCTGAACCTTCCCAGGTGGCCTCGCCTGCCTGCCCAAACCCTCCTCCGGGCCTGTCTCTCTCTCTCTCTTTTGATCCCTGAAATCCGCCACCGGGGCAGGTCCCTGCAGGCACCCCAGCGCCGGGCGCCTCGGGGGCGAGTGCGGAGGAGCACACAGCCGCTCCCCTGAGCTGCAGGCTGCGCCAGCGGGACCTCGGGGCTCAGGTTACGTGCCCCCTCCGTGGCCCTCATCACCTCTGGGGGTGGCTCGCCTGCCCCCCACCCCCCCACCCGCCCCAGCGCAGGGCCTTGGAACCAGGCCACACCAGCTCGGCAGCCCCAGCCAGGCCGGCCCCCAGCCGGGCAGGCTGACAGCAAAGGCAGGCCGGCCCACGTTTGCTGCGGGAACGCTGGCCAAGGGGAGGACAACACGGCGATGGCTCTTCTGTCTGGGGTCTGGGTCTGGGCGTGAGCCCTAAGTCTGCTGCGAAGTGCCCCCCCCGGATGCCCCCAGGGAGAGAGACGGGCCGGAGCCCGGGCCCGGGGACCGGAGGCCCAGGGGTGGGAGCGCAGCTCTGCTGCACAGATGGGCACCCTGCGGCCAGGGGGAGGCCGGGGCAGCCGCCGCGGGCGCCCACACTCCCGCCGTGCGGAGCCTGAGAACCAGACCCCCGCACGCCCTGGGGAGCCGGGCAAAACCCCGAGGCCAGAGGGCGCCTGCCTCGCCCACCCCTCTGGTCGGTGCAGGGGCCCAAACAGGAGCCCCACGCTCCCTCCCACTGGCTGCTCCTGGTCGTCCCAACCTCGGGACAGGCCCCGCCATCCGCCCCGCGGGTCAGCGGTCCTGCCACGAGAGAACACGCCCCAGGCACACGCCAAGTGACCACCGACCAGCAGCCCCCGGCTGGCCTTAGCAGAGCCTCAGCGACACGGCCCTGCAGGGCTGGCCCCTGGAGGTGCCCCTCAGGGCCCCCCCACCCCCCCGGTGCCGGTCGCATCCCCGCCCAGACACACCCACCCGGCCCTTCACACTCGCCTCCTCACGGCAGCTCGCAGCTCGAGTCCCCAGAGGTCCCACCGTCCCCTCTGATACAGCCCCCGCCCCCAGCCATTTCCCTCCCCTTCCTGGCTCATGCCCCTGTCCCCGAAGTCCTGAAATCGCCCTCACGTCCTGCTGTCCCTGCTGGGACTCACACCCCGTGAGGCGGGACCCTGCCTGGCCTCTCGGCTGAGGCCCCGGGGACGAGGCAGGCACAGCGAGGGCTCAGGGGTGGGCGGTGAGTGGGTGGGCCCACACCCAGGCCGCCCCTCCCCCACGCTTGCCCTGGACCCAGTCAGGCTCTTGTCCTCCCGTTCCCACCCGTGTCCCTCAGGCCTCAGCGGCTGTCAGATGTGACCACAGGCGTCACCGGCTGGGCTGGCCTCGGGTGCGGGGGATGCAGGCCGCCTGGCACCCAGCCGTCACAGTTGGCATTAAATCCCAGGCAGCCCCCTGAGCCTGCTCTGGCCTCTTGCCGCCACCAGGGGGTGCCAGTGCCCAGGCACAGAGGTAACCTGGGGTTTGCAGGTGGGGGAGGGGAGGGGGCCCCTTGCTGGGGCAGGAGCCCTGCCTTGGGGGGGTCTGTAAGCCCTGCCCTGCCCTGCGGCTGGGCTCCCAGAGCCTCCCTGGGTCCCAGGGAAGCCCAGGAAGGGTGGGGCGGGGTGGGGGCTCCCCCCAAGAACCATCGGTGGGCCCCAGACCGAGAGTGGAGGGAAGCAGGTGTCAGCAGAGCAGGTGCAGGAGCCAGCCGGGCTGCAGCCCCCCGGGCGCTCGCTCACACCCAGCGGCAGGGAGCCTCGCAGGGAGCCCCCTCGGCCCTGCCCTCCCCCCCAGCCCCGAGGGCAGGGGCCTGGGCCCGGCGCTCCCTCTCCAGGCTGAAGCGCGGTCTGCAAGAGGAGGGACCCGGGCCACACAGTGCCCGAGGGCGGCCTGGGACCTGGGGCAGAGGCACCACGGCAGGGCACAGCGCAGGGAGGGAGGGAAGGCAGCGAACAGCGTCCCCACCAGCCCTCTGAGTGCCCTGCCCGGGGACGGGGACGGCCTGGCCTCCCCCCAGAGCCCCAGCCTCTGACGGCCTGCAAGTCCGTGCCTCTCCAGCCGCCGGCTGCCAGGGCCTGGGAGCGACTGTGTCTCCCGCTGCAGCCCCAGCTGGGCCCTCACCAGCGCCCCCACCTGGCCGAGTTCGGCTCTGCACCGAGTCCCCGGGACGCAGAGCAGTGGGAGGGTGGCCCCAGCTGTGAAACGTCCCTCGGAGACCTCTGTGTCCCCCTCCAAAAGTGGGTGGCAGCCTGTGTGGCGATGTCGGGGGACTCCACAGGAAAGTGGAGGTGCCCGGCAGAGTGCCACGTCCCCCAGGGCCCCCCCAGCCCGTGGCTCTCCCAGGCAGTGGCCACCATCTCCCGGCAGGGGCTGGGGTGGGTCTGGGCACCCAGTGCCTGGCGGGTACACGCCGCTCACCTGTGCCCCTCGTCCCCAGCACAGCCTCCCACGCCTCCCGTGGGCCCTTGTCGCCCAGGGCACCCCGAGGTGAGGGAGCGGCTGGAGAGAGCGGCTGCCCACCCTCAGCTCTGCCCACCAGACCCGGGAGGTGGTGGCCTGTCCCGGGCCCCGCCCAGAGCCAGCCTGGAGGGTGACCCTGGGTTGGGACAAATCCAGCCGGAGAGGGCTGGGGGGATGATGGGCCAGCCAGGGACAGGCACCAAGACCCTGGGTGACAGCGGTGCTTGGGCGTGCACGTGACTCCCAGGGAGGAGGCAGGGGTGTGTGGGGCCGGCAGACGCCCGGGGCAGCGGGGACAGGGACCTGGCGAGCTGGTGCAGAGCCCTCCCCAGTGTCCCCTCAGCAACACGGGGGGCAGGGGAAGCCCCTGCAGCAGAGACTGGGGATACGGGAGCCCTCAGGAGCCCCACTCCCCGCCGGCCGCCCTGACTTCCAGGCGGACAGATCCAAGAGGCTGGGCCTGTTCTCCACGGCCCGGGTCCCCGGGAAGGGAGGGACAGCCCGGGGGACTCGGTGGCCCCTGGAGCACTGACTGCACTCTGGCCTCGTGACCACGCCTGCGACACGCCCTGGAGGCAGAGCCTGAGTGTAGGGCCGCCCGCCCCGCACTCCTCCAGGGCGAGACGGGTGCGGGTGAGGACCACACAGGGAGTTCAGCTGCACCCGCTCTGCGTGAGGGGTGGGGGGTCGCCGGCGGACCCGCTGCAGGTGGGCACCCGGGCTCAGCTGCCAGGTGCCTCCGGGCCTAGGACCTTCCCGACTGCCTGGCAGGACCGGCGGGTTCCTCCGCCCCCGGGGAGCCCAGGCCGCACGCCCCAGCACAGGCCATCGGTCCCTGAGGCGGGCCAAGGGCCCCAGTCAGGGCGGCCCCGTCCCCTGGCGGCAGCAGACACGTGTGTGGCTGTGCGGGACGCCTGGGCTCCGAGCTGCTCGGGACTGGCCCGCGGTCCCTTCTCACCCCCGTGCTGCCCGCCTGGCCAGGACCGGGCACCAGCTCACAGGCAGGCGTGGGGCTGGGGCCCGTACGGCCCCTCGTCCTGAGCCCTGGGGCCCGGCCCTGGGGTGTAAGACCCATTGTGGGCGGCTGATCCACAGTTCGAGTGTGCCGGCCCAACGGCGGGGAGACGGCCCCCGCGGCTCCGGGCTCCCAGAGAAACAGGCGCAGGCTCTGGCGCCAGCGGCCCACAGCTCCGCCTCCCTCGGGCCGGCCCCGCTGTCAGCGGGCCTGGCCCCCCTGACACTGTCCAGGCCTGCAGGGGCCCGGGCCGGTGGGGGGAGGGGGGGGCCCCCGCTCTGGAATGCCTGCCCCGAGCGGCCAGGACGGGGGCAGAGTCGGGCGCAGATGCCAGCCCCCTGCTCCTCCAGACCCTCGCTAATTACCCCGCGGGTGGAGGGCAGCCGGCCCAGGAACCCCACACAGGGGACCGGCGGGTTTCCTGGGATCTGCCCCTGAGCCGGGCATCGCCAGGCAGTCAGGGGGCAGGTGGGCACGGCAGACAGGGAGTGGCCGGAGGGTGGGGGAGGGGCCGACGGCTGGGCGGCAGACCCCCCAGCCCCACCCAGAACCGGCTCCCGAATGCGGGGTCGCCCCAGGCAGGAATTCTCCAGGAATCTGCACCGGATCATTCCACTCCTACCTCCGGGGGCTGGGCTGCTCGGCCACAGGGGGTCCCGGGTGGGGAGGGGCAGATTCCTGGGGCGAGGGGAAGAGCCGACGGCGGGGGCAGGGAGGGGTCGGCACGGGCTGCAGGGAGGGCTCACACGGAAGGTCTGTTTTCACTCGCTTTCTCGGGGCCAAGGGCCAATCGCCCCAGGGAGGGTCTCTCCCCAGCACCCAGGCCCAGGGTCCCACACACTGCTGCCCTCCCCGGCCCCTCCAGCCACCTCTGCTGCCCCGGGCCCTGATCTGGGCACCACCTTCCAGACCCCCCCCCCCCCCCCCCCCCGCCAGGGCAGCCTGGGGCCTGAGCCCCGGAAGCAGACACTGGTTGCAGCAGGCCTCCAGGGCGGGCTTTGCCCTCTGCCCCCTCCGCGGACAAGGGGAGCCTTGGCCAAGGGGACGGTGAAGGACCGAGGGCACAGGAGGGCGGGGAGGGCCCCTCGGTGCCCTGTGAGCTCCGGTACCCCCACCCTGCTCGGCTTCGCCAGGCCTTTCCCAGCCCAGAGCAGAGAGCACCGGGCCGTCAGCCGTGGCCAGCGGGGGCTGCGGGCTTGGGCGAGGGGGCTGCCGCCTGGCTCCACTCAACCCGGCGCACGGCCACCGGGAAAGGCCTGCGGGGGCCTGGACCCGGCCCCTCGGTCCCGAAGGAAGCTCCCGCCCCCAGGAGCTGTGTGAGCGCCCGTCCGTCCGTCCCCAAGGTGGCGACAGTCCGTGGGGGCCCACTGGATGCCCCAGACACCGTCCGGCGCCCCCACCCCAGCACAGGCACCGACAAGGCGGTGTCAGGGTCAGGGTCCTCCCGTGTGAGATGGGACGAGCTTCCAGCTCCCCCCAGGACTGCCCCCCAGTCCAGAGAGGGGCCTTCCACCCAAGGAGTCTGGGATGGCTTCTTGGGAAGGGGGGTGGGTAGGAGAGTAAAGGGCAGCGTGGCCAAGGGCCAGGGTCACAGGGTCATCGCAGGAGACCACCCAGAAGGCAGGGCGGGGCCACTGGCCATGGGCAGCCCTAGGAGGCACCGAGGCCTTGTCCTTCTCTGAACCCCAGCCTCAGTCCTGCCCGGACAGCGGGGGGCACCAGAGACCCCCACTCTCCAAACGCCCAGCCGGCACCTGGGGGCAGGTGGGGTGAGCACACAGACCCCTCGCCCGGGGGGCCTGCCTCCCGGTGTCTCCTGCCGTGATCATGTCATGAAAAGACCGCCCATCCGGACCCGCAGCTGGCCTGGGGGGAGGCCCGCGGCCCCGCTGTGCAGGAGCGGGCCTGGAGGCCGAGGCCGGCCAGGAGACAGAGGCGCCTTTGTGGGCTCGGGGGGCCAACCTGGCAATTACACGAGTCACCGAGCGAACACGGGTGCCCCTCCCTGAGCCAGCCACTCTGAAAGGCGCCGGGGGTCTGCTGGGGGCCGTCCCGGCGGCCCGGGGCAGGCTGTCTGTGGACACCGCCCCCCACCCCGGCCCTGCAGAAACGGCCCGGCCAGAGCGCAGGCCGGACCTGGGGCGGAGCCGCCTCAGCGGTCCCAGCCGCCGGCCACGGCCACGGTCAGCAGGCACCAGGACCCTGGTGGCCGAGGGCCCGAGGCGGCGCTGCCTGCCCCCTCCATTCAACGCGCCGGGCCCTCTGCACGCCGGCGCCAGCTCCTGCGGGGCGCGGGGCTCTCTGGAGATTTGGGGAACCGCCCCCGAAGGAGAGGTTCGGTGGTGTGTGCCCCCCACTCGGGCGGGGGACACAGCAGAGCGGGGCCGGGTCCCAGGCAGGTCATGCCGAGGCCGGGGCTCCCAGGCAAGCGGCAGCGACCAGGCCCTGTCAGGCGAGGGGCCCAGAGCGGCCCCGCCCCGGACGGGGGTCAGGTCCCCCCCCTCAGACACTCGGGGGGCAGACCCGAGGGCCCCGGCAGCTGCTCCCTCTCCATTAACCAACTCCCCCAGTTCAGAAGCAGTCGCTCTCCAGCCGAGGCCAGGGGCTCAGGCCAGGCCCGGCCACCTCCGGCCCTCACTGCTCCCCCCGCCAGGGGCGCCCCGCCACCAGCCGCCTGCTCAGGCCGGGGAGCCGAGGCTCCTCCCAAAGGCAGGGCCCGTCAGTCAGGGTGCCGGTGGCCCTGGGTGAGCAGGCTCCAGCCAGGACCGCTCACATGTCTCCCCGCGGGGCTGCAGCGGGCGTAGAGCGGCAGGCCACACGGGGTCCCTTCGGTCCGCTCGGAGGGGGAGGCTCAGGGTCCCTGGGGATGTGGCTGAACCTTGTGTGGTCTCCCCCAGCCCCTGGGGCCAAACGCACCTACTCCCCCCCGGCCCCCCCCCCCGGGGCACTCTGCTGCTCCTTGGCCTCCCCCCCGGAAAGCCCACCCCCGCCCAGCGGCCCCTCCCCACACGCTGCCCCGGCCACAGGCACGCCACCTTCAGGAAGCCCTCTGCTGGGCACCAGAGCTGAGCCCCCCCGATCACTCCCTGGGCCCGGGGGCCAGTGCCCTAGAACCGCCCCAGGGGCCCGCCCAGCCTGCCCGTCTCAGGTGAGGAAGCGGACGGAAGCCCAGAGGGGACGGAGGCAAAGCCGCTCGGACCAGCAGGGCGCCCGGAGGCACGCCTGGTCTCACTGCTCAGTCCGCCCTCGTCCCTCGAGGTCAGGGGTGCCCGGGTCACAAGAAACGGCCAGAGGTGGCTGTGTCCTGACGCAGAGCCCAGGACAGCAATGTGACGACGTGTATGTTCCTAAGTGTCAGGTTTCTGTGCCTGTCTTCTCCTTGAAGACCACGCCAGAGCCCTGGCTGGTGGGGCTCAGTGGGCTGGGCGTCGTCCTGCACACTGAAAGGTCGCTGGTTCGATTCCCAGTCAGAGCACACACCCCTATCGCAGGCCAGGTCCTTCCCCAGTAGGGGGCGCACGAGAGGCAACGGATGGATGTTTCCCTCGCACGTCGATGTTTCTCTCTCTTTCCCCCTCCCTTCCCCTCTCTCTACAAAATAATTAAAATCCTTAAAAAGGA
The DNA here is from genome assembly GCF_004126475.2 of Phyllostomus discolor. NCBI lineage: Eukaryota > Metazoa > Chordata > Mammalia > Chiroptera > Phyllostomidae > Phyllostomus > Phyllostomus discolor. The sequence goes on from NC_040907.2 coordinate 1,647,995, forward strand.
AAAAAAGAAGACTCAACGCCAGCGGCCCATGTGCTCACAGGACCCCGGAGCCCACCAAGGGACAGGGCGTCCCCGGGGTACACCTCCCTCCCCCTCTGACCGGTGGTGTCAGCCCCAGGCCACCCCAGGGAGCAGCCCCAGCGGGCGCTCAGGCTCACTGTGTGCGGGCGCCCCCAGGACAAGTATCCCCCCGCTCTCGCCCAACACAGCAGGCGCTCGGGGACAGCACGTCCCCACCTCCCCACGTCCTTCCCCAGCCGCTCTGCGCCCGCCCACGTGGGTGCCTGTCACCTGCGCACGCCCATGTGTCCCCGCCACCCTCCACACGGGCCACCGGATGCGGTCCACAATCCCGGGTCCCGTGGGTGCATCTGGACGGCCTGCAGCCCACCCTGGACCCCCAGCTGCCCAGTTGGACGGCACCAGGCGGGGCACCTCCAGCCCCCCCTGCCCCCAGCGGCCCACACAGGCCCCTTTGTGCTCCCGCAGAGCCTCCTGGGGGGGATGGGGGGGGACAAAGCCTGGAGCCCCTGCAGGCAGGCCCGCCCCACCCCCTGCTCACCAGCATCCAGCCAGCAGTCCCCCTCCTCCCCCACTCTTTTGTTCCAATGAAAGAATTTGGGGAACCAGGAACAATATGGCTTATATTTTCAAAACTGGAACCAATTACCACTGCAGTCGGTCAGATGTTCCCTCCGCGCTGCAGCTCAGGTAGGCGGGCCCGCGCCAGCACGGAGGGGCCACCGGGGGGAGCTGCGGGGTTCGGGCCAGAGAGCCGAGCCAGGGGCTGCTGCACTGCGGGGTCAGGACCCTTGCCCCACCCTGCACACCCAGCCTGCACACCCAGCCCTGTACACCCAGCCTACACACCCAGCCCTGCTCACCCAGACTGCACACACCCAGCCTGCACACACCCAGCCTGCACACCCAGCCCTGCACACCCAGCCCTGCACACACTGGCCTGCTCACCCAGCCCTGCACACCCTCCCCTGCACACCCTCCCCTGCACACCCGGCCCTGTACACCCAGCCTGCACACCCAGCCCTGCACACCCACCCTGCACACCCAGCCCTATTCATCCAGTCTGCTCACCCAGCCTGCACACACCCAGCCTGCACACTCAGCCCTGCACACCCAGCCTACACACCCAGCCCTGCTCACCCAGCCTGCTCACACCCAGCCTGCACACCCAGCCTGCTCACCCAGCCCCGCACACCCAGCCTGCTCACACTGGCCTGCTCACCCATCCTATACACCCAGCCCTGCACACCCAGCCTGCACACCCTCCCTTGCACACCCTCCCCTGCACACCCAGCCCTGCTCACCCAGCCTGCACGCCCAGCCCTGCACACCCAGCCTGCTCACACCCACTCTGCACACCCAGCCTGCACACCCACCCTGCCCACCCAGCCCTGCTCACACCCAGCCTGCTCACACCCAGCCCTGCTCACACCCAGCCTGCTCCCTTGGCCTCTCCTCCGAGGAGACAGGGCCTGGGCGGTGGCCCTGCAGTCCCCCCACTGCACCGCTCTCCGACAGCCACATCTGCCCCCCAGCTGGCCACCCTCCCGGGAAGCCCACCCAGGGAGGGCCAAGGGCTGCCTGCGCACAGGCCCTACCCCGGGCACAGATGCTTCCGCCCACCCTGCCCGGGGTTCAGAACAGGACGGGGACCCTGGTTCTGCCCCCTTCTCCTCCAAAGCAGATCTCACAGGGGATCCGCCGCCCTGGCACGGCCCCAGAGACGGCCAGAAGGTCCCGCGCCCTCACCGGGCGGACGGAGGTTCCAGCCCCAGCTCCCTGGGCAGCGGCAGCTGCTCGGCCACCCCCCCGGGCCCAGGTTCCTCCTCCACAAGCACAGGAAGTGGGGTTTTGACGCGGCATTGCCGGCAGAGCGTGGCGCAGGGGCAGGCAGGTGCCCTGGGGTTCCGGGCCCTCCGCCCACCCCGAAGGCCTGTCCCCACGGGGGCTGCTCTGGAGGCAAAGCTGAGCCTGGAGCCTGGACCCCAAGGAGCTGGGGGCACGCTGCTCCCCCCTCCCAGCACCTTGAGGCTGAGTCTCTGAGCCTCTGGCCCTGGAACGGGGTGAGAGAGGCTCCCCCCCACCGGCCACAGAGCCCCCGCTGCAGGTCCGAGCCCCCCGGGGCGGAGGAGCCTGGCTCCCTCCCCAGGCTGCCCTGCCAGCCCTCGCCCCGCCGGTACCCAGGAGGCCGAGTGCGGGGCCTCGGGGGCGGGGACGCTGCTCAGCACACAGGGAGGAGCCCTGGCCCACGCGGCCCCGAGCTGGAGGTCCAGGCAGGCAGGCGAAGACGGAGTCTGGCGGAAGCCCAGCCCTAAGGTGTCACCGCTGTCTCCCAGAGAATGTGACCAAGGACAGGCCACACTCCAGAGCCACCTCCTCACTGCCCTCCCCGCCCCCCACAGGGACCTCGGCAGCACCCGTGAGGCCGACCGTCCAGCCGCAGCCCCGTCCGAGCAGCACCCAAAGACAGCCGGCCGCCAGGGCGGAGGTGCCCCGCCCACCCCCACAGTCACGCCCAGCGAGATCCGCGTCCGTCCGGCAGCGCAGATGAGCCCCAGGGTCCTCAGAGCGCCTCTCCCGCCCGGGCCACCTGTCACCACGGTTACAGACCCCGAGGAGAGGCGAGGCAGGGGGGCGCACCTAGAGGGGACCACATATGCTCCAGAGTGGGGGGAAGGGTGGTCTCTGAGCAGCCCCCAGGGGCAGCAGGCAGGGACCCCCACCCCTGGGGGGGGCCCTTCTTCCGTTTCTGCGAGAAGCAGCCCCCCAGAGCCCAGGGACAGGCAGGCTCAGCGCAGAACCTTCCAGGGAACGGAGGGCACTCCACAAGCCCCCGAGCGGCCCAGGCCGACCGCTGCCCCACCCCCCGGCCACACCCCCAGCCACACCGCCCTCCCCGAACTCCGGGAGCACCCCGGCAGCCCCTACCCTCAGCCTGGTGCCAGGGGGGATGGGCGGCGCCTGGGAGAGAACACACACGGGGGAACAGCAACAGGGAGGCCCACACACACACAAGCAGAGGCACCTTCCGTTTCCCCCGTTTCCTGGGCTCCTCCGGCTGCCTGCTGGGCACCTGGACGCGTGGACGCTCACCTCAGGGCATCTGCCTGGCGCCTGCCCAGAAGCAGCCCCCAGCCACTCACCGGAGGCAAGTTCAAGGCCCTGGAAACCACCCGGGGGCGTCTGGTTTGTGCGGCGAGCCCGAGGGACCCTGCGAGCAAGCCCCCAGGGTGGGGGGGGGGGGCAGCAGCCGTCGGAGCAAGGGCCAGAGGTCACACTGGCCCCCCTCACGCGGAGAACCGTGGGGACCGTTGGCGGGGTGCGTCTGACAGCTCCCTCGCACGTGTGTGCACTTCACAGAAACCCTATCCCCCCGCACTCGTTCTCCCGAGTGACCCAGAGGCCTGGCTTCCAGGGGGTGTCGGCCTCCAGCTCCTGATGTGCCACAGCTTCCCCCACCCCCTGCCTCAGGCAGGACCCCCGGGGTTCCCCGTGCTACAACACCGAGGACGTGGGGGGCTCCCGCGCAGCGGCCGGGAAGCTCCGAGGCCCCTGGGCCGAGCACTCCCCGCCCTGCCTGTGTCCGCACCGCCACCCCGTCCACAGAGGGCACGACTCAGGGGTTCCGAGGTCACTGGATACGAGGCGTCCACTGAGGGAGGGGGCCTCAGAGTCGGCCCTGCCCCCCCACGACTCCAGTGGGCAGCAGGGCCCAGGGTGAGGGTGATGCACAACGGCCACCGTCCGGGGTCCCCCCGCGCCCGTGCCCCTGGGCGCAGCCGGAGCCTCGGGGCCTGGTGGGGGCTGCACTCACCGTGCTGGCAGCGGGGGCCCTGGAAGCCGGGGGGGCAGCGGCACGGCCGGGCTGAGCCGGGCTCGCAGCTGCCACCGTTGAAACACAGGCCGGCGCGGCACTCGGCTGTGGAGAGAGGGGAGGAGGCCCGTGAGCGGGGCAGGGGCTGGGGGCAGCGCCCAGCCCTCCCGACAGCACGGAGTCGCGAGAGGACACTCCCCCATGAAGTCAACCCACTCAAGGCGAGGCCTCGGGCCAGACGGACCCCAGCCCTCCCACCAGCGCAGCCGGGGCCACACCTGAGGGTTGAGCCCCCACACCTGGAAGCCCCACTGGCAGGCAGCCCAGCCCCGCTGCTGTGGGTCCCACAGTACCCCCCACCCCGCCCTGGCCACTGTGGTGTAGGTCCAGGGGAGCCCCTCTGGGTGGGGCAAGAACCCCAACAGAGCACCCTGCACTTCCCCACCACAGCCTCCCAACGCACCTCAGCATTTACGGGGGGAAGAGCTGGTCCCCTCCCGAGCCCCGGGCTCCCTGAGGGCGGCCACCCCCCTGCGCACCCAGGGGCAGAGCAGGTACCCCTCTGGCTTTATCCCTCCATCCTTGTTTCTGCCGCCCAGACCTGGCCTTCCACCCCATGCTGGCTGTGGGCCAGGGGCCCAGACCACGGGCCCCCGCGCCAGCCCTCCCCCAAGACCCTCCCTGCGGGGAGAAAGCCCCCCTCCAGGTCCCCAGGGAAGGACCAAGTCCCCCAGGCTGGCTCCCCAGCCTCTACGCCAAGACCACTGCCCACCACACAGGTGGGTGCCGGGACAGGCAGGAGGACAGGTGCCCTCTACCCGCAGCCAGGCCCAGCTGGCCACCCCAAGTCCGGGAGCCTGTCCTGTCAATGGAGGAGGTGGGGGGTCAAGAGGCCACAGACCCCAAAGACAAGGCCCACCGGCCCTCCCGGCCCCGGCCTCCCACCCCAGACACAGAGCCCCGGAGAGCGGGTCTGAGTGGGCAGCACGGCCCCCTGCCTGCTGCCCGCTCCCTGCCTCCAGCACACCCACCTCCCCGCAGCTGGGTGTCTGCAGGGCTGGGGCCACGCCCCCAGGACCTCCCAGAAGGGCTGGGCCCAGACTGCCCCAGACTGGGGTCCTGTCCCCACACACCACCAGCCCCTGGTGGAGGCTGTGACTGAACCCCCAGCCTCCTGCTGAGGTCACAGAGTAAGTCCCAGGGCTGCCGGATGCGAAGACGCAGACCCTCGCAGGCTTGGCCCTGGGGCGCGCTGGGCAGGTTGGGGGCCACCACCCCGGCCCCGCCCCACCAAGAGCACCCTGAACTGAGCGCCCCAGGCGTGGGCAGTGTTCCTGTGCTAGGAGCCGTGGGCCGCAGGGGAGGGGCCCCGGGCCAGGCGCTGGGGCGTCAGGCCTGCCGTCCGGAGCGTGAGCGCCTGCAGGCGGTGTGTGCCAGCCCTGCCCGGTCCTACGCTGGGCCCGGGGCTGACCGGGGCCAGGACGGAAAAGGAAAAGTGAGACTCGGGGGCAGGAAACCTGGGGGTGGCCTCCTTGCCGCTCCCCCGCTTGGGCCCTGACCCCAGGGAGGGCCACCTGCCGGGGCCAGTTGCCTGCAGGACCGCAGCTGGGTGCAGGGCACCAGCTGGGGGCTCATGTGCAGCCCCACCCGCAGGGGCCGAGGTCCTGGGCGCGGAGCCAGGGCTGCATCCGGTCCGTGGCTCCCGCAGGCAGGAGCTACAGAGCAGCCCCTCCTGGGCTACCACAGCCTCGCACCTTCCACCCCCTCTGCGGTGGGGGTCTCTTCCCCAGCCACTTGCAAGGCCCCCGCCCCACTCACGTCACACAGGCCACCAGTGCCCGGGAGGGAGAGGGAGGCCCCACTTCAGCCAGCACCACCTGCCCGCCCCTCGAACCGGTTCCCTGCTCCCTGCCTCATTCTCCTGCAGCGTTCTGTGCTGGCGCTGGCGCTGGTGGGCAGGTGGTTTCGTGTCCTCACTCCCCACACGACCGGAGTTCGGAGTTCCGGAGTTCTGGAGTTCCCGTACCCGCCCGCGCCTGAGCCTGAGGCAGGCCCTGGCCACCGTTTGTACAATGTATCACCTGGGCAGGGACTTCTCCGCCGGAGACACTGTGTTACTGTTTTCACTTCCTTGTTGCTCTTTCTGCCTTTCTTTCCGAAGGAAGAGTTAGTTTGGAAGCCCCCGCACAGCCTGTCTCGGAATCCGCGTGGCAAGGTGCCCAGGGCCGCACTGAGGGCTCCGAGGAGTCCTGGCCACCGAACCTCCGGCCGTGCGGTCAGCGGAGCTTCGATCACCCAGGGCCGGCTCCTCGAGCCCCGCCCCGCCCCGCCAGCCTGCCGGCGCCCAGAGGGACAGAGCCCAGCCGAACCGAGGCTGCGAGCAGGTGTGTCTGTCTTCCTGGCTGCGTCCGCCTCGGGGTCGGCGAGCAGGGATCCGGGGGCCCGAGCTGCTCCAGGCCAGGAACCGCGTCCTCCCATGAGGGGGAGCCAGGACCCAGGGCAGCTACGGCTGAAACAGCGTGAGGGTCCGTCCGGGCAACCTGTGCCCTCCAGCCGGGGCAGACGTGGAGTCCAGGGATCCTCGCTGAACAGGAAGAAATCGAACCCCAGCAGCCAAGGGGCCGGAGCCCAGCTGCCCCCCCCCCCCAGGGCACGTGGGCGAAGGGGCCACGCGGACCCGGGGAAGCCCCGGGCATCGGGCGCCACCGCCCTGTCCCGCCGACACTCTCTCTCGGTCACCTCCAGGTCAGCGTGCTGCTAAGCGGCTCTCAGAGGAACCCCAACACCATTAGAAGCTTCCTGCCATTCTCCCCACCGGCACCCGCCTTCTCCTCGCTCCGACGCCCACGCCACGGGCCCCGGCGCCGTCTCGCACGCGCCTGTGTCTCCAGGTCACACCCCAACGAAGTGTCACCACGGCTGGTGGACGGGCGCCGCCCTTACCCTGCTCCAGCCTGACCGCCTCTCGGTGTCCCTCAGCCGCAGAGAGCGGCCGGGTCCCTGGGCGCAGCTGTCACGTGGGGTGCCACTTCGTGGGGCGTCTCCCCAACGAGCCCCTGGAGCCCCCTCCGGAGAACACGGGAGAAGTGAGGGCTGTTTATCCCTGGAACCCGCTCCTGGGGCCGTCCTCACAGTCCCGGCCCGTCTGTCCATCCGTCTGTCGTTACAGCTGAGGGTGCAGAGGGCCCCCACCCGGGACGAGATCCCGGGCTCCTGCCCAGCGCTCCCCTGAGCCCCCACGCCCACCCCTTGCAGCTGGCAGCCCAGGCTCGGGGGCCACCCCAGCGGCCCGAGCGGCCCGACTACGGGGCTCTTCCCGGATCCCTGGCACAAACAGGTAGAAGCCAAACACACCAGGGAGGAACCCGCCCCAAAGTAGAACTTTAAAAACAACCAACCAAGACGGCCTGGGCTTCAAGTTCCGGATGCACGCTGTGACCTTGTCCTCTGGAGACCCCCTGTGGGGCCCTGTCCTGTGGGGCCCTGTCCCCTGGAGACCTCCTGTGGGGCCCTGTCCCATGGGGACCCCGTCCCTGTGGGGTTCCTGACTGTGGTCATCCTGGCCCCCGTCTCCTGGCAGATGTGACAACCCACACGCCCAAGGCCAGGCCCAGGGGCCGAGAGGTGCCCGCCTGGGGAGGGTGGTGGCCAAGACCCACCCTGAGCTGAGGGAGGCCCGGTGGGCTGTGGCCCCACCTGCCGTACCCCCAAGCCGGCCGCTGGCCGGGGCAGGGCGGCCCCGTCCTTCAGGGGCGGAGAGAGCCGCAGCGCGGGCAGAGCTCAGCTCAGACTGAGCGGGCAGGAGAGACGGACCCCGGTCCCCCCCGGCCCCGGCCCCGGCCCCGGCTCCTCCTGTCCAGCCCGGGGCGGTCACTCCCAGTGCCGGGAGGAACCAAGGGCCTCAGGACCCCAGCCCGGGGGCGCAGGGCACACTGTCCCGGGACCTGCAGCTTCTCCCGACCCCCGGCCCAGGAGCCCAGCCGCACACCCTGCACTCGCGTCCTTCCCTGGGTGGAGAGACCAAGCCTCCCCCCGCTGACCCTGGGGACGGGGACACAGGCCTGGCCCCACTGCCCCCCCTCGGCCCCCGTTATCCTGCAGAACTGCTGCAGCCTGGGGAGCCCCTGCCCCCACCAGGCGGGTGGAAACGGGAACCTGGCTTTGATGTCCACCCTGCACCCACTCAAGAGCCCCTTTGTTCTCCCAGACACCAGCCCCCCACCCCAGCCCCGAGAGCCCAGAGCCGCTGCTGCGACCGGGCCTGAGAGAGAAGGGCAGCTGCCGGGGTGGCTGGCCAGCCTCCAGCGGCCCCCACGGCCCCTCCGGCCCGCGGCCCAGCGGCTTCCTTCTCCTCCATCCTCCACTCCCTTCCGGAGGGAACCGTTCATTTCCTGTCCTGAGAAAACACCGCTGTGCCCCGTCCTTTCCCCTTCTCCCCTGCGGGTCACACGAGGTCCCCTTCGGCCCCCGGGCTTTCTGTGGGGGGAGGGGGGGGCCCACGGGCCCTGAGGTCATGCCGTGATGCGACCCCTGATGTCCGCGTCCCACCCCAGTCATAGACGGCCCACCGTTGGTGACCCCCGGGTGTGGGACGCGAGACCCCAGGCACCCCCCCCCCGTCACGGGCGCCACGTCGCTGCTCAGGGGCCACGAGACCCCCAGCCGGCCTCTCAGGGGAGGGGCGCAGACCCCGCAGCCCCCGCCAGCCTCCCCGGCGCTCCGCCCCCGGGAGCCCCACCCCGGCAGGAAGCAGAGGCCTCCCAGCAGCCGGCCAGGACCAGGCGCCCGGACTCCAGCACAGACGCGCCCACCGGGACTGGCTCTCTGGGGGCGACAGCCCTCCCCCCAGCGGAGGGCGGGCGGGCTGAGGCCCAGGGTGCGGTGGGGCACTCGGGCGAGGGGTCACACTCCAGGACCCTGACCCGGAGCCAGGCTCAAGGGCTCCCGAGACCCCTCTGGGTGGCACCAGGCACCCCGGCCGGCAGATGGCCGCTCTCCCTGCTGGCCCTGTCAGCACCAGCACAGGGGACACCCTGGCTCCTTTCCTCTCGTATGACTTTGTCCTAACAGCCTTTGGTGACACGCCAGCGGAATGCGTGGCCCCGGGTGTTGCTCCTGCTCCTGTGACAGGTCCCCCCAGGAGCAGGCTGTGGGGGCGGGGCTGTGTCCCGCGGCAGCTGGAGGAGGGGGACAGTCCCCGGACACCTGGTCTCTGATTTGAGGGAGGCTCAGCGCCTGCAGGTGGCACAGCGGGCGGGGACACTCACCGGCGAGGCAGCCCTGGGCGCCCGGCTGCTGGCTCCACCCAGGGCAGCACCTGAGCACGGTCCGGGTCTCCGCGGCGTACACCTGCCTGTAGCTGGTGTAGTAGCTGGTTCTGGAAGAGAGGGGGGAGGGGAGCGCTGGGGGCATGGCTCCCTCAGCGTCTGCACCTGCCGTCCCCTGCCCTCAGGTGGGTCCCCTGCCCTCAGGTGGGTCCCCTGCCCTCAGGTGGGACCCCTGCTGTCTCTGTCACAAAGCTGAGTGTGCGGCTCGGAGGTGCCGGGGTCCACAGAGCCCTGGAACCAGCAACAGGCCTCCCGCGGTGCTCAGCCCCAGGCCTACCGTGCCCCGCCCCCTGGCCCCCCCACCCCCCCACCGGCTCCCAGGTGGCTCAGGACCACAGTCCTGGAGGGCCGGGGGCCTCAGGCTCCAAGTGCCCGCTGAGGAGCAGGACCAGCTTCCAGAGTGGACCCCGTGGACTCCAGGCGCCTGGGGCGGGGCGGGTCCCAGGCCCCCCGGTGCACCAAGGAGCCGGACTCGGGCCTGCCCTGGCACGCCCATGAGGAGGGGTCCCTGCCCACCCCCCGGGGTGAGTGGTGCTGAGCCGGGGGGCCGGGGGGAAGCAGCCCAAGTGACAGGGGGACCCGAGCGCGTTCAGTGCTTGGTGCCGGGGGCAGAGGGGCACAGGCCAGGGGGCTCCCCGTAGAGGGCGGCCTGCAGGTTGGGGTGGCTCATGGCTGGCTCCTGCTTAGGCGGACGGGGCGGCCCCCACAAAGGCTGAGAGCAGAGCCCACCCAGCCACCAGCCGCCGGAGGTGGGCAGCCCGACCCGAGCAGCCTGGGGCACAGCACGGGGCGTGGCCGGAGGAAGGCGGGACCCACGCCCACTCCCCAGCACCCCCCGCAGAATGGACAGAGCTCCTCCGTCCCCTCCCCACATCCAGAGACGCCCTGGGCCCGCCTGGTCCCCCTGGCACCTGCAGCCCCGCGGCCGGCAGGGCGTGCCCAGTGGAACAGCCAGCGAGGGGCCCCCTCCCGCAGCCCCAGGCTCGCCCCGCAGCCATGGACCTGGCGCCAGCGTGGGAGGCAGGGAGTGCCTGGTCAGCACATTCCCCACGGCTCCCCACCCAGCTGTGCCCCGCACCCCCGCGCCCCCACAGCCCAGCTCCTCCTCCTCAGCTGGGCCGCAGGTGTGTGGGGAGCGCCCCTGCCCACCCAGACGGCGGGCGGGTTCCTCGGTCACCCTCCCGGGAGCCACCTCCTCCGCACCCTCCCCCGCCCAAACACCCGGCACCCTCCCTGGTGACGGCAACTCGGACGTCTGCCTGCCCGCACCCCTGCCTCTTCCCGCCTGTGCGGGCTGCACGGCCCCCCGCACCTGGGCCGCCCCCGTCCACAGAGAGGATCTTCACAGGCCTCCCCGAGTCTAATGGAGCTGCCCTGCCTCTGGGTGGCCCCGACGTCAACAACTGGGGTCCCTGTGAGAAGAGGGAAGCCTGGGCCCAGACCAGGGACAACGGAGGGACAAGAGAGGCTGCGAGACGCAGCTACCAGCCCAGGACCGAGGCCGACGGGCCCGTCCCCAGATGCTCTGCTGGAGCCCCCGGGAAGAACCCCCAACTCCTGACGCCGGGCTGCCAGCTGTAGGGACAGAGGATCCGGCCATCACTGGAGCCGCCCCGTCCGAAGGAGGGGGCTGGCCAGGCCACCCGAGGCCTACAGGCACAGTGACCCCCGACCCAGCCCCCTCCGCCGCGGCTGTAGGAGCCAGGCGGAGCCAGCACCACTGGGTCAAGGACCCTGGAGCCCCTGCGAGGGGCCGAGAGCCTGGACCTGCGTCCGTCTCCGGGAACGGAAACGCCCTCCAGGTGTGCGGGGCCGGCGCTGGGAGCCGGGGGAGACAGCGGCCGCCTGGGGCCCCGGGCCCCGCCGACCGCCCGCCAGGCGCTTCCGGGAAGTGGGGTGCTGCAGACACTGCGCGCGGCGGCCGGGGGGCTCCGCAAACACCGTCCTGGCAGGACATGAAACCGCCCGCCTGCGGAGCCGCCGCCGCCGCCGCCGCCGAGGGGACAGCGTTTGGCAGCGCGAGTGTCTGGGCCGGTCCCTCGCAGATGTTTATCCCTCTCCGCGGCTACGTGCCGCTCCTCGCGGCCCCTGGAAGCCCGGGGGGTGGGGGGGGATCCGGCCCGTCCGCCACCCGCCTGCACCCCGCAGAGTCGGAGACCCTCGGAGACAGAGACAGCCGCCGGCCGGCCGGCCTGCAGCCCCCGGGCCCCCCCCCGAGAGCAGACCCTCACTCCCCCGCAGCTCGCACGGACACTTCAAAGGGGCGGCAGCGCCACGGGGAGCTGGCTCACAGCAGGGCCACTGTCACAGGAAGACGCGGCCGCCGGGCCAGTGCCCCTGCAGCCGCCCAGGAACGCGGGCCACAGCCCAGCAGGGCCTCCGGGTGGGGGTGGGGGCGCCTGCTGGCAGGGCACACCCGTGGGCTCTGAGCTCCAAGCAGCCTCTTCCTTCCTTCCTCCCCTCCTTCCTTCCTTCCCTCCTTCCCCTCCTGCCTGCCTGCCTGCCTGCCTTCGAGTGCAGTCCTCCCCACGGAGGCAGGCAGACCCCAGGACGGCCTGTGTCAGCTGGCTGGTGGGTTCGTGGGGAAGCACCCACAACTCGCTAGAAGGAGTGACATGGAGCCCTGGCTGGTGTAGCTCAGGGGATTGAGTGCAGGCTGCGAACCAAAGCATCGCAGGTTCGATTCCCAGCCAGGGCACATGCCTGGGTTGCAGGCCACTGCCCCCAGCAACCGCACATTGATGTTTCTCTCTCTCTATCTCCCTCCCTTCCCTCTCTAAAAATTTTAAAAAATAAAGAAGTGACGTGGAGAAGGAGGACTGGACGCTCTTCTGGGCCCAGGGGGTGACGGGAGGGCAGGGGACTCGTCCCAAGAAACCGGGGTGTCTTAGCTCAGGAGTCATGCGAGGGGACGGGACACGTCAACACCCCAGGAGCCCTCTGGAAGGGGGGGTGAGGCTGGGCCCCCAAAACACTCAGCGTCGGCTCCAGGAGAGCCCGCAGGACACTTGGGGGCAGGGCACAGAGGCGCGAGCTGACCCGCTCACCTGCAGCAGGCTCGGCCGCTGGGACGGCCCTGGGGGGACCGGAGGTGGGCCCGGCTCCACCCCAGAGCCAGGCCGGCCCAGAGGTGCGCTCGCTACCCCTCCCCGGGCCGGGGACACTGAGGTGGGCCTTCCACGTGGCGGGGGGGACGGCCCGGTGTCCTGGAGCCGAGGGGTACAAGCAGAGGAGCCTGCTTTGCCCCCTGAGCCTTCCCAGGAAACCCCAACAAGGAACAAGGACCCCCCTCCCCGCCACCAGCACGCGTGGGGCATCGGGGCCGCCCACACAGGGGCCTTTCCGCCGCTGCCCAGACGCCCCGCACGGGCCAGGGCTCCGGCCACCTGGGAACCGCTGCTCCCGCCGGCCCAGCGGGAGGCCAGCGAGTGCCGGGCATGTTTGCCACGCGTGCTGGTGGGGCTGGAAGGACACGCTGTGTGCTAAGTGCACACCTCGGGGGACACGGGGGGGGGGGGGGCCCAGGCTCCTGGGGCCCTTCCCTCCTGGGTGGACTGCCCCAAGACCTCACCCAGAGGCCGGGCACCGCACCCACCTTCAGGACCTGGCGCCACCCCCCCCCGACGCCTGGCCAGGGCAGCCGCCAGCTTCCAGGCTGGGGAGGGGCCCGAGTGGGACCCCCCCCACCCCAGCTCTGCAATCAGGCAGATTCCGGGACGGGAGTGCGAGGGGAGGTACGCGGAGGCACTCCCGTGTTTGGTTTTGAAATAAAATCTTGAGCAATAAAAGGTCTCACACGGGCTTGGGCACGAGGCCCAGGGGTCAGGCAGTAGCCGGCTCCAGCCGGGAGCTCACAGGGTGGGCGCCCTGCTTTTCACCCCCTCCTGTGGCCAGCAAACACCCACCCCCGCAGGGTCCCCGACTCCCCCAAGGGGTCTTCCTGCTCAGAGACCCCACTTCCCCCCACAGGGTGGCCGCCTCCCTGCCAGGTCCCTGCCCCAGCTGCCCACCAAGGCCCCAGGGGCCAGCTGAGCAGGACAGCCCTGTCCTAGCCTCAGGGGACCTCTCCCCCAGTGGGTGTGAGCGGCCGGGTCCTCCACCAGATGAGGGGCTGCAGGTCGGGGGTACGGGCCCCTGGTCCCTGACCCCGCCCCCAGGCCTGAGCACCACCCCCGCTCCCACACTCGACCACGTACCTCCGCTCCTGGCTGACGCACCACGGCTGCCGCCCGCAGCCCGGCTTCCACACGGGCACCGTCCGGCTGAAGGCCCGCACGCAGGGCTGGCGGCGGCCCACCAGGGTCAGCTCCTGCTCCGCGCACACGTGGGGCCTGGGGCGGAGGACAGCGGTCAGAGCGGTCTCCGCCCACAGCCGCCGGCCCCCGCCCCGGCGTCCACAGTGTCGGTGAGAGCAGGGACAAGGGTGGAGGGAGTCCGCCCGACTCGGACCCTAGGTACCCCCCGCCCCCCGGTCCCCCCGGCCTCCGAGACGTCCCCAGAGCTGGTCACGCTGGGGCCTGAGGCTGAGCGGGACCGGACCAGCAGAGCCAGCAAAGCGTGGATGAGGGGGGACACCCAGGGAGTGTGGCTCGGTGGGGGGGATGGGGGACAGCACGGGGCAGGGGGCAGGGGTGCCGCCTCTCCCTCGACCACCGTCCGACGCCGTCCGTGGCTCCAGCACCCGAGAGCGTTTGGGCGACGCACCCACTGAGGAAGGAGGTGGGGGGGACGGGGACAGGGGCGCCCTGCCTGCCCTGGAGGGCGGCACAGGCCACCCAGGGCGCTCGGTTCGGGCACAGCCGGGAAGGGGAGCCGAGGCCTCACTGCCTCGTGCAGTTTTCGGAGCCAGGGGATTCCACGGGGACTCGGAGGATGACACCTCCTCCGGCGCGCAGCCAGGCTCCGGCCCACCCGGAGGGGCCCCACCATCCAGGCTGGGGGAGCCGAGGGCCGGCTGGCGGGCCAGGGCCCCTCCCCCACTCCCACCTGAGTCCCCGGAGCTGCCAGATGACGTGGCTTGCCCCCCCCCGCCGGCCCCCCACTCGCCGCCTTCACCTACGGCCGTCTGGCCTCATTACCACCCTCCGCCCCACAGCCGGTCTGCTGGCTGCCTGGCGCTCCCGGGACCGGCGCTGCAGGCTCTGGCCCGCTCCGGCCAGCCGCCCCGGCTCACGGCCAGCCGCACGTGTGCGCACGCACACACAAGAACATATGCAGACGCAGATGCTCACACGCATGCACTCACAAGCAAGCACACACATGCACACACAAGAGCACGTGCATGCACACTCACACGCACACTCACACGTGCCCTCTGGCCAGTGGGGAGACCCACGGGATACTGGCGGGCCAGGGGGGAGCATGGAGGGAGAAAGGCGCTGGGGTATTTGTCTGTCCCCCACCCCTTCCCGCCGGGCAGCTGGGCAGGGCTGTGACCCTCCCCCCGGCCCCAGTGTGCCCGGGCAGCAGCCTCCAGCGGCAGCTCTCTCTCTGGGTTCCAGGCCAAGGGCCCTCTGGGCCTGTCACCCCGGGCGGGGGTGGGGGAGGCGCCTTCCCACGGTGGCCCCACCAGCCCTCACTGGCCCCGGCCCACTGGGCGGGAGAGGACTCCGCACGGGCCGCGCAGGCAGCAGAGGAGGGGAAGTGAGCCAGGGAGCAGAGGGGCCGGGCGGCGCTGTCGGTGGCAGCTGGTGTCACCATCAGTGCGGGAGCCCCATGGCAGGGGGCGGGCGCTGAGGTCAGCCCAAACGAGCCCTACAGGTGTTCCGTCATCTGTGCCCCGAGTGCCATGGCCCACGCCCGTGCCGACAAGGGCGCCGACTCCCAGCCTCCGTCGGAAACAGTGGGGGGTGGGGGCGGGGGCGACAGCAGGGGCTCACACCAATGACCTCTGAGCCTCCCGGCTGCAGGCCCAGCCCTGACCCTGAAACGGCCCTGGGCTGTGGGCGGTCGTCATCTGAGGACGGAGGCGACGCTGAGGGGGGCAGTTACCAGCACAGGCTTTTGGCACCAACAGCCTGGGCTGGGGGCCGCTCGCAGCTGGAGCGCCGCAGACCCTCGGGGAGCAGCCGCACGGGGCGCAGCGGAGGCTGAGGGCCTCCAGCGGGGCCCTGCGTCTGGAGCTCCGCACGGGCCCGGCTCGGGGGCAGCCCCTGCGTGTCGGGGTCCCAGGGTCCCAGCACCCCTGGGTGGTCACCACCACGCCCTCACACTGACTGCAGCCCGGCACACAGGACGCCGACGTCGGGGGCTCAGGGAGGTGACACCGCCGAGCACGGGGTCTGGGGCGCAGGGCCTGGCGCTGCCACCAGGCAGCAGGAGGGAAACTGCCCCTCGGGGCGAGGCAGGCGCCCCAGGGGGCTGGTGCTGCCATCTGAGAGCCCCCCGCCTTCCGGCCATCCACAAACCTCAGCCACGTGGGCAGCTGCTCATCTCGAGATGGCCATGTCCAGGGTCCCAGCAGCCCCTCGGGCATGCCCAGTCCAGCCACTCTCCCCCTGACCACGAGTCCCTACCTACCCCCTGCAGGCAGCTGCCTGACTCTGGCCCCCAGAACGCCTCTCCAGGCCTGCGGGCCCCCAGCTCCCCCCACGTGCAGGGGCCACCCCTCTGCATGTCCCTGAAAATGGGGAGCCTCGGAGCTGTGTGGCTCCTGACCCCACCGCAGGAAGGAGAGGGGAGCCCTGGGTGGCTTCTCCCTCCGGGAAGCTCCTGGCCCCGCAGGAGAACCAGTCAGCGGCCTCCCGTGGGGCAGAGGGAGGGAGGGGGTGGGGAGGGCGGAGGGGGGGGGACGGAGACCGGGCCCCCACCCCAAGCGCATGGCAGGTCCAAGGGGCGCCTGCCGGACCCCCGGGGTCGAGCAGGGGGAAAGCACAGGGAAGGCGGTCTCCAGCCACAAAGAGAACCCAGCTCCAAGGGTTGGGGGGACCCTCCAGGCAGAATGGGGCTCCTAGAGGCTGGCGACCTCTGCCCAGAGCCGGAGGGCATGGGATCTGTCCCTCTGGGGTGCGTGATTCCAGGCCCCCAGACCCCGGGGTGAAGGTGCCCCGCAGGCAGGTCCCCCGGCTGCACACCCCTCACCAGGAGGACAGCTGGGCGGCCGGGAAGCGTCTCCGGCAGGTCTGTGTTCACAGGCCCCGTTTGGACCCTGGAGGCTGGCTGGCCGCTGAGCCTGCCCCGCCCCCCGGCCGGGGCGCAGCCGGTGCGGGGAAGCCCAGTTGCAGCCCGGGGGCCAGGAGGGGCTGCGGGGCATGGCAAGAGCTACTCGTGAGACCAGACTTGAGCTTGGAGGGCCTGTCCCTCCCCGGACAGGCAGGGTCAATGTCGCCAGCTGACTGGCCGTCTTCCCAGCACGGCTGCCGGAGGGAATGCAGCCCCTGGGGGAGCGGATGCCTGGACCCTGAAGCCTCAGACCACGGCCGGTCAGAGCTCCAGCGGGTGGGGACATCGTCTCCTGTCCCCAGACCCTGCTCCCACCGCCTGGCCAGCAGGAGCCAAAGTGCCAGCCGCGTGGCTCCCACAGGTCCCCAAGGGCCCCGGGGCACCTGGCGCTTGAAGACAGCAGGATCCAGCCCCCCAACAGCACCCTCCTGACTTTGCCCCCAAAGAGGAAGGACACCACAGAGGTTCAGGAAAGTGGCCAGACGGGGTGGGGCTGCCCGTGCAGGGCAGGCTGGCAGGGAGGGCGAGACCTCCGAGGTCAAAGCACTTTCTGGGACCCTCGCAGCCCGCCCCCTGCCCCTCTGCCCCCACCAAGCTCCTGCTCAGCAGAGCAAGCTACGGGCACGGAAACCTGTCCGGGACGGAGCAGGCAGGACATTGTCCGAGTTCAGCTGCCAGCCCTGCCCACTGCGACCCACAGCGGGTTGGACAGGCCGGGCGCCCAGGGGGCAGGAGGACCGCAGAAGGCGTGCTCGCGGGCACCACCGAGCACCTCACCACGTGAGGGGCGGTCTGAGAAGGGGGCCTGGGGTGGCTGTGCCCAGAGCGAAGTGCAGGGGGGCCCCAGCCTGCCTGGGGGGAGGCTCCCAAGGAGGAGCCCGGAGTCGGCAGCTCAGAAGGAGAGAGGGAGGAGGACTGGGGAAAGCGTGAAGCAGGAGGGGCCTGAGGTCCCCTGCAGTCCACCAGCCCCCAGCTGGACAGGCCTGCCCAGCTGCTGGGGGCTCCCCGGGGCCCGAGGTGGGCAGGTGACCTCTCCTCAGGGAAGGAGGCCCAGGGAGGGCGACTCGAGGTCCCCACCGAGAGGGCAGACCCCGAGGAGCCTGCCCACCCTGACCGGCACCCTGGAGCTCCCAGGGGCAGGCAGGCAAGCAGCGCCGGCCGCCGTGGCAATCCCCCCCGAGGCTGCGGCGTCGCTGGGACAATCATCGCTGGGGTGGCAGGAGAGAGGACGGGCCGGCAGGAGTCCCGGCGGCGTGGTGGGGACTCGGGCTGCTCACATTCGCAGACCCAGAGGCTGTGCTCCTCTGAAAAGGCCACGAGGAATCCTCCCTCCTGGAGCAAAGCAGGACCCGGGGAGGAGTCCGGGGGTGCGGGCGGACGTGCCCTGCCCCCGCTCCACCTGGAAGCCCGTGCTGCCCGGAGACGCGCAGGACAGGAGGGCCTCACCCCTCCGCAGCCCCTCGGCAGCCTTCCCGGGCTTGGCGGGCCCAGCACCCCGCCGCGAGCGCAGGATTGGGGGCGGGGCAGGCTCCCCTCCCCCCCCCCCCCTCCGGGTCGGCTCTCTCCGGCACCGGTTTTCCCCCTGAGGCCAGCAGAAGGATCGATTTGCCGTTTCAGAGAGACCGCTAAGCGGCCGGCAGGGAGTCATCTTTCAGAATTAAGTCCGTCGCAGCGGGCTCCGTGACCCCGTCTTCCTGCCCATTCTGGTGCCGAGCTCCTCCTCCCGTCTCTCAGCCCCAGAGCGCACGTGTTTAACACATAAACCAACTCCGCGCGGCCCCCTGTCTGGGCACGGCCCGCCCCTGCACAGGCCCCCGGCCCCGGGAGACAGGCTTTGGAAGGAAGTGGAGACCGGCCGCTTCCTTTCTGCCTTCTCCAAGCCGGGCTCCCTGGGCGGACCCCGCCTGGCGAGCACCCAGATTCCCTCACCTCGGGTCCAGAGCGCAGCATCCGCCTGCGCCTGCAAGCCCCATTACAGAGGGAAGGGAGACGGGGCAGGGGACGGGGAGAGGCCGGGGAAGGGCCCCCGCCCCAGCCCCGGAACCGTGTCTCAGCCCCCCCCACCCCCCACCGCAGTGACGGCAAAGAGCCCACTGTTCTCAGGCCCCGGGGACAAAGCCTCCCTCCCGGGGGACCCGGGGTCCGGACGTCCGGCCGAGCCCTCCCGCTCCCGCTACTCACATGCTGGGCTGCAGGCGGAGCAGGGCGCCGGCGCCCGCGGGCACGGCGGGGAGCAGCAGCACCAGGGCCAGGGCCACCGCGCGCCCGGCCGCCGTCGCCTCCACAAGGACAAGCATCGCGCCTGTGGCCCCGCGCCGAGTCCCTCCTCCGGTGCCCAGCTCACATGCAGCCCGGGGGAGCCCTCGGAGCCACCGCCTCCACGTGCGCCATGGACCGGCGCGGGGGAACACGGAGCGCAGCCACAGGTGACCGCGCCGGAGCCCGCGAGTACGAGGTCGCTGCAGGTGCGGGAGGTCCGGCTCCCCGCCCGCTCCCAAGAGGCAGCAGAGGCCTGTGCGCCGGGGTCCACCCAGGCACCGAGAGCCTGCGCGCGCCCAGCCCCGCGCGCCACTGGCCCGCCCGCCTCCGCCCCGCCCCTCGGCTGGACCCCAGACCCGGCCACGCCCACGGCCACACCCCCGACACGCCCCGGCCTGCCCTGTTCCCGCCCCTCCCCGGCTCCCGGCCCCGCCCACAGCCCAGCTCGGGTCCTCACCCCAGCCCCCCGTCCGGGCGGGGCCAGCGCGGCCCCTTCAGGCTCCCGGCTCTTCTCCGGCTGAAATTCCCGGGTCCCTTGAGATCCGAGGGACCAACCCCGACGGCGCGGACCGCCGGGGGCACGCCCCTCACCCTGGGCAACGGCTGCTCTTTGCGGACCCGGGACCCCAGACCCCAGACCCCGTCTTCGGGGCAGCCCTCAGCCCTCCGTCCCTCTTGAGTCCCAGGAGGCACCGGCCCGGGCTCTCCTCCCCGCGGGTGCTCCGTGCGCCGTCACGCCTGGCTCCCACCCCCTCCGTCGCCTGCGGCCTGGGTCGGGGCTCCCCGCTCTGCCGCTGCTCCCCCGCGCGGCCTAGGGCAGGACCCTCTTTCGAACCCGGCTTGGGTGTGGAGTTCACTTCCCGCAGGGTGAGCACCAGGCGCTCCAGGGTCCCTGGGGTGGGGCGGTCCCCTCGGAAGGCTTTTGAAGAGCAGAGGGAGATGCAGCCCGGGTGGGGCCAGGTGGGAGACGGGAAGTCACAGGCAGCTGCACGGAGCCCGAGCCCCCCCCAGGCCCAGCCGCAGGTCCCCCGGCCGGGCATCCTCCCCCCCAACACTGCGGGGGCTCCCGGTGACCGGAGAGGCTCCCGGACCCCCACCCCACACAGGGCCCTGGTGCCCTGGCTGGGCCGCATGTGGGAGGCAGCGGGCCCCCCCCCCCCCCCAGCGGTGCAGGTGCAGTGGAAACACAACCGTGCCCCCACTGTCTGAGCCCCCCGCCCAGCCGGAAGGTGACAGTCACCTTAACAGGGGCAGAGTCCTGTCAGGGGGCTGCTGTCACCCTGCTCACAGACAGGAACCTGAGGTCAGGAGGCAGGAACAGCCCCAAGCGGCCCAGCTCGTAAAGTGCCGGCCTGGGAACCGGGCACAGGGGCTGGCTCTGGGGCCCCTGGCTGCGCGCCCTGCCCTGCTGCTGCCTGGGAGTCTCCCGCGTGGAGTGGAAGGGGGCCCAGCACGTCTGACCCCCCCCCCCGGGGCGGCGGTGGGTCACAGTCAGCTCAGGCGGCCGAGAAAACGCCACAGCAGACAGCCGTCCCCACCGTCCTGGAGTCCCAGGTCAGGTGCAGGCTCCCGGTGAGGGCCCGCTCCCTGGCTCTCAGGTGCCGCCTTCTCGCTGAGTGTCCGCGTGGTGGGGGGCTAGACACAGAGAGACAGAGAGAGCCGGTGTCCCTCCCCCCCCCACAGGTGCCACCCACCTGAAGGATCAGGGCCCCACCCCATGACATACTCATTCGACCTCAGTCACCGTGTGGGGGTATGGGCTTCAACACATAGATTTCGGGGGGCACAATTCAGCCCACAGGAGGGCGGCGTCACTGTCTCCTGAAACCCCAGACACAGGTCCGTGTCCCTGCCAGCTGGTGGCCGGAGCCCGGCCTTGTGCGCCCACCCGCTCGGTCCCACCCCGCCGCCCCGGCTGGGACGGAAGCCGCAGGGCTGGCCCACACCCTCCTGGGCTCCTCTGGGCTCCCTGCTGCCGCATCCGCCTGGACCCCGCCCTGGGAGAGCCCCTGAGGGCCCCCGTCAGAGCCGGCAGGACCGGTGCCAGCTCTGATGCCAGCGCCAGCAGGCGAGCGCCCAGCCCCCACCAGAGAGCTCAGCCCCCTCTGTCAGAGCCGCGCCAGCGCCCACGGAGCGTGTGTTGGGTGGATGAGCGAACACCAGCTTCCCGGCCCCACCGCCCTGTCCTGCCCCCACTGCCCACGGGCTGAGGGTAACCGATCGGTACAGAAAATTCTCCAGCTTCTCAGAGGAAAAATTTGAGTGGACCCAAATTTGGGGGGTTAAAATGGAGGCCACTGGGCAGGGGATCCAGGTTTGGTGGGGACAGAAACGGATAAAATTGGGGGGCCCTCTTCAAGGAAAGCAGTGTAAACATCACTTACTTTGCTGACTTACAAAAACACATGAGTGTGCACACATCCCCTCCCCCAAGCTTGGAAGCACCCCGAAAGCACGAGCTGTATCAGCATCACCCCGCTGTCCGGGCGCCACGGTAATCCGCCAGGCTAACAGCCCTGAGCCAGGTGCCAGGTGGGCGGGCAGGCGGGCGAGCGGGGAGCGGACGCACTTCCTGCTGGAAGTCCCTGTGGCGAGGACACCCGCCCACCCCCCACTCGCTCACTTCGGGAAGTCCGTGGCCTCCCTGCCGCCCCAGACGGAACCTCCGTCTCAGGCACAGGTCTGAGGAACGACCCTCCTGAAGCAAAGCCCCCTCGCAAAGACTGCCCGGATCCCCGATGCTCGCCGGGCACCCCCAGGTCTCCTGGGCGCGGCCTGACACCGTGGAAACGCGGGGTGTCTTCCTGCACAGACCAGATGGCCTGCGGGCCACCAGGGGGCGCCCCGAGCATGTATTTGAAACGGGCGCTCCAACCGCGCGCGCGCGGGTTTTGCAGCACCTTTATCCACAGGTTTAACTGGATCACGCGTTCATGGGCAGTAACCGCCCCCCCCCCCCGCGAAACAGAACACACTGCCTGTTCCCCGAGAGCGACCCGTCGGTGCCCGCTTCCTTCACGGAGAGAGAGCGTGCGGGCCGCCGCCGACGTTCTCCTGGGGGGCAGCTTCCCAGGGAAGACGCGGGCCGTGCTTCCGTGGGCGGTGGTGGGCTCCTCCTGCCGTTCATTCACCCAGACGGGCAGCTTTCCGCTGGGCAGCGGCCGGCGTCGCTCGGAAAGCAGCACGTGGTTTGGGGCGGTGATGGCTGCGTTTGTCTGTCTTGCCTTTGGTGCCTGCGTCCGTTTCACACGGGTTCGCCCTGCGGTGTGCGGGCTCGGGGGACCGGCGCAGGGTGCAGTGGTCCGTGCCGTCAGCCGTGGCTTCGCGCCCCAACCCAACCTGGGCGGACCGCGCAGACTCCGCCCCTCCGCCCGTGGGCGTTTCCTCGGAGTCTCGCCCCGACCGTGCAGGGCTCGCTCCCTGCCCTGCGCCGCCGGAAGGAGTCCTCAGTGCGCCACGCCGCTCCGCTCCGGTGGCGGCTCCCTGGTGACCAACGGGGAGCACCTCCCCTGGTGTATTTTCCCTCCAGACCACACGGGTCCCGCCCGTCATCCTTCCCCATGGACTCGGGGGCCCCTCTATCCAGCTCCTTCGCAGCTGCACTGGACATTTCGCTGGCACGTATTCATTCATTCCGGGAGTCCTGCCGCCTTCACAATCCTCCGGCTTTGGGAAGGTCCGGGACTGTGGCGGGAAGCCGCGCCCTGCGTGCAGCCGCGCTGCAGGGCAGCGTTTCCTGGTGTAAGGTGGCGGGATGGGAGACTTGGGGCCCCCACGCTGCTCCCGCGGGGCTCCCATAGATCCAAGACACACATCTGGTCAAAGGTGGAGAAGGGGAAGGGGTGCTGGCCCGCCTGAGGTCTCAGGTCCCAGCCCAGATTCCCACCCCAGACGCCTCTGGCCAAACTGCAGCAAGATATCCCCTTTCCACCTTGGGGTTCGCTCACTCGACCTCCAAGGCACAGACGCGGGCGGGCCCTCTCACAGTCCGCGGGCTTGTGGGGGGCGGGGCACCAGGCAGGAGCCAGCACCTGAATAACGCATCGCTCACCTAAAGGCGGGGGGGGGGGGCCATTGGGGCGACCTTGCCCACCGCCGCCTCCGCAGCCAATCACACTGCGCTGCAGGAAGGGAGCCAGGACTGGCATTCCCAACAGGAAGTGTCTCCGGGACCTCAGCCGGAGGAAGATTTTCTCCCGGCCCAGCAACAAGCCCAGCCAATGGGAAACATCAGCTCCCGGACCTCTCCCCGTTCCTCTTCCAGCCAGAGCACCCCTCCCGCCAGCTTCCGTTCTCGCTCTCGATACAAGGTAGCGCTCCTCCCCTCTGTCTGTGGCCCGTGCCTGCAGCGGGGGCTCGGCTGCTCGTCCCCAGTTGCAGTGCTTTGCTGCTCTGAGCGGGCCCCGTGCGCTGATAAGAGTAACGGGCTGTTTCACTTCTAGGATCAACATTACGCGCCTCACTCGGGCCAGGAAGAGAGCCCCGAGCGGCAGGCGCACACGTGGAAGCCAGGGGGGTGGACAGCAGCCTGGCCCGCTGCCACCACACAGCTCGCTCCCCCTCCCTCTTTACGCCATCCTGTCACACGCCTGCCCGGCCCTGGAGGGGCGCTCAGGAGCCCGCTGGCGGCACCGGGCGGCCACTGGGATCTCGCGTGGAGTCCAGCTGGGTTCGGAGCCTCACGCGGGCGGGGACGCGGGGGGGAATACGTGCCCTTCCACATCTGGCAGCCCGCCGCCCCAGCTCTCGGGAAGAGCATGTTTAGGAGACACTGCTTTTCCCTGTTGTTTTCTCCTTCGCTGCTGGAAGTAATAAATAGTCTTGGCGCAGGGACAGCGCACGTGGGGAGGAGGGAGCGCCTCCGCCAGCTCAGCCGGCCGTGGCCAAAGCCTCCCGCCCCCCCAGAGCCCGCCGCTGCCCCCGCCAACGCCGCCGCCGCCTCGAGGTCCTGCTAGCACCCCAGAGCGCAGGAGAGAGGGCCCGCAGACAGCTCGGCCCAGCCTCCCGGAGCTCCCGACCCGACATGGGTCCGCCCACCCCGGGGCCAGTCTGATTTGCAGACACTCCCTGGGCCCGAGCAGGAGGACTGATTGACAGGTGTGTTCAGGGCCCCCCTGAACACGGGAGGGCCTCGCACACGCAGAGCCTCGCACACGTGGAGCGTCCCCAGGGCTCTGTTCTGTCCAGACAGGGAGGGAGCCCGCCAGCTTCCCTGACCGGGCCCCGCCGGCCTCCTTCTGGCTGAGCCACAGCCCGGGGACGTCTCTGGATCCGCGAGCACCGTCCGGCCTGGGACGTGGGCCTGGGGCCTGCCGAGCCGGCAGCCTGCTCCTTCGAGGAGGGGGTCGTGGCCGGGGCTGCTGCTTCTCTGGAAGGGAGCTCTGCCCGAGGGCCCTGCAGAGGGGAAGGAGCCGCAGGCTGCACATTAACCTGCAACCAGCGCCCGAGCGTCTGAGCACCCCAGCCCCCAGCAGCTCTGGGTCCCACCCTGGGGATCCTGCTGGCATGGGCTGGGCTCCTCCGGCCACCTCTCCCTCTTCCATCGGAGACAGATGTCCACAGTGGGACCCACTGGTTTCGGGAGCCGCTAGCACCTGGGAGGGAGAGGAGGCACGCCTCCCCTGAGGCTTCCCCTCGCACCTCTGCGGCTCTGCGCGGGGACCCTGCCCCCTGCCGACGGGAGTGGGAACAGCCTTTCCAAAGCCGCAGGAAAGAAACGTCCAAAGGGCAGGGGCCCAGCGCCAGGGGACGCCACGAGTGACCATCACAGCCGTGGGCCGTCCTGCAGGCCCAGCGCGCGCATGTGCAGGCGAGCACTCCGTCTGCACCGCCTCACGGTTCGCACGGCGGCCCCGCCTGTTGCAGGAGAAGGGTGTCCCCCAGGGGCACGCCCAAGCCCTGGCGCCGGGCCGTGAGCACGGCCCTATGTGGAGACGGGGTGTTGGCAGGTGGGACAGGCCGAGGCGCAGGCATCTGGGTGGGTCTCACCCAGCTCGACTGGCGTCCTTATAGCAGGAGACCGAGACCCAGGGAGGAGGCGGCAGCCGTGGGGCCACGGAGGCGGAGACCGGGGGCACACGGCCACAGGCCCAGGGACACCAGGTGTGCTGGTGTCACCCGCGGCTGGAAGAGGCAAGAACAGAGATCCCCGGACACGTTCCGGAGGGAGCGCGGCCCTGGGGGCACCAGGGTCTTGGGCTCCTGGCCCCTGAATGAGGCAGTGAGTCCCCATTGTTGACTGAGGCCCCCAGTGAGGGGCGCTTCGGGGCGGCAGCCCTGGGAACCCGGCGCGCCAGCCGGCACTGCCGGTCAGCCGGCAGCGGTGCGGTCACCTCCCTCGTCCTTTCCCGCCATGCCCCACCTGTCAGCCTCCCGGGGGCCGCAGGACCATCCGCCTGCCTGGTCTGGGCCCCGCCTGCCCAGAGGGTCGCTGGGCCACCGGGAATGCCTATCTCCCTCACCGTCTCTCTCCCCCCCCCCACCAGCCCCAACACCCCCAGCGGCCCACTCCCAGACCAAAGCCCCCGGGCACTCAGGCCGCCCCCCCCCCCCCCGCCCGCTCCGTCCACTCCGTCCAGGCCTGCGCTCCCCTCCCTCCACCCTCTCCTGGTCCCAGTCCCTGTCAGATGCGCTGCCCTCTCAGTGAGACTGGGAAGCCTGGACTCAAGGTACCCAATGTTGACACGCTGGGGGACACTCCCACTCGTCCTGCTGGACAGGACAGGAGCACCAGCGCTGACCGCTGCTCCGGGGCCTCCCCCCCACCCCATCCTGGGCCCGGACAGAGCATGCCCACGGGCCGGCCCCTCTGCTGAAAGGCACCCACTGGCCGCAGCACGGGGACCGGCGCCCGGCTGACACTCGGGCCACCGCCGTTCCTGTGAATGACAGTCTGTCCTCCCTGACCGGGGGCTCGTGTCCGCCGCCAGCACCCCCGAAACCGCGGCAGGCTGGCTGGCTGGCTCTCAGGAGGGGGGGGGAATCTCCGACCCCTGCAGTTCTTGGCAAGTACTGCCCCACAGGGCCGGGCCCCTTTCTCCTTGTCTCCATCCACAGACGCCCAGCCAACCCCCCTGGTTCACACCAGTCCACTCCCACCAGCTCCCGGGGGGGATGTCTCCACCACAAGCCTCCCGGGCCCGTGACCCACTCGAGGTCATGTAGGCCGGGCCCTCAGGGGCCTGCTGTGCCTTAAAATTACCCCACACCACTGCCGTCTCCTGGCACCCCCTCTGGCTGCCCCCTCCCCTCCCGGCACCCCCTCCAGCTGCCCCCTCCCCTCCCGGCACCCCTTCCAGCTGCCTCCTCCCGGCACCCCCTCCGGCTGCCTTCCCTGAGACACCGAAGCTGCTCCCTCTCCAGCCTCCCGGCCTCAGCCTGCCCCCCGAACCGAGTCCCCCCTCCTCGCCTCCCCCAGCCCTCGCCGAGAAGGCCCGGACCGAGGCCCCCGGGGACGGCTGCTGTCGAGGACCTGGTCTTCTTGCCGACGCGTGTAAAGAATCACAGATCGGCACAGCCGTTACGTGTAGTCAGTGTATTAGAGACTCGTGCCCATGGGAGAGAACGGGACTGGCTGGGGTCAGGGGCGTGACGGGCAGAGGTTCAGGGCAAAGCAGGGCGGCCAAAGTAAGCGCAGCGGAAGGCCAGGTGGCAAGCCCCCGGGGGGTCAAAGGCCGGTGGCCCGAGAGCCTGGAGCGCCCGGAGCCCCCGAGAGAGAGAGAGCGCGAGCGAGAGTGAGTCCTTTGTTCTGAGGACTTACATGGTTGGTGGGAGGGGAGAGAGAAGTTACATATTGATTATAGGGTAAATGCGGTGCCAGCTTTCCTGGGGGGACATGACCACCCAAACTCAGGCGTGTGGGGGGCCTGTTAGCCCGAGTCCGTATCTTGCTCCAGACCCCATCTGTTCCTCTTGTTGTGAAACAGACACCCGACAGGAGGCTGTTGATTCAAGTTGGGGCACTTTCCAGAGTTGTGTATGGGCTCTTCCTGTGAGCATCGGGGACTCCCTCCTAAAACCGACAGCGACCGGAGGCAGGCAATTCACCGAAGCTGTTTCATGGGCTCCTTCTGTGGGTGCCGGGGCCGTCTCCCGCATTCCAGGCCCCGGGAGGGAAGCACAGTTTCCAGGCTCTCTCTCCCAGGCAGTGGAAGCACCACACAGAGGTTCAAGGACTCCCCTCCTTTCTTGCTGACACAGTGTTTCTTGGGGTGCGGGAACACCTGGCGATGCGATTGGACAAGGCTCAGGGCCGCTGAGTCAGCGCGTGAGACCCGCCCCATCCCCCTCCCTGCTGCGGTCTACCGCTCGTTCTACCCCAGTGCTGAAGGCCGGGCCGAGGGCTCCGTCTGCCCCGCGGTCCCCTCCTCTGGAGACCTCTCCCGGCCACCGGGACGCCGGACGCTGGCCAGTGACAGCAGCGCAGCCTCGGAAGGAAACACCCGTCGCTCCCTCGCGGCCATGTCTGAGCGTGTGTGAGCACGCTGCATGCCAGTGAGTGTGCACACAAGTGGTGAGAGTGTCAGCGAGGGCGGGGCTCTCCTCTGTCCAGGAGCCACGGGCACGGGAAGTGGGGGTGGGGGGCTGAAGCACGGGTGGCACATGTCACGAGGTCCTAGCTGCGCCGGAGAGCAGGACCAGCACAACGGCCTCGGCCTGGTCCAGACAGCACACGGTGCACACGGCAAAGCAGAGTCGCCCACGGCAACCAGGATGGCTGCCAGGCGGCCGCGACGCTTTAGTTCCAGAGAAACTAGTTCAAGTCCGAGTGGAAGCGTCTGGCAGGGAGACAGCCTACGATGTCCGCACGTGTGTGACCGGACAGCCATGTCTGCAGAGCGGGGCCCCCCGCAGAGAGGCCCCTGCGGAGATTCCCCACTCACCATCAGGAGTGCCAAGACATTTACCAAAAAGACCCAGAAGGGCGGAGTCCATCACTTTCCAGTACAACTGAGGCAGGCCCAGACCACTGCTGAGACCGCCGAGCCCCACGCCCCGGAGTGCGCTCCACGCCACGCCGGTCTCCCCTGGCATCGGCCGCTGGAGGCTCTGCCCCGCTGTCCCCTGCCCCCGCAGACCTGTCCTGGCAGGACACCGGCAATTCCCTCGGCCGCCGGGCCTCCTCGTTCGTGGGCCTGCAGGCTGCGACTCCGGGACCCGGGTTTGCTGCCCCCCACTGACGGCTGTGTGTCATGCTTCCCTTAGACTGTCAGGAGCGTGAGTAGGGCACTAATGTACGTTGATGCTCTACTCTGAGTGACGCTGTGTCCAGTAAAGGCTGAGGAGCGGCAGCTGCCGTGTGCGACTCCGGTCCGCTCCCTGGTGCCGGGCTGCTCCGCGGGCAGCTTGCCCAGCGGTGGCCTGGCGGCCTTATGGGGGAGACTACCATGAACCTATGCTGGTGACACTGGCTTTTTGCTACGTGTGAGCTTCGCAGTGACAGCCCCGTGAGGCTGTTTCCTGCCCGGGAGCAGGGGTCACGCCACCGCCCACGCACGTGTGTCGGGGGTGAGGGCACACCTGCAGCACGCCCGGCGTTGAGAGGCTCCACGAGCAGCGTGAGCGACAGCGGCACTGAGACCCTCCAGGGGAGCCGGGCGGGGGCTGAGCACGTCACAGCTGCAGACTCATTAGCTCTCCAGGACCCTCTGCTGGTAGAAACGATCGTTGTCTCCATGCACCAGAAAAGGAAACCGAGGCACGGAGCACTTGTGTCCGAACCCGAGTGGGCAGAGTGGAGCCGCCAGGATTCGAGTGCAAGCTCCCAAGCCCATGCGTACGGCTGCAGGCCCTGATGGGCCCCTGGTTCTGCCCTGAGCCCCTCCGCAGGGAAGGGACACGCAGGAGAGGGTCGGCGGCACTTCAAGTCCAGTCCTCTCAGGGGCCGGGTCCAGGCCCACCCCGCAGACACTGGGCAGAGCACAGTCAGCTAGGGGCTCTGGGCGCCAGGGGGTGCCCCCTGGTCCACGGAAGGGGCAGCGGCTGCCCCCACCCTGCCTCCGAGGGTCAGAGGGGCTGGACACATTCGCTGAGCGAGCACGCTTGAAAGACTGTGGTTGTTTTTTAAGGAAGTACCAAGAACACTTGAGCGTCTGCGGGGCTGCAGTGCCCCGTTCGTCAGTGCGGACATCCAAGGGGAGCTGAGCGGCCTCTGGACCTGCTGCCCGGGAGGGAGGCGCCGCCCGCGGGAGGCTGCGAGGGCCCTTGAATGGTGCTCACACCAGGGGGTGCTTCGCTCGTCAGCACAGCTGCGCCGGCCCTATCCCAACCTGCTGCGTCGGCGGCAGCGTGTCCATAAGCGTGTTCACGGGCTGTTGTGACATTTAAGGAACGACGGAAGCGTCACAAGGCCGGAGTGTGGATCCCACGCGAGGAAGCAGTTCCACTGAGCTCTCGGGGCACACGGGGCAGGCGCGCGCGGCAGACTGTTGCACGGAAAAGCACACAGCACGGCGGACGCGCGCTGAACCGCGGCAGCGTGTCCTGGGGAGGGTGGGCCGGAGCCCGGCGTCGCAGGACGGACACGGTGGCTGGCGACAGCCGTCCGACATGCCCAGCTGGGTGGCGGTCCGAGCGCGGGCACCGCGCGGAGCTGAGGGACGCGGGCGGGTCGGCGGAGGCCGGGCGACACTCGCTCCGCGCAAGGAGGTCACGCCGGGGAGGGCAGGACAGGTGTCGTTCTACAAACTACACCCCTGCACCCAGACCCACGAGGAGGAGTCCTCGTTCAGCCCCTGGTGCAGTGGCCTCGGCCGCGTCCGGGTCGGCTCCCCGGCGGCAGGCCGCGACTGGCGCCTGGACGTCCGGGCCACCGCGGAGGGCCGTTTACTGGAAAGGGGCGTCGGCATCCTGGAGCAACCTCCCCGTCTCCCTGGCAACTGGCCTCGACCACGCCCCTCTCAGACTCGTAAACAGGAAGTTGGAGTGCGCTTCCGGCGTGCGAGGGGCGGGAGCTATTGTGAACGGCGGCGGGATGAGCCAGTCGTGGAAGGCGGTTGGCAAAAATCCAATCGCGAGGGTCGGAGGGGGCGGTGCCCGGGGGCGGGGCTTCTGAGGTGGAGCCAATCGCCGCGGCCCGTGGCGCGGCGCGGGGTGGGCCAGGCCCAAGCCGGGCAGGGCCGAGGGCCGGAGGGACGGCGGCGGCGTTGGAGTAGGGTCCTCGTCCGGGTGGGCGGCGGGCGGCGGGCGCGAGGATGCTGCAGCTGCGGGACTCGGTGGACTCGGCGGGCACGAGCCCCACGGCGGTGCTGGCGACCGGCGAAGAGGTCGGGGCCGGCGGCGGCACGGGCGGGGGGCGGCCGGGCACGCCGCTGCGACAGACGCTGTGGCCGCTCAACGTCCACGACCCCACGCGCCGCGCCCGCGTCAAGGAGTACTTCGTGTTCCGGGTGAGGCCCGGGCCGGCCCGGGGAAGGGGCTGGGGGCGGGGAGCGGGGACCGGGGACGGAGAGTGAGCCCAGCCCTGTGCCCGCGCGCAGCCCGGCACCATCGAGCAGGCGGTGGACGAGATCCGCGTGGTGGTCCGGCCGGTGGAGGACGGCGACATCCAGGGGGTGTGGCTGCTGACCGAGTAAGCGGGGAGTGTCCTGGGTGGGGGACCCGGCCCTGCTCGCGCCCCAGCGCTCCAGCCGTGGCGGGCGGAGGCGCGCCGGTGACGCATCTCGGTGCCGTAGGGTCGACCACTGGAACAACGAGAAGGAGCGCCTGGTGCTCATCACCGACCAGTCGCTGCTCATCTGCAAGTACGACTTCATCAGTCTGCAGTGCCAGCAGGTGGTGCGGGTGACCCTCAGCGCCGTGGACACCATCTCCTGCGGGGAGTTCCAGTTCCCCCCGAAATCGCTGAACAAGTAAGTCTGGTCGGCAGAGGGCGCGGCACCCGCGCTTCCAGAGCCAGCCCCTGCCTTGTCTCCCGTCTGCCGTTACCTGGAAACAGGAAAGCCTGGGCTCCGAAACCAGGAGTTTCTCAGAACGGAAGCTAGTGACCATGGGCAGCCCGTGCACTGAGAGGAATCTTGCCACAGAAAACGGCTTTTAGGACTGTAGTGGAGGCAGCCCAGCACGCGTGGTAGTGGGCCCGACACGGACAGTCTCACGTGAGGACCAAACAGCATTTTCTCTCCGGCCAGGAATACGTGGGTTACGTCAGTTCTCCTGTTTACTTATTTATATTTTTTATTGATGGGAAGGCTTGATGTATTTCCCGATTCTTTTTATTATGCTACAAAAGCAACTTTGGAAGACTTTGCACTGCACATTGAAGTCACCTGTCCCCTTAATGCCACACTCACCCAGGACGTGTAACGTGGGTAGTGTGTCAGGGGCAGATGACCGTGACTCAGAAGTGCGGCGGGTGTGCCCAGGGTGCTGCCGAGGGTGCTGCCGAGGCCGCCGTACAGGCTTAACCCGGAACAGAGAACGGCAGCATGTGGCTGGGATTACAGACGCCCCTGAGGGGCGGTCGGGGAACCTGGAGACCGGGGGGTGGCCCCCTTCGCAGGGCTGGTCCTCACGCCCCAGGGGGTTTCCCGAAATGCCACAGACCTGGACACTGGCACAGTCCCCTGACCGGACAGCGTGTGTCCGAGTGCCGGCGTCGGGATGGGCCGGGATTGGGGAAGCGTGGGTGCACTGCAGACGAAGCCAGGGCTGCGGCGCTCGGGGAGTCGGACTCACGGTTACACGCATGCTGGCCGTTTTGCAGGCCCCCCGGCGTGTCTCCCTGTTACCCGTGCACGTCAGTAGCTGGGTAAAGGCCAAGTTCAGCCTGACCCAGCCATCGCGTTCAGTCCCTCCCATCTCAGAGCACTCAGGGCAGCTCTTCTCAGGGGCAGGGCTCAGCGCCGGAGCCCTCAGGCCCTCCTCCGCTGTGAGCCGCCACAGGCCTCGCATCCCCCGTGGACTGACCCTCCACACCACGCCCCGTCGCTGGGCAGGCTGCGCGGGGGCCGAGGCCTGCGGGGTGAAGTCCGTCCACTCTTCCGACAGGCGGGAAGGCTGGGGGATCCGAGTCCAGTGGGACAAGCGGAGCCGGGCGTCCTTCATAGACCGGTGGAACCCCTGGTCCACCAGCGTGCCCTACACCACGTTCGTCGAGCACCCGATGGCCGGCGCGGACGAGAAGACGGCCTCTCTGTGCCAGGTGAGGCCGCCCGCGATGGCAGCACCGCCCGTGGTGACGGTGATGTGCTGGGCCTGCGCTGCCCGGCGGCCGCATGTGGCTGCCGAGCGCTTGAAGAGTGTCTAGGAAATGAGGTTTTCGTGTTTAGTAATTTGTTTATTAAAACATCCCCATGTGGCTAGTGGTTCCTGGTCAGTGCAGCTTCGTAGTGTGGCCCGTGTAGCCGTCGCTGTCTTGGAGGCTGGCCTGAGGCTCTGGGGTAGGGCCGCAGGGCATGGCCCGCAGCACAGCTGGCAGTCTGCGTGCTCGCCGGGGGCGGGGGCCTGGGCCAGTGGGGAGGGCGGGGTCTGGGCCCCGGGGGTCCCCTGCTGCCAGCCGTGCACTGGCCTGCTTCCCGGCCTGGCAGTGGTGAGGGTCAGGCGGTCCGCAGCGCCGAGACCACTCAGAGCTCCGGAGCAGGGTTCCGAGGGCCAGCTACCGCCCAGCCTGGGAGCACGGGGCACGACCCGATGCTTCCAGGGGGCTCCCCCCCCCCGAGGAGGGGAGCCGAGGACCGCTGGGATGCGCCCCTGTCCGAGGGCAGGAGGACGGGAGGGCCCTGGGCGGGCTGGAGAGGGATTTCCCTCCCTGCACCGCTCTGACCAGCCATGTGCTCTCTCTCTCTAAAGCTGGAGAGCTTCAAGTCCCTGCTGATCCAGGCCGTCAAAAAGGCCCAGAAAGAGAGCCCTGTGCCGGGACAGGCCAACAGCGTGCTGGTCCTGGAGCAGCCCCTCCTCATCGAGACCTACGTGGGGCTGATGTCCTTCATCAACAACGAGGCCAAGCTGGGCTACTCCATGACCAGAGGCAAGATCGGCTTCTAGGGGCCGCGCCGGGCACCTCCGGAGAGGCCGGCTCCCGCCCGCGCCAGGGCCGTTTCCCTCCGGGGGTCCGAGCGCGATGAGGATACAGCCACGAGACCGTGTACTTAGGCGGCTGGGGACATCTGCTCCTGAGCGGCGGGCAGACACGGAACGAACGAGCCGTCCTCCTCCCTCCGGAGCGCCAGTTGCCGTCCGGTGCCCGCAGCGGCGCCGTTGGGATCCGCACCCTCCCCCGCCCCGTAGCACGTCAATAAACCTCGTGAGCTTGCGCTGGCGCGTCCCGCGGCCCCGCGCCCGTGGTCCTCACCCGTCACCTAGGAGGCGCCCCACCCCGGTGCCCAGGCACAGCCGGGTTTCCCCGGGGGGGGGGGGGGGCGCGCGGGGTCCGGTGCTGTGTCTGGGAGCCGGAGCCCTTCTAAGTCCAGAGGAGGCCCGCGGCCTCGTCAGCCCCCGAACGACCGGTCGGTCGCGCTCCTGTGAGTGCGGGCCAGGGGGCGCCCTCCCCAGGCCCGAGGGTGTGGAGGGACCGTTTGCAGACCCCACTGATGTGAGGAGGTCACCCTGACGGGTCTTGGCGCACGTCAGCTTGACGAGCTAACGCGTCTGGGCCCGAGCTGCCGTGTCCGTGTGTGGAAGGGGAGCTGCTCTGTCTGCGTGGGAAGAGGGCGCGTCCTTGGCTGACGGGGCCTGTCGTTCCCACGGAGCAGCCCTCGCCTGAGCACGCCTGGGCCCGGTGCCCAGGGAGCTCATCGACCCCAAGAGGCTCCGACCCCGGTGGCTCCGAGGGCCGGCACGAGGTCCCTGCTCATGCCCAGCCCGGCGCAGCTGCGGCCTGCTGGCCAGGGAGCTGCAGGGCCAGCCGGCTGGTCCCGAGCCTTTGCTCGGGGCTCCCGCAGACGTGCAGAAGTGACCGGCTGGGTCCCTTTGGGAGGGAGGTTACTGAAGCAGGTGCGACGACCAGGAAAGCCGCCTCCCGCAGGGGTGTTCTGAAGCCGGAGCTTGTGCGTCCTCCCTTTGGGGACCTGTCACCCGCCGTCCGGCGCAGGGAGGGGCCCGAGGAGCTCCTCGCCCTGGCGGCCTGTCAGGGTGCCCCAGAGCCTCCGCCAGGCCGGAGACGTGCCGGGGGGCCGGCTAGACTGGTCGGGGCTGACCTGACGGGGCCCTTCCGTGCAGACACCCCAAGGGGGGCCGACCTACCTCCTGCTCCCCAGCGCAGACGCCCCCCTCCTGAGACCGGCAGTGACCCAGCAGGGGCTCGGAGCAAGGGGGGGCGTCTCTTTCGGGGGTACTGGCTGCTGGGGGCTCAGTTCTGAAATTTGGCTGTGACCCAGACCTTTCAAGAAAACCAGCATCAGCCTTTTAACGAATTAACAAATATTTAAATAACAAAAATGACAGTTTCAGACCATACATATTTACAAGAATGCCTCGCTATAGAAAAATAAAAGCAAGCCCCCTCCTGTGCACCACAGCGGTTGGAGAGCGGCCTGGAGAGGCTGGCTCCCTGCTGGCCCGCCCAGGCCCCCCCACCTGCCGGGCTGCCCGAGCTCGGCCCTACGTGAGGCTGCCCGGCGGCCCGAGGGCGCTGCCGCCCCCGTCCTCCGTCTCCAGGAAGCACAGGCAGAAGTGGTCCTTGCCGAGGAGGGCCAGCGAGTCCCCGTTTGAGTGCCAGCACAGAGAGAGCACCTGGAAGTCGCCTGGAGGGGAGCAGGTGGCCGGAGCGTGAGAGCAGGCAGCGGGGCCCCAGGCGAGCACAGCGCCGGATCCCGTGGGCGTAGGGAGGGGCCCAGCTAGAGCCCCAAACCGCCTCTGGCTGGGTGGGCCCCCGCCCCGTGGAGCTCAGGGCCCCGGGGGACCAGGCTCACCTTCCCCGGGCACCTGCACGGACACGCAGCCCGCGGGCGACCACAGGTACACCTTGCTGCCGCCCGTGCAGACGGCCAGGCGGGGCTGCTGCGGGTCCCACTGGAAGGCGCGCACGGGGCCCAGCTGCTCCAGCACCACGAACAGCCTCAGCTTCCGCACGTCCCACACCCACACGGCGTTGGGGACGTTGTCTGGTGGGGGAGACGAGACGTGGGTGGGTGCTGGGCCCGTCACCCCGGGTGGCCTCTTGACCCTCCCCACCCCCCCCCGGCTGGCACTGGGACACGGGAGCCGGTGGCTGGCGTCCAAGCACCGGAGGGAGCCGGGTCGGGCACCGCGGCCCACGGGCCCCGGCACTCACCGTTCCTCGTGGCCAGGAAGCAGCTGTCGGCACTGAAGGCCAGCGCGCCGATGCCGATCTTGGGGTTCGCTCTGTCTGCGGCGGGCTTCAGGGTCTGCAGGGACACCGGCACCTCGGCGACCTCATCTGCAGCGTGAACAAGGAGGCCCCACGCAGCCGCGGCTCAGCACCGCCCAGCGCACCCGAGGCCCGCAGTGCCTGCGGCCCCTTCCCGCGGTCCAGACGGAGGGGCAGGCCCCTGGGCCTTGAAAACACGAGGGCGACACGTCCCAAAACCTGGGCTGACGGGGGGTCGAGATGCTGGGAAGCCTGCCTGGGGCAACCCCACCCCCCCACCCCCGCAGCCTGGGGCCAGGAGTCCTGGCCAGCGCCAACCCGGCAGGTCCAGTGCCCCGGCGCCTCCCGTCATCTCCCGCTCCCGGCGCCCTGGTCGGGCCTGGCGGGTGCAGGAGGAGCGTGCGGCACACGGGACCCCGGGGGAGCGGGAACGCCCTGTGCTGTCACAGCTCCTGCAAGCTCCGTGTCACCCGCTGCGGCAGACGCCCCCTGGCGGCGGGGGTGCCGACCGTGGGACGCCCATGCGTGTGGGTTGCGGGGGGACCTCTCCGCTTCCCTCAAAGCTGCGGTGACCCCAACACGGCCCCGGGAGACAGACTTGCGTGAGAAGAGCTCCGCAGACCGGAGCCGGCCCTCGGGTGCCCGGGAGTCGTGGGGCGCCTATGCCCGGGTCGGGGCTGTCCCCGTGAGCACTCTCGGGGCCGCAGCTGCCCCTGGCTTCCGCTTCA
This sequence comes from Phyllostomus discolor, assembly GCF_004126475.2. NCBI lineage: Eukaryota > Metazoa > Chordata > Mammalia > Chiroptera > Phyllostomidae > Phyllostomus > Phyllostomus discolor. The sequence goes on from NC_040907.2 coordinate 1,683,572, forward strand.
ACGCCCGTGCCCCGCCCGGGTGAGAGCCGCGCACCGGGGACTGGCCCGGGCCGCGTGGCCGGGACACCGTGCGGCTCTGCAGCCCGGCCGAGCCCCTCGTCACTGTCGGCCCCTGGCCCCCCACCCCCCGGCTCACCCGAGGGAGTTTCGCTATTAAAGTAAGGCCCTCGAGTGCCGGCGGTCAGACCGGGGTTTCCAAAGCCGCGGTTCTGTCAGCAAGAGCCATGCCTGCGCGCCAAGGGACTGGCGGGGGGGCAGAGGGTGGCCAGCTGTGGAGCACCCAGGGGGGAGCAGGTGTGACACACGCTTGGACAGAGGGGCCCCTCTTGTCACAGAGCAGGCGAAGGGCACTCACATCTGCTCTCAGCGGCCCTGTGGGGGGGGCAGGCGGGGCGGCCCAGGGACCCCCGCGGGCTCTTCTCGGCTTCCTTGTACACCACCTGGAAGACAGGGGCGTGCGGGCACGGCGGTGACGTCCAACCCGGCCCCGGGGTGCTGCCGCTGCGGCCTGGGGAGGCTCGGGGACACCGCCCCTCTGGGGCTCTGGTGGGGGGGCCACCTGCGAGCCTGCTGCCTGCCGCAGCGACGGTGGGTGGCGGCTGCGTGTTGTCCCCTGGGCCAGCGAGCCAAGGCCACCCCCCCCCTGTGGTGGTGGAGACAGGCCCGGGGGACACAGGGCTGGGACCTGAAGTCCAGCAGGGAAAGGGCGAGCGTCCAGGAGCGGCGTCCTCCGGGGCCTGCGGGCAGCGCTGCCTGCCTGACACAAGGCCCCTGGAGGCCAGCACAGCCCTGCCCCCTCCTCCTGACCGCACTCCCCCTCCAGCTCCCGGCCCTGACCTCGCGCTGCGCCCGCCAGCTCCCTCCCTCCTCGCGGCACCTGCCCCCGCCCTGTCTCTCACTCGGCATGCCCCCCGTGGGGACACTCCCCAAGGCCAGGGCCTCCGTCTGCGTCCCCCGCTGTCCCCCGGTACCTGCCGAGGATGCATACCCACCCCTCGGGACCCTGCACTTGCCATTCTGCCGCCTGAAGCACCGCCCCCAGACCCCGCACGGCTCCCTGCCGGCCTGCGCCCCGCCGTCCCTGGGCAGGCAGTGTCCCTGCTGCCCTGGGGAGACCCCAGGGCTCCCAGCCCTCGTCCCCCACCCCACAGGGCGGGGTTGGTCTGCTCTCTGTGGCCCGACACACAGCGCCTGGCCCGGCTGTGGCTGCTCGGGGCTGGCTGGCAGGGGGCCCAGGCCGTGTGCGGTGTGCGGGACAGATCCGGGACGAGCCGTCGGGAAGGGGGCGGGGCGGGGACGAGGCAAGGGACCCAGGCAGCGTGTGTCGGGGGCAGGTCCGGTCACTCGTCTGCATCGAGCAGAGCCCCTGCACCGGCCCAGACGCCGCCGCGGGGGCAGGCGCGGCCCCCGCCCCCCAGCGTGCGCAGGGAGGCGGGCGGGCGGACTTACTACTCTGGAGTCGCTGACGGCGGCGGGGTGCCCGAGCTCCGCCAGCACCTTCCAGGTCACGTGATTGAGGACGCGCACCTGACGGGGGGGGGGGGGGGGGCGAGGTGAGACCCGCCGCAGGGGACATGGCCCCCTCCCGCCCTCGGGGCTCACCGCGGGCGAGCGGGCGCCCGGCCCACCTTCCCGTCGTAGCTGCCGACGGCCAGGAACTGGCTGCTGGGGCTCCAGGCGGCCGCCTTGACGCCCAGGGACCACTCGTACGCGCAGTAGGCCGCCAGCAGCCGGCCGTCCAGCGAGTAGAGCAGGACCTTGTACTGCGGGGGACGCAGCCGCGGTCAGCGGGCGCCCCCCCGGCCGGGACAGGGTGAGTGTGACACAGGGACAGGAGGGGGGGGGGGGGGGGGCACTGTGGCAGGGGCCGCCCCTCTGGCGCGGGCACACGGGGACGTTTGCCGGAATGGAGGTCTCGCTCGCTAGACGAGCCAAGCGGCGAGACTCGGGGACGAGCGGCACTGGAGTTGCCCACGGCGCCACCAGGGGAACGTGGGGCGGGGCCTCCCGTACCTCCAAACAGGTGTCCCACACCGCCAGCACGCAGCCGTTGGGGGCCCACTCGATGCCGGCCAGGTCCTGGGTGCCCGTGTCGAAGTGCTGCCCGGGGGAGGGGGAGACCCGGCCCGTCAGGAAGGGCCGTCCCGGCCAGACACACGCCGACCGTGCGTCTGCTGCTCTGAGCACGTGGCCTCACACAGAAGCGGATGCAGGGCCGGGGTCCGTCCCCCCACCCCTGCTGCTGCGTGCCCGAGTGCCGGGGCTTCCGGGGCAGCACTCGGCCGGCCGGCCCAGCTGGTGCTGCCTGCGGCTCCTGCCCACCCACCCTTCTTCCTGGCCTGGGGCCTGGTGACGCCCCCTGCGCTCTGACCACGTTCCGCGGCTTCTCTGCCTCCGCCCTGCCGCCCCATCCCGCCAGCATCCGTGTGCTCCTTGGAGCGGGATCCGGCATCCGGGATCCAAGCCCAGCCTCTGGCCCTGGAGGAGCCGAAGCAGTGCGGGCGCTCAGGGTCTAAGTCGAGCCCCCCGCTCCTTCCGAAGCAGTGACACGGGCCGGGAGACAGAGAAAGGGCACCCACGGGGGGGTGCCGGCTCCGGACACACGGGCACCCGCCATCTCCACCGAGCCTTACAAAAGCTCCCCGGTGGGTGCTCCTCGCAGCCCCCGGTGGCACGCCGCCCCGGGGACCGTGCACTCAGTCACGTGTCCCCACCCGACCCGGAGGGGCCCCGAGAGCTGGGAGCAGAGGCACGGCCACTCCCTGCCCGCCGGACGGGACGACGCTCACCCGCAGCAGCTGCCAGTCGCTGCAGACGAAGATGCTGACGTAGTCCTTGCAGTCCCGCCTCTCGGCCAAGGCCAGGTAGCGGCCGTCCCGGGAGAAGCTGACTCCTGCCGGGGAGAGGGGAGGGCCTGGACCCGAGGGGCCGAGCAGGAGGCCGGCCGGCGGCAGTGCTGCCCCTCGACGCAGGGGCGAGGGCCGTGACACCCGCCGGGAACCCAGAGAGACGGAAGTCGCCTGCCCCGACAACCCCCAGACCGGCACTGCAAAACCCAGCAGCACCTCGTGGATCGGCTGCTCCCAGGAAGCAGGCACACGCAGGGCACGCACCGGCTGGCAGCCCGCCCGCTGGTGTACGCCTACTGTGCGCTCCCACTGTGCGCTCCATCGCGGGCAGGAGGAGGCTCACGCACGGTGAGGCGTCGGGGGCGTGGACTGCGTTTCCCGGGCTGCGTGTGCCTGCCCGTCCCCCGCCTGCGTGCACAGCACCCCCGAGCCCCGGAGGGGCCGTCTCCACACAGGAAACGCACACGCGTCCCGGGGCCACGCCCCCACCAACCTGCAGAAGTGAGGGACACGTGTGCAACCCCGTGCCGCTCACACGCCAGCTCCCAAGGGCTGACGGCAGCAGGGACCGGGGAGGCCCTGGGGGAATGACGCCGCGCATCCCTGTTTACGACGGGGCCCTGCTCCGCGGCCTCGTGACCTGAGTGGGGGGCCGCATCTGACCGGCCCTTCTCCCCTGTGGCTTCTCGGGGGACACTGGTCACTCGTCCCTCCAGTGGGACGTCCAGATGGGACGGGCCACCAGGTCCCTCGGCAGAGACCGCAGCTCCGGTCAGCGGAAGACGGAGAGGTCTGGGGGTCAGGGTTCGAGGCCCGGTCGGGCCCCCCGCCCGCCGTGACTGCCGGGGCGTGGACACCCAGCCCCGCAGCGGGCGGGGGACGTGCTCCTGACGCCCCGGCCTCTGGTGTCCGCCCTTCGGACACGCCGACTTCAGTGGCTGGGACTCGTGGCACAGGCCCTGTCTCCCGAAACATGGGTGGGGGCGGGGTGTCTTCAGACGGAGCCCCCGGGTCAGGGGTGCGCTGCCCGAGACCCCGGGGCTCGGGGATGAAGAGGGGACCGACCGGCTGCAGGCGGGCGCGCCCGCTCAGCGGTTTCCCAGGACGCCACGGCCGGTGGACCCCAAGTGCCCCCGCGGACTCACCCTGCTGACAGGCCTTGGGGTACTTGATGTAGGAGACGGACTTCGTGCACAGGGACCAGACCGTCATCCGCAGCTGTGGGCAAAGGGGCGGGGGGGGGGGTCGGCGTCAGGTCCCCGCAGAGGCAGGGCTCTCCCCGGAGGGTCCGGGGACCCCCTCGCGCCGCTGCGGCCACCTCGGCGCCCACTCGGCGCGCTCCCGAGCGGTTTCCCGTGGTAACGAGACGGCCTGAGCGACACGGAGCGGAAGGGCCAAACGCGTGGTGGAGGCAGGTGCACGCGGGCCTGCAGCTCCGCGGGGGCCGCTTCCACCCTGCGACGAGGCGCGCGCTCGCCGGCCAGAGAGTCGTCCTCACGCAGGAAACCAGACGGGACGCTCGCCCCGCTGCCCCTGGCCCCCTCCCCCACCCCGGGCGCTGGGAGCGGCGGCCCACCCACGGGTGTCACCCCCAGGGCCCCCGGGAATCACCGCCCCCCACCCAACGTGCAAGCCGGCCCAGGCGGAGCCCTCGGTCAGGCCACCACCCTGCAGCCCTGAGCGCCGACAGCACCGCGGGCTTCGGCCCCGAGGACGGGGGCCCGGGCGCCGCCCCAGAAAGCACCGGACGGGGCTCGTGCGGTTTCTGTGCCTGAAAACCCACCGCGGGCACCAGGGGCCCCGCCAAGCGCCTCGAGTGTGAGCGGGTGCACCCCAGCCCGGCCACCACGCCTGGCGGCGGACGTGTCACCGTGTGTCGGCCGTGGGTCCCCGGACTCCGTGCCCCCGCCCCAGCCCACACAGGCCAGCGGGCACAGGCGTGTGGGGGGCAGGCCTATGAGGCGTCACCCTCGCCCAGGTCAGAGAGATGCGAACCGGTTCAAACGGAAGCACATTCGCCATCGGGAGGTTACAGGGGCTGTTTCGGCCCCTAGCACGTAGCGTGAGGTGTGTTAGAGATCTGTCCGCTGTCCTTCCAAACGGGACGGGACGGGAAGACCGCGACGGCACGCAGGGGCTGACTGCGCGCAGGGGTGACGGCCCACGCGGGCAAACCCTGTCTACGGACCGTCTGCTTCCGGCTCCCAAGTACTGGGTTCGGGGCGCCCAGGGTCGCCTCCCTGGATTAAGGGGGGGCTGAGGGGTCGCTTGCACGGAACGCGGTGCGTCCCAGGGGTCGGAGGGCGAGGGCCGGGGCGTCACTCACGTGGAACTCGGTGGTGTTGAGGACGTGGCGCCCGTCTGGGCTCCAGCAGGAAGCCACCAGCCCCGCGGAGCCCTCGTCGATCCGGCAGTGCCACTCGGGCTGCTCCAGGGACCACACCTGGGCGACAGGGCGGACACACGGGGCGGCCCCCAGTCAGGGGGCGGCGAGCCTCGCCGACAACGGGGGGCCGAGCGCAGAGGGCAGACAGGCCGCCCCACCCGTCTCTCTCGATGACACCCCACACTGCCGGGGGGGAGGGGGGTCACTGTGTCAAGGTTCTGAAAGGCGTCGCCCCTCTGCCGTCCCCAGAGCCCCAGCTGGTCAGGCTCTGGCACCCGCCCTGCAGCTCAGTGCCTCCCCGGCGCCTGCCTCGTGGATGGCCGACCTGGTGGTTTGCACACACTGCCCGGGCCGAGCTGCGTCTGGTGCCCGGAGCAGACCCAGAGCACGGCGGCGGCCTCTCGTCTGGAAAGGGCCGCAGCCGCGAGCGCGCGACCCCGACTTTCACAGGAAGCCCCCCGGGGCCGCCCCCTCCAGACCGGGGCGGAGGTCAGTGCCGCGCCACCGGGCCCCTCCCGGGACGGCCCCGCACGCCCACAGCGCACCTGCACCAGCCCCCGCTTGTACATGGCGCACAGGAGGAACAGGGAGTCGGCCGACCACTCCACGTGCTGGATCTGGTCCACGCAGGTGTACAGCTGCAGGATCTGGAGGCTGCTCGCGTCCCGGACCACCAGGCGGTACTGCACGCAGGAGGCCTGGGAAGGGGGGGGCGGTGCGTGAGAAGGGGCCAGCCGGGTCAGCGCCTGAGCTCCCCCCACCCACATCCCCACCCCGACTCGGGAACTCCGCCTCCTCTCCTCTCTGACGGTTTCCTGTTCACCGTCAGACTTACAGCCCATTCAGGAACATGAGTTAACAAAAAGATAAAGCCGAAACAGACAGACTAGGTGTTAAAACTGCTACAGTCCAGCAGAAAGTATTGTTTGAAAACCCCACTTAAGAAATCTCCTGCTCCCGTCTTCACTGTGTGTTAAAACTGAGCCCGAGCCGGCCGAGCACGGGAGGAAAGCTCTCCCCGGAGCCCGGCCCTCTGCGGGTGGCGGTGCTCGCAGACGGTTGGCAAGGGAGCCGGGCTCCAGGCGGCGCTGCTGCTGCTGTGGATGACCGGAGGAACGACAGTTCTCTTTTTTATTTCTTCAAAGATTTTATTTATTTATTTTTAGAGAGCAGGAAGGGAGAAAGGGAGAGAAATACCACTGTGTGGTTGTCTCTCGAGCGCCCCCTACTGGGGACCTAGCCTGAAAACCCAGGCCTGTGCCCTGACCGGGAATCGAACCGGTGACCCTTGGGTTTGCAGGCTGGCGCTCAGTCCACGGAGCCACACCAGCCAGGACCAACAGTTCCTTTTCGTACAAAACCTACTCGGAGCGAAACCCACTGGAGCCAAAATGTGTGCCTTACATTCTGCAGACGGAAGGGTGTGTCATAAATGCTCCTTCGCCTCCTGGGACACAGTGGAAAACAGACACTTGTCCCTGCCCCCCCCGGTCCGGCTCCTGCACTCCTGGCCCCGGTGACTCCTGGTGACAGGAGCGCCTTCTGTTCCAATGAGGAGACTGGGGGCTCCCAGGTGAGGCTGGTCCCCAGAAAGACCAGCCCTTAGGAGCTGGGTACGTGCAGCCCCGCCCCCACGCCGCTGGGAGGGGAGGCGGCTGAGAAGGGATTTAAGGACCGTCACGCCGACGTGAGGAAATCTCCACGCGAGCCGCAGCGATGCGGGCCTCAGAGAGCGTCAGGCGGGTGAGCTCGTCCACACGCATGGTGGGGGCGGGGCATGGCGGGGGCGGGGCAGCCTGGCTCCATGGGGACAGACGCCCGGCACTCGGGACCCACAGCCTCACCCCACGTCCTCCTTTGTCGGCCGCACATCTGTGTGCTTCATCATTTCCTTCAACACACCGGTGACGTGGGTCAGCGCTCCCCGATTCTGGGAGCTGCGGAGCAGCTTCACCGAACCCGCGGGGGGTGGGGGAAGACCCCCACTGGCAGCCAGGCCGCACAGCTGCGGTAGAGTAACTTGGGCACCTGCTGCTTGTGACCGGCACCTGAAGGGGGCGCTCTCTCGGGACCAGGCCCCGGGCCTGCGGGATCCGGGGCTCTCTGCAGGAAGGGTGTCCGAGTCAGGCGGTGCCGCTGAGCTGCTCGGGGGGAGGACCCCCCACACTTGGTGACCGGAGGTGCTGTGAGTGCCGGTGGCCGGGTGGCCGCGAGGGGCGGATGGGAGGCGTTCCTCACACACGTTAATGGACGGCCGGTGCGGACCGCGGAGCTGCTGGGCCCCTCGGGTCCCTGAGAGACGCGGTCTCCCCGTGCCCCGGCCGGGCCCGCGTCTGAGCCGACAGCTTCTGCCTGAGCGCGCTCATCGGCTGCCTTCTGGACGGTAACTCCTTCCGTTCGTGCTCCTCGGGGTGGCACCAGAGGGCTGGCTGGGGGTTTCGAACTCCCGTTGAGGAAAGGGCCGCAGGAGTTCCCCGCGGACAGAGGAGGGAGGCCAGGCCCCTGCGGATTAGAACAAGCGTGTCTGTCCCTTCGCTGTAGCTTCCGACACTGTGTCCATTACGGGGACTCCCGGGAGATGGAGTGCTGCTACCAAAACGGGGAGAAAAGGTGCCAAATCTGAGCAAGATATTAAAAATGGCCACACGGCCCCACCTCCCCGGCAGGTGAGACAGGTCCCTGAAGAATAGGGTTCCACGAATGTGAACCACCAGGTGTCTCACAACATTTTGACCAGAGTGTAAAAATCAAAGAAATACCAAAATGAAGCAAGGAAATATAATTTCCCTCTTTTCATAAATGGTTTTTTAGAAACTAAAACTAATTTATAAAGGGCACTTTGGAAAATGGACCAAGTGTTTTGGAGTGACACTTTTTTTTCATCCTCACAGGAGGATAGATGTATTGATTTTAGAGAGAGAGGAAGGGGGGGAGAGAGAGAGAGAAACATGGATCAGTTGCCATGGATCCTGTTCACACCCTGACTGGGGATCGAACCCGAAACCTCGGCATGCGCCCTGACCAGAAATCGAACCCGTGGCCTTCTGGTGCACAGGACGACGCTCCAACCGACGGAGCCACTTGGCCGAGGTGTGCCATTTAAGCTAAAAGCATGTTGCCTGCTGCAGCTGAATGCTACTGTACATGATGTTGAATGACACTTCCACAAAAAAAGCAGACATGTAACTTGGGAGTTACATTTTCAAAGACCTAGACGAGAATGAAAGGAGTATTAGGAACAGCCCAAACTGAAAAAGAACCATGAAGTGTCAGTCACGAGAGGACTGATGGACCTAAGAACACTGTTTAGCCCTGGTGGGTGTGGCTCAGTGGCCTGAGTGCCAGGCTGTGATAGGGAGGGTCGCCGGTTCAATTCCCAGCCAGGGCACAAGCCTGGATTGGAGGCCAGGCCCCAGTGGGGGGCAGGGAGGTTCTGAGAGGGAACCACACACTGGTTTCTCTCCCTCCCTTCCCACTCTAAAAATGAATTTTAAAAATCCCTTTTTTAAAAGAATAGTTTTTACAAGGCATGACTTTTTTCTTAACAGGCTTTGCAATGGAAATTACCTGACACCCCCCACCCCGCAGGCCTCGGGGACAGGCACTGGTCTTATCCGTGTTTTTCACACCAGTGCACTGCACAGGGCAGCTCCGCGATGTCCCCACCGCTCTGCCACCCTGGAACGGCCAGCTCAAGTCCCCGCAGCGCGGACAACTCGCTGCATCTGGACACGGAATGCTAGTTAGTTAAGCCAGTTACTGGGCACGGGGTAGAACCGGCGTCGAGGCCCGGGAAAGGGGTCAAAACGCAGCTGCCCCGCTGCCCCCGTGCGCAGACAGACGACAGAACTGCGTCTCCGTCCGCCTTCTGGTGACAAAGCAACGACGACGACGACGAGCTGATGTCTCCGGTGTCCTCGAATGCGCCCACACAGCCCTGCTGTGCTCTGCTCTGCCGTCCACAGACGCAAGCCCGGGTGCAGGAGGCCGGCCCCCGCCCGGGGGCTGTGCCCAGGTCGCCCCAGGCTGCTGCCCAGGTCGCCCCTCTGCGGCACAAGACCAGCCCCCCCGCCCGCGTCCCGCCCCCGCGGACCCCCACGCTGCCTCCACCCCAGGCCCCGCGGCCGCCTCCGCGCCCCGGCTCGGGGTCCCCGCCGCCCGGCGCGGACACGCGCCTCCCCGCGCCCTCGGCCCAGGCCCCGCGGCCGCTCACCAGGTACTTGCCGTCCGGGGAGAACTTGCACAGCTGGCTGGAGAGCTTGAACACCTCGGAGAAGTTCATGGCGCCCGCCGCCCGCCCGCCGCGCCGGACCCCGCGCAGCAGAGCTCCCCGGCTCAGCCGCAACCGCCAGCGCCGCGCCCGGAAGTGACGGGCGGCTGGAAACACGCTGCAGCCTATCAGGGCAGGGGCAGCACGCACGGCATTATGGGACTTGTAGTTCGCTCTGGAGGCGCCACCCCCGCTTCTTGCGACCCGGGATTTCCCCGGTGCGTCCCTCCAGCCAGGGTCGCTAGATAAAACGCAGGGCGCGCGCTTATATTTCAGATAAACAACGAATCCTTTTTGGTATAAATATGTTCCCAAATACTGCACGGGACATACTTGTACTAAAACATTGCCTGCTTATCTGAAATTTCACCTTTAACTGGGCGTCCTTTGCCTGTATATTTGTATAAGTATTTACGCTTGTGAATGCGTTTATGCGTAAATGAACTGGCATAAAACATGCGCTTGTGTGTAAATATATAATACCGTATGGCATGTGCATATATTTTGTACGTGGTGTATAAACATTCGTTTCTCTCTCTCTCTCTGTCTCTTTTTTTTTTTTTTTGCTAAGTCGGCCAAAAAAAAAAAAAAAAAAAAAAAAAGTGAGTCCCCGCCGGGCGCGCGGGTGCAGCTGAGATCCGCGGAGAACGAATTTGACGCTCACTCGGCAGGGAGAGCGCGTGGACCGCGCTCAGCGGCCAGTCCGCCTCACTCGCGCCTCTGCGCTGGGACCGGGCCCACTCTTAGCGGGGCGCAGCGAGCTCCTGCGTGGGCGCTGGGTTTGAGGACTTTGCGACCCACTTCTGTCCTCTTGTCCACTCGGGCGATTTACCCCCCCCCGCCCCCACCTGAGTGCGTCCCCAGAGAGGCCCCGACAGAACCTCCGAAGCCTGCCAGACCGCGCGCACCGCGACTCCGCGCCCCAACACCTTGCGTTCTGCGAACCGAGACGCGCCCGCGTCCTCCAGGCCTTCGCGGGGCCAGCCGGCTCCCACCCCTCAGCCTCCCGGAACGAGCGCTGGTGGGGGACGCTTGCGAGTGTTGTACGCCCCGGTGCCGACCTTCTCCGTCCCCGACCTTATTAGCATGTGCGTGTGATTCGTTTTTTGTGTCCCCTCCCCCCGCACCTCGCGAGGAGTAGGCGAACAATAAGGCGTGAAGAAGTCAGCCCGGCGCACGCACCAGGTGCGGTGCAGACCTCGTGCAGCCAGAGCACTCGCTCCGCGCCGGCCCGGCTCGCGCGCAGTTCCACCGGCGACACTGCCGGGAGGGTCACCCTAGCCTGGGGGGATCGTTTCAGGGACAGAAAACGGGCCGCAAGAGCACCAGGGGTCAGCGCACCGCAGGTGCCCGCCGCCAAGGGCTGCTGGAAACTCGCTCTGCTTGTGGGCTTGCCCTGTGGGGGGTGGGGGGAGGGGAGGAGGGGGTCTCGGCCTTGAAGCCGCAGGCGTCGCGGGCCTAGGCGGTTTCTGCACGCAAAGAGCAATTCCGGGTGCTCGGTCCACGGGCTGCCGTGGACGCAGCGCGCACCTGCGGAATCCGGCGCCCCAGGCCAGGAGGGGGTGCCCCGGGGAGGGAGCAAAGTGCAGGATGCGACGCGTGAGCACTGGCGTCGGAAGTCACTCCGTAGATGCCACGGGGCACGGCCGCGCCCGGGAAGAGCGCGGACTGTGCCTGGCAGAGTGATGCTAGGAGGGTCCCGGCATCCGCCAAGCCTCGCAGAGCCGAGGCTCCGCCAGGACCTGGGCTCCGTGAGCGGTGTGGGTGGCGTTCCCTCCCCGGCAGGAGACCCGCCGGAGCCACCCTGGGGGAATCGACTTCACTCCACTCCGGGCGTTGGGGCCTGGACCCTCACCCCAGTGTCCAGCAGGCCACAGCCAGGGGGGACGCTGCGCGGATCCGGGCGGTACCTCCCGCGGCATGCGGCGCGTCCCCCGCCCGGGATTCCAAGCGCCGCCAGTGCAGGGGAGCCCGGCGCGGCCGGGGGTGGAGAGGAGAGACCTGGGTGGCGGGGCAGGTGCGGCGTCTGGGGGAAGAAAGGCGTCGCGACGCGGAGTCGGCACCTCTGCCCCCTCCCCCGCTGCCGCTCGTCGCCCCCGCCTCCACGCGGATGAGGGTCCAGGCTCACCAGCTGGAGGACCCCGCGCCCGCCCTTCGCCCAGCCTGGTGCCCAGGGCCCTGCAGGGGTGACACGCGCCAAAAGGTGGCGGGAAGGCGCCGGGGCGGGGTGGGTCCCGGGACCCCTGCTCGGACGCGGCCAGCTGGAGGGGCGGAGCGCCGGTAGGCCACCTTGGCCGGGGCCAGGCCCCGCCGCCCTGCGTTCTTCCCGCTCGGTCGGCCGAGAAAGGCGCTAACGCCCGCGGCCGCCCCCTCCCTGCACCTCCCCTCTCCGCGCCCATATAACCCTCCTGGACCGGGCGGCCGCCCTCCCTACCTCCTCGCTTTGCAGCCGGTTCCCGGTGGGCCCACGGAGGAGTTACTCGGGGGCGAAGCCGGGGCCAGCGCCAGGTGGACTTGGGTATAGATGCCCCGGGCTCCCACAGCACCAGGTAGGCAGTTCAGGAACCCGGCACCAGGGGGACCTGGGCGAGGTGCGCCCGGCCTCCAGGGTCGAAGTGGAGGGCAGCAGGCGCTTCTGCTCGCAGCCGGAACCTGGGAGTTGGTGGCGTGGAGACTGCACATGAGCTAGCAGAGAGGGTGACAAGGGATTTTTCCCACTGGCTCCTGGAATTGGCTCAGGGGCAGGGAGCCTGCCGGAGTCAAGCCCCGGAGTGGCAGTGGGGTGGGGCCCTCAGTGCGATGGCAGGGTGGGGTGGGGTGGGGTGGGGTTGGGTGGTGGCTCTTGGGGCCAGGAGCAGCCTCACTGGGTTTCGGGAGGGCCTTCCTCCTGCTAAGCCTTGGCCACCCCAGCTTCTGAGGCAAGGTTCGTCATGTGTGTGGGGGGGAGGCCCGGATGGGGTGCAGGGGCAGGTGGAAGCTGGGAGCGTGCCTGTCCCTGACAAGCCCCTCCCCGCCAGCGGGTCCCCACTCGCACTGCACCCAGAGGCCTCCGCCCCACCCCCAGCGCTGGGGAGGCCCAGGTGTTCTGGTCCTGGGGAGCCAGGCAGGACCGCTGGGCTGCATCCGGGCGTCGTGACTAAGGAGCTGGGTTCCAGAGGGGCACCTGCCGGTGCTCTGGGTTGGCCTGGGGGGCCGGTCTGCCCCAGGTGCAGAAAGGACAGGCCTGTCGCCGGGCGGGAGGCCACCCCTGGTTTCCCGGCTCCCCCCTCTCCCTGGCCCCCTGCTCCCAACCCCCACCCCCGGCCACTGGCCTTCCAGCCTTCCAACCGAGGGGAGCCATTATTACCTTCTTACTCAGCCTGTATTTTCGTCTGGCCCCTGAGCCTGGGTCTGCAGAAGTAGATGGGTGATGGGTAGAAGAACACTGTCAACCACCGAGGGGCTGGGAAAACCGGGCAGGGGGTCGTCTGCCCAGAGGCCGCGGGGCTCGCAGGCACCGGGGTCTGTGTGCGCAGTGCCCGGGCGCCCGGAGACCTCCAGCACGGCGGCTTCGGCTGGGTCGGGCGGGCTGCCCGGGCTGCTGCTGTCCGTGGGTTCGGCCTCCGTGGCCAGCCTCGGGGAACAGGCGCTCTGTGCACCCAGATAAAACCCGTCGCCTGTCTCGGGCGTGCGTGCGTGCAGCCGTGCAGCCGCCCTTCCCTACATTTCTTCAGTAGAAGATTCAAAAAGGCAGCGCACTGGGAGCCAAAGGCCGGCGTGTTGGAAATTCTGCAACAACACGAGGTTTTGTGGATTCTGCGTGCCCTTTTAAAAGTAAGACCAGCCCCGACCGGTGTGGCTCAGCGGGTCAGGTGTCACCCCACACAGTGGAAGGTCACCAGTTCGATCCCGGGTCGGGGCGCCTGCCTGGGTCTGGGGCCAGGTCCTCATTCGGCGGGGCGCGTGCTAGAGGCACGTGATGGTGTTTCTCTCAGACATCGGTGTTTGTTTCTCTTCCTCCCTCCCTTCCCTGCTCTCTGAGAATAAATAAATAAAATCTTCTTCAAAATAAAAATAAACTAAAAGGCGGGAACCAGAGTTGTAAAGCCACGTCCGTTTGTCTGGGGTGTGGGGGCTCCGGAGGTGACGGGGAGGCAGGCCCGGCTGTGGGCACCTGCAGAACCACACGGGTGCTTAGCGCCGTCTTGCAGACCCTCCAGGGACGGCTCTGGGACCAGGGTAGCTGTCCCCAAATTCTGAAGGGTGGCCGCACGGAAAGGCCAGCCTGGTGTGGTGGTTGATGCAATAATGTGGCCGTCAGAATGTGGCAGTCAGAATGCTAGGGTTCACACCCCCTCTTCTCCACTGACTAGGCATGGCTAAATTACCCAGCCTCTCCGAAGCTCAGTTCACCCACCTGCAAGGAAGGGTGGCAGTAGTCCCTGTCCCCCCCCCCGCCCCCCGGAGGGTTGGGAGAACAGTGAACAGGAGGCCGTATCCAAAGTGCTCTTCACACAGCACCCGGCACCTGCAACTCGGGCCCCAGGGTGATGGCGGTCGGTCCTCATTGCTGCTGCTGCTGCGCCGTCTGCAGAGGTGGGAGCCCTTGGTGGGGAGGGGCGGGGGAGGCACAGCTCCCGGTCAGTCCTTGGGGGCTGGAGGGAGGGAGCCTCGGTTTGCTGTTTATCTAGAGTGTGCCCCCCCAACCAAGAACGGGTTCGTCTCACAGAACACGGCCAAACAGCACAACCGAAGCGGAGGTGGACAGGAGACGGAGGGCTTAATGAGGAGAGACACGCACGCGGGACCCGTGGAGGTCCTGCCCACAGCCGAGGGTGGCACCCACCGGAGACGCCGACGCCCAGAGGCACGCGTTTCACGGGTGGGTACGCGGGGGGGCCCCGTCTTCGTCTCGACCGGAGGCAGCTTCCGCTCACCGAGTTCAAGGGGACTTTATCAACCGGATACGGCTGCAGAAGGCCAGGCGCACGCGACGAACTTGGGCCGGCAGAAAGACGGAGACGCCCTGGGAAGTGTGTTCCCGCGCACCAGCCCCCAGAAGGGGGACGGCACGCCCCTCGGGCTCCAAGGCGGGCATTTCTGCAGCATGCCAGGGGCCATCTCAAAGCGCGCCGTTGTCCGACGGCTCGGCCCCTCAGAGGAAGGAGGGGGAAGGGGCTGCGGTGAGTGGACCAGTCACTGGCGACGCTTCTCTCCGGGTGACACGGGCTCGTCCCCCGGCCGGCTTCACCCCTGGACGCCGGACGATCATCTCAGGGGCTACCGGGTCCCGCCCACAAAACACAGAAAACTCGCTCGTAACTAGCAGCACCCATGGGTGTCCAAAAAAACACACACTTTTTGTAAAAGCTCGCCTTCTCCAGTAGGCCACACGGGACAGCTGGGAAATCCCTTCCTCCTGTGAAATGCGGAGGGAGATTGATTCTGACTGACGGGAAAGCCCCCCCAGCTCACTGAGGTTCCGCTTCAGGACCCCCGACACGGGAGCCAGCTCTGAGCGAGACACGCCTGGCGGTCACCAGCCCCCCGTCTGTCCCCCCGCCCCCGTCTACTCTGCGGCCAGTATTCCGCGGCGGGGCAGACAGCCGCTCCGCAGAAGTGCCCAGAGACGCCACCCCGAGTCACACACCCAGAGAAAAGAAGTTCAGCCTCACACGTGTTCACCAGACACCTCCTCTGAGAGCTGACGCGTGGTCGGTGGTAAGCTCAGCCGAATCATCCCCCAGCCCCCGTGATGGTCACAACAGCCCACGGAGGAGAACCTGCAAGCGGACCCAGTTACAGAGGGAGAAACTGAGGCCTCACCAGTTGGCCCAAGTGCACACACCTGGGAAAGGAGAACAGCCCGGACTCAGAGCTGCTGGGGTCCCCTCTCCCCCAGGCGTGGCGTGAACACCAGACACAGTTTGAGACCCCCAGTCCACGGACCATTCCTGGGTGTGGGGGGGGTCTTGGAGACCGTGTAAGCCAGAGGTGTAGAATTCAGGGGTGCCACGCACGTGGATGGGGGAGACGGCACCTTTACCTGTGCACCCCTCAAAGGAAACTTCAGCATTTGCTCCAGCGCCGGCTGCAGGCAACACACCAGCCCGGCGTGCGCCGCTCCCAGTAGGAGTAGCCCGTGCTCACTGCGCATGGCGGGCGCTGCGGGAGCCGCAGGGTCTCGTGGGTGCTGGGCGCCCGCTGGAACCTGTCGGTGCCGAGGCCTGCCGTGGGGCCTCTCGCCGAAGGAGTGGACGCGGAGGCACGTGCGCGGCTACGGCACAAACTCTCCTTTTCCCATGTTACCGCACCTGTTAGCTCCCCGGGGCCGCCCGAACAGGTGGCCGCGAGCAGGGTGGCTCGGGTGGGGTGCGGGGCAGCGCCAGCCTGGGTCTTGGGAGGCGCCCCTGAGAGGGCGGGCCTGGGAGAGGAGAGCGGAAGGAGAGCATGGGAGGCAGGACTCAGCTCAGGCCGAGCGGGGACGTCGTGGGTGGCCACTGCAGAGCCAGGGGCGGGGGACTCCGTGGGCCTCGGGGACGGGATAAGGTTGCCCCAAGACCGAGCCGGGGAAGGGGGCAGCTGGGTCTTGGAGGGGGCCGGGCACGAAGGGGCAGCCCCAACCGCCACTGCTGTCTGCCCTTCGTGTTTGGGGCCTGGGAGCGGGTCCTGCCAGGATGCGTTCCGTGTGCCTCCTCCGATGCACTTGCTTGGAGAGCCAGGCATCCAGGAGCCCCCCACCGCACGCCATCTCCCCCCCACACACAGAGGCACCGAGGCCAGAAGGGGCAGCTGATGTGGCAGGTCAGGTGTCAGCACGGCCGCCCACGCCTCACGCCACCGTGGCCACGGTCAAGTCCCAGGCTCTTCCCTCCGTGGGTGGGGGCCCCTGTGGCCCCTCTCTGGGGAGGCCTGGCCCTTCCCTCAGCGAGTGGCCCTCAGGAGCACAGCTGGCAGCCCGGAGGGCAGCCCCGAGGTGCCCAGGAGGGGCTGGTCCAGCCCCCTCTCCCTCCGGGCAGGAACCAAGATCATGGGCATTGCCAATGCCGGCCCCCAGCCACCAGGGTGCAGGGCCGGCCAGCAGGGCCAGGTGCCCCGCGAGGCCTGTGTCACTCTCGTCCCTCACCTGGGGGAGGTGCCCGTCCTTGCAGTCCCCACCTGGTGCCAGCGGGTGAATCGCCCCCAGAGACTCCCTGTGCTCGTGGGGAGGGGGCTGGGGGCGCTAATTGCTCACCCCCTGCCCCAGGGCCCCGGGCGGCCCCGGGGGCGAGGCAGGTATGCCGGGAAGCCTCTGGCTAATCGGGCGAGTGGCTTCTCCTGGGGAGAGGGACACCTGGGGGTGCTGTGTGCGTCAAAGCAGGCCGGGAAGACACCGCTCTCTGCTGCCGCCGGTTTGCCGGGACTTCCCAGGTGACGCCCTGGGCTGCACTCTCTCCGCCGGGCTGAGACACAGGAGCAACACACACCTGGGGTTTTACTTTCTCGGGCTTCTGGCCTCAGGGCTCACCTGCGCGGTGCCCACCTGCCAGACAGAGGCGGCTCCTGCACATCCCTGGGGGCTGCGTGGGGGCTGGGGCTGTGTGGGGGCGAGCCCGGCAGCCAGGCCCCACGTGGGTCCGGCCCTCCTGTGCGGGACGTGGGGGCGGGGGGGGGGCTGGGAGGGTGTCTGTGGCGGGAGAGAGGTCTCACTTCCTCAGAGAGAGAGGGGGCGGCCCTCCCTAGATGCCTCCGGGCTGCAGGAGGGCCAGGTGTGCCCCGGGCAGGACGCCGATGACGGAAGCAGGTCCCCTCCCTCGCCCTGCCTCCTGCAGGGTGCCAGGGCGGTTCTGCTCCCGGGACGCAGGGGGGAGGGCCGCCGGTCCTGGGCACGTGAGCGGGGAGGACCACCCGGGTCTTCCAGGGGCTGTGACCCACGCCCCCTGCTTCCCGGGGTCGGTCAGCGGTCCAACAGGGGCTGCGGCTCGGGGTCCCCCGCTCCTGCTCCCTCTCGGAGGGAGGCGCGCTCTGGCTGGCTCCGGGGCCTTTGTTTTCGCTCAGGGCCGCCCCTCGCCGGTTGTTTGGCGGCGTCGCGGGAGGCGTGAACCGGTCGTGAGCGCGTCCCCAGGCTCTTCAATTAGAGAACGGGAGGGGGGGGTATCGGCGATCGGGCCGCTGATTGGGTCAACGCGCAAGTGCCGGATTCCGGTGACCAGAGCGACATGGCCGACTGGAGCCGGGCGACGGGGGCCGTGAACCTGCCGACCCAGAGCCGCGGTTCCGGCCCCCATGCCCTAGGTCGGGTCGGCGGCGTCTCGCTGGAGTGCCCCTGGGTTTTCGGTTCTCGGTTCTCGGTTCTGGTTCTCGGTTCTGGTTCTCGGTTCTCGGTTCTCAGTTCTCGGTTCCCGGTTTCCCAGGCGAGGAGCCGTTGGTGAGCGGGCGGGCTGCTCGTCTTCTCCGGGTGAAACTGCACCGTCGTAGGTCCGTCGTAGGTCCGTCGTAGGTCCCGTCGGAAGTCCCGTTGGAGGTCCCGGTGGGTGGCAGGGCCGGAACACATCCAGTACAGCCCGGCCGGGGTCCCTGGGAGCGCGCCCCAGACCCCAAAGTCCCCGCGTCCCTCTCTTTCCTCTGCTGTCTTAGAACTCTGTTCATCTCCTGACAAACCCCCTCTCGGTGGACGTGGGGACAGGGGGGCCTCTCAGGAGGGAGCCGGGGCGGGGGGTAGGGTGTCAGCGGGTGGCGCCTGCTCCTCTCTGCCTGAACCGTTCTGTGCCTGGTGAGACTCGTGCTCTTCCACGACACTCGGCTGACAGAAGTCCACGGTGGCTGAGCGTGACCGAGTGGTGGTGGGGGGGGTGAGGGCAGGGTCAGCAGGAGGCGGGTGCAGACCCGCCCCAGACCTGCCCCTTATTTGTGGGACCTTTTAAAGTCCGGCTTCCAGAGACGAGGGGACATGCCTGTCCTAGAAGGAGAGGCTGGGACAGAGGGTAGCCCAGCCCGGGGCCGCACGGCGGCGAGGCTGATGGGGGGTGGGGTGGGGGCCCTGGGGACTGGACGTGCCCTGCCCCCACCTCAGGGTCCACACTACCCACGGGCCCACCATCCCTTGTCTCAGGCTTTAAAAAAAATATTTTACTAACTTATATTTAGAGAGAGGGGAAGGGAGGGAGAAAGAGAGGGAGAGAAACGTCACTGTGTGGTTCCCTCTTGTGCACTCCCAGACCAGGGACCGAACCTGCAACCCCGGCGTGTGCCCTGACTGGGAATCGAACTGGCGACCCTTTGGTTCTCAGTGTTCAGTCCACTCAGTCCCCTGAGCTACACCAGCCAGGGCTGAATTCAGATTTTTAAACATTATTTGGGGCCCTGGCTGGGTGTCTCCGTTGGCTGGAGCGTCGTCCTGTATACCGAAACGTTGTGGGTTCGATTCCAGGGCTCCCTCCTCCCTTCTCCTCTCTCTCCCTGCCTCCCCCTCTCTCTAACATTCATAAACTTACCGGTGGGGGAGAATTTAAAAAAAATAGTTTTGAAAAGTAACGTAGCTCTGGAATCCTGCATTACACAGCACCCCTAAGGGGTCCGATGGGACCACCCCACCGCCGCTCGCGCCCCCTGTGGGTGGCACTCGGACCTTCGTGTGGAATCAGCCGAGGGCCACGCTGAGCCTTGAGGAAGGGCTTGGTCTCTCTGAGCTTTTCCCACCTCACAATTCAGGTGGGGGGTGAGGAGCTGAGCTGAGGACTCGGGTCATTGGCTCCTCCCCCCCCCCCCCCCCCCAGGCGCCTGCAGCTTCCCAGGCCCTGTTCTGGGGCTCCAGGCCCTCAGCCCCGCCTTCGGTGGCCTCAGGGCCCAGGCAGCCCGAGGGCCAGGCAGGGTGGCCAGCAAGGTCCCCACTGCTGGGGGCTAGGAGCAAGCAGTCACTAAGGGCGTCTTTTTTTTTTTTTTAAGATTTTATTTATTGATTTTTAGAGAGGGAAAGGAGGGAGAAAGAGAGAGAGAGAGAAATGTGTGGTCACTGGGGGTCATGGCCTGCAACCCAGGCATGTGCCCTGACTTGGGAATCGAACCTGCGACACTTTGGTTTGCAGCCCGAGCTCAGTCCCCTGAGCTACGCCAGCCAGGGCTTAAGTGCGTCTTTTGTTCGGGGCCAGGGCTGGGACAGGTCAGGACCACCAAGCTGAATGGGTGGTGCTTGGACCTAAGACGGCAGGGCCACCCAAAACAGGGGCGCAGCACTGGGGAGCAGCCAGAAGGCGGGGCCGAGAGACACCCCAGTGGGCACACCAGAGGCAGCTGATGTTTGGACGGAAGTCGGCCGGCGTTGCCGGGACGTGGTGCAGAAGGCATTTCGTAATGACTGTCAGCCTCGGCCGCACGGTTCGCCGTCCCTATGGGGCGGGGGGCAGCTACCTGCCGCCTGGGCATCGGCAGTCTTATCTCGGAGACGCGGGCACGGCTTTTCTCACGGGGGACGCGGTGGCCGTGCCGTCAGCGCAGACGCTGAAAGCAGCGTCTGGGGCACTGTCGGCCGAGTGGGGGGTGGGGGGGGGTGGGGGTTCACTGTGTCCACGGCGATGGGTCTGCTGTCGGACTGACAGACACGTGGTCAGGGACTGGTCGTTGCTAATGGGGGCTGCTGGTGAATCCCGAGGTGTGGAGGGACAGGGACAGTGGCCCCGGGGTCGGGACAGCGAGGGGCGGGATGGCCCCCCCGGACCCCGCTGTCAGCCAGGAAGGCCTCCCAAGTCACCAGGCAGCAGCAGGGCCCGAGGTGGGCGATGACCCGAGAGCATCTGGGTCACCCTCACGGAGGTCCTTTGAAGACGGAGTGAGGGGGGCAGGGGCAGGGATGTGCTGGTGGGGGTGGGGGGGCAGAGGGTGGAGGAAGGGCCCTCCGGCCGAGGTTTTGGGAGGGGGGGATGCCGGAGGAGGCGGAAACAGTCGCTGTCCTGGAGCGTCCAGACAGAACCGGCCCCGCCCACGCCCCCGGCCGGCCGTGGTCCCCAGCCTCGAGCCTCCCTGGGGACGCCCGGCCTCCAGGGCTGCAGGAGAACAAACGTGTGCTTTCTAAGCCTCTGGCCGAGCGGTCATTTGTCACGGCAGCAACAGGGGACTCGCCGCGCCTGTCTGCCTGGCGCCCCTGCGCTGGCACCCCGTCAGAGACGCCAGGCCTTACCTGAGGGTCGCACCCGGACTTCCCAGCTTAGCCTCGGGCCCTGGCCTGGGAGCAGGGCGCTGGGAACCTCGAGTGTTTGGGGCTGTGTCTCCACCCTCCCAGCCACGGGGCCGGCCTCCAGCCTCGCTGAGCTGGGCCTTCCTCTCTCTCTCGGGGGCCAGGGGAGCGGAGGGCGTGCCAGGAGGCACCCCCACAGGACGCATCAGTCACTTGAAATGGGCAGTGGGGGCCCCTTCTAGAGGGGTGGGCGGTCCCCCCGCCCCCGCCCCGTGCAACCTCATTCCAGGCGTGCGCACACCGGGGCTGCAGGTGGCACAGGCTCTCTGCACACACGTGTCTGCGCGGTGCCCACAGCTGCCACCTGACACTCTCACCTGGAGCAGCCCCGGAGGACAGGCCACTTTCCCCAGGTGACCGCACGACACGGCCTCCCCTGGCCGCCCCCGCCCCGGGGCACCGTGGGGACAGCCCAGGCCTCCTGCCCGCGCCCCCCCGGAAGTGCGTGCCGGTGTGGCACACGTGCGTGTGGGCGGGACACAAACAGCTGAGTGTCAGCTGTTCCCCAGCTGGAGAGACCAGTCCCGGTCCGTGAGAAGCCCTGCGGCCGAGTGACAGAGAAGGACCCGCAGGCCGGAGCCCGGGCCGGGGACAGACTCCCTGCACCCGGCTCTCTCCTCCCCCCACACGTTTGGAAATTTCGGGGTGTGGGGAGGTGCAGAAAAAAGTTTGCAGGCAACGGGGGGGGGCGGGGGGGCAGCAGCTCCAGCCCCAGCTCCCCCGCCACCAGCTCGGTCCCTTCTCGGGGGCAGGGCGTCACTGCCACCCTGGGGGGGGGGGGGCATGGCTCTGGAGCGGGAGCACAGCCAGCCACCAGCCGCGGGCCCCAGGCCACGCTCCGCCCCGCCTGCCCCGGCTCAGCCGGCCACGCGGCTCCAATGTCATCACCTAGGCTACGGGACGCCGCTGCCACCTCCTGCCTGCCCAGCCACGAGCGGCGGCCGCCGGCCTCCCAGCCCCTTCCCTCGGCTCAGACCCTCTCGGCCCCCTCTCCGCCAAGGTAGGCTTGGGGTCGGCCTGGCCCCCCGGTGCCAGGCACCAGCTTGGGGTCCTGCCCTGGTTGGGGCCACGCAGGGTGCAGAGCCCTCTCCCCACGGCCTGCCACCTGGTGCCCCCGGGGCAGTGGCGGCAGACAGCCGGCTGGTGGCCAGGCCAGTGCAGGGAGGCTGTGCTGGCGAGTGTCCCGATGGGACTTGGGCGGGGAAGACCAGCCCCCGCTTCACGGCATGCTGGGGGACCGTCTGCCCCAGGGGGGCTGAGGGGCAGCCCACGGGGTCCTGGGCCGGGTGCCCACTGGGCGGGAGCAGACGGGCTCTGACGCCATGGCCTGCAGCCCTTCGACCCCGCAGAGCTCTCTCCGCTTCCTGCCCGGGTGTCCCAGCAATGTCCAGGCCCGCAGGTCCGGTCTGGGCCAGCCTGGGACCAGCTTTCTCCGCTCCCCTCACCAGCATGGGGCCCAGAGGCGGCCTGGCCCCCTGGCTCCCCCCGGCCGCCTGCGGGGCAGTTGAGTCCTGGACATCAGAGTCCATGCCCCGTGCAATGCACCTGCCAGTGCGGTCCACCCCCGTGGCTGGGCTCCTGAGGCCGGAGACTGCCTGGCCCTCTTGCCGTCCGTGGGAGGGGCTGGTCTGGGGGACTCACCGCGAGGGAGGTGGGGGGTGTGCATGTGTGCAAGCCCGTGTGTGCGGGCACGCTGATGGCTGAGAGAGGGGCGGGGGGGGGGGGGGGGGGCGGGGAACCCGACTGGTGGCCCCTGTCCCTGCCGACGTCCCTCAAGGAGAATGGAGCGCCAGGAGATTGACCCAGAGGTGACCAAATCTCAGACTCGTGCACGGTCCCAGCAGACAGGCAGGTCACCGGGCTCAGTGCCCCGAGTGCGCCCAGAAATCCTGCCGGCAGCTTTTGCCCAGACCGGTCCTGCGTGACACGTGTGGCCTTCCTGACGCTACACGCGAGGCAACAGAGGCCTCACTGAGGGCACCGCAACCTGCGGCTGGTGGGAGGCCCTCACGCGGAGGTGCGCCGGCCGACCTGCATCGCCCGGGAAGGGGGCCTGGGCCAGGATGCGTGCCCCCTCCCCACCCGGTCCGCACCCGGCTCCCCGGGGGTTCCCCAACCTCACCGGGACCCACCGGGGCCTGCCTCACACTCTGGGCCCACCAGGCCCCTGGCGGACCCCCACAGAACCCCACTGCGTCTCCCTGGGAACCCGGCCCTCGGCTGGCTCCCCGTGGCCCCCAGACTCAGAGCCTGCCATGGCCGAGACCTCTGGTGCCCTGGCTCTTCCAGCCGCCTGCCGACCCGAGGGCCATGGGTGCTTCCAGGAGAGCCTCTGGGCAGGGCGGCACGGCCGTGCCCTCCTCCCGGGTGCCTTGGAGGGCTGGCATGGCGAAGACGGAGGGCTCTGGGCTGGGAGCGGCACGGCGGGCTGCTGTAGATTCTAGGTGACATTCTCAGGAAGGCCATCCCAGGGCTGGGGGCTGGGGGCCGGGGGCCGGAGAGAGGGCCGGGGTGAGGCCGCTCTCTGGGCCACTGATGGGTGCTCCTGGAACAAGGGGGGAGCCTGGACCACGGTGGTCTGTGGACCTCAGACGTCACATCAGTGGTTAGCTGACTTCAGAGCAAGGGGGAATGTGATTCGGGGGTCAGACTGAGCGCTGGGAAGAAGCGTGGCCTCCTGGGAGGAGCCCAGAGCACGGGGGGGTCTGCGCAGGGTGGGGACACCTCAGGGTGGGGCGCTCCTTCCGAGGGACGTGAGGTGCCCCAGGGAGGGCGGCCAGGTGAGAGTGACGGGCGGGGAGCAGACCCGCAGGGTGTGGCGGAGGGAGCCACAGGCCTGTCTGGAGAGAGAAGGTTCCAGAGGCGGAGCAGCCCCTCCTGGAGGGCTGCTGGCTCGTGGAGGTGTGACCCCTCGGGCAGAGGGAGGGCCAGGCAGGCGGCCGGAGGAGGCAGATGGAGAGAGAGGTCGGGGTGCCTGGCGGCCAGGAGGGCGGGACAAGGCCCCACCGTGACCTCTGCTCCGAGGTCCCCAAGGCTCCCTCGGCCAAGACAGCTGTTCGCCCCGGGGCCCGTGCCTGCCACCTGCACACGCAGGTCCTGCTTGTCCCCCGACTGCGTGCCCGCCACTCTCGGGCCCCGGGGTTAGGTGGCGGCCGAGCCCTCGGGGACTGGCGTCCAGTGTGGGGAGACGGCAGGAAGCAGGGGTCCGTCCGAGGCCGACAAGGGCTCCCCGAGGGCTTCTCCTGTGGGTGTGCTGGCCCCACCCCTGCTGCCCACGGAGGAGCTGGGGAGGGGGCGGGTTCGGTCGAGCGTCCAGGGGATCCAGGGGCTGGCCCGTGGGTGTCCCCGCGCGGAGCCACAGCTGGTGATTGGGGTGGGGGTGGGTCCTGGGGGCTTCCTGGGCCAGGAGAATGCTTTCTGATTCGGTGCTGGCTGAGACAGAGCAGAGGGTCCCCAGGGTGAGGGACGTGATCCCCCCCCAGTCTGGAGATGTGCTGGGGATGGCAGGGGAGACAGGAGCGGGGAGACGGGCCAGGAGGCTGCCACAGTCAGGGGCCGGGTGTCGAGGGGGCTGGGACTGGGGTGGCCCCCCCTGGTGGGAGCCCAGGGTTCCGGAGCAGTGTGGGTTGTCGGGGGAAGACGGGGGAATCCAGAGCTCGCCACAGGGCCACCCTCCCCGGGGCCGGGCTCCCGCCCCCACAGGAGGAGGGTGCCGGGGCCGGGGGCTCAGACACCGACACCTGCTCGGACGTCCAGCTTCTCTCCCGAGTCTCCCGGCGCCGTGACTGCCCCTCGCCCCGGCCCCGCTTCCTGCCTCCGGAGCTGATCTGAGCCTCCCTCTCCGACACACACACGTGTGCCACCGTCCTTCCGGCCAGGGTCCCAGTCCCGCTCCCCCGGAGCCGGGGTGCCGCTGTGGAAGCCTCGCCCGGGTGGTGCTCTGGCTCCGG
Source organism: Phyllostomus discolor (assembly GCF_004126475.2). NCBI lineage: Eukaryota > Metazoa > Chordata > Mammalia > Chiroptera > Phyllostomidae > Phyllostomus > Phyllostomus discolor. The sequence continues at coordinate 1,708,215 of NC_040907.2, forward strand.
GCACTGGGCCATCCACCCTTGACCTGCCCCTGCTCCGCCCCCACTCCGCCCCCTTCCTAGACCTGGGACCCCTCCGACCGGCATCATGCTCCCATTCACCCCAACGCCCTCTTGCCTCTGACCCCACTTTCTTCCACCGCCCAGGGGTCTGGACCTCCACCCACCCGGCCGCTCCTCCTCGGGCCCAGCCCTCGGAGCCTGAGCAGGCTGGCATTACCGTGCCCTGGCGGGCGGCTTGCCCATCACCCACCTTGGCAAGGCCCTGGAGTAGCACGTGGGGTTTCCTGCTGTGATCGGGCGCCGGGTTTCCCCCATTCTGGTCATCGTTCCTGGCGAGACTGGGGACAGGGGGGGCCTCCACACAGGGGCCGGGGCCGGAGCAGCCGCCAGACTTGGCCTCCCTGCCGCCCTGAGGCCGGGGGCCGGTTTATCCCCTTCAGGGGCCTGCCGCCCTGATACTGAGTAACTCTTGGTCAGTTGCAACTCGCTGCTGTTCCCCGAGTTCCCAGCCCGGCCCAGACCAGCGCCCTGCTGGGTGGGTGCACCTCAGGAGACAGACGGGGGCTCAGAATGGGCGAGGACAGCCGTTCAGGGTGCCGCGGTGGCAGATGGGGTGGGGGAGCTATGCGCGCAGAGGGGCAGAGGGGGGAGCTGGGGGCTGTCCGGGCAGCACCCACCTGGGCAGGAGGCCACGGGACAGCCAGCACCGGCATGTGCGGGGCAACCTGCACGTTTGGGGAGCGAGGGCGTGGGGAGGTGGGTGACGGGGAGGTCAGCAGAGGGCAATGTGGACCCCGGATGTGGAGTGGGCATCCATGCTTGAAGGTGTCAAGAAGGGCGGGCGAGGGACTTCCTGGGTGTGGCGCAGCCGTGCAGGTAGGAATGCGGGCTGGGTGGGGGCTCGGCTCCTCGCCCGCCTCCCGGAGAGCCGGCCGGGGGGGGGGGGCAGGGGTCCAGAGTAAGGGTCTCCCTCTCTGCCCAGCCCCGCTGTGTGCTCTTGGGTTGTGAAAAGGGACGAGAGACAGAAGACAGTGGGGGGGGGGGGGGCTTCCCCGGGAGGGTAGGGCCGCCAGCCCTCGGGGGTTAGTGTTTCTTTGTTTCGTTTGGCCGCCCGTTCGCCTCCTCTCTCTACCGGAGAGCTGGCCTGCGGCAGCCACTTCCGGGAGGCCCTGGGGCAGCCCCTGCCGCGTCCCCAAGCCTCTCTGCTCGGCCAAGCGCCTCTCCCGGCAGCGGCTCTAGGAGCCCCTGCAGACCCTGAAGGTTTGTCGAACCCTTGCTTCTTTCCAGAAGGTTGCGGTGCTCACACGGGCGCTAAGCCAACTGTGTGATTAAAATAGAAACTGTTGGGAAACTTCAAGTCCCCTCGACAGGGCCGGCCCAGGTGCCGGAGGGGACTGCCCACCCGCAGCTGGCAGGGGGGAGGAGGCCCTTTGCTTGCTGGAGTCTGGAGCCCAGGGTAAGAGGCCGGGGTCTCTGGCGTCCCGGGAGAGGCTGGAGCCCGGGGTAAGAGGCCAGCAGGATGGGGGGCCGCGGGGCTGGGGGGGTCCTGGGGCCGCCCCGCTCGGCCCCTGTTCTGATGGGCCGGGCCCAGGGAGGAGAGAGGGCAGCTGCATTGGGCACCTCCAGCTGTTTTCGCATTTCCCAGTGGCGCCCCGCCTCAGGGTGGGGAGGCTAAGTTTGTCACTTGCGGCCTGTGCTCGGTGCCCCGCACCCCCGCCCGGCGCAGGGCCCGGGGCGTGGGCTGCCACCAGAGGGTGCTGGGCAGCCTCAGCCACAGCCGCCCTGCCGGGGGCCCTGCGGGGGCCCCGGTCTCTCCCCAGGAGGGCCAGGGCGCAGTCCCGGCCCAGGGTCCTGCCCACCCCGACCCCGATTGGCCAGCCGGGACCGAGGGCGGCCCGGCGCTTCCCCGGGAGAAGGCAGGAAGGGTGGGTCACGGGGGGTGCTGCCCTGCATCCAGGAGGAAGGCCTGGCCCCACCCCATGGGCAAGAGCCACCGCCAACCCTGGGGGCTGCAGAGCCCTCCTGGCAGCAAGGCCGGCTCTGAGCGTCCCCATGGCCTCGGGCTGGGCACCGCCCGGGGAAGATGGCCACCCATCACTGTGGCCATTCGACATGCCCACCCAGGTAGGGGACTTCTGGGCGCCATAGCTGTGGGCCCCTCGAGACGGGGCCACAGGGGTGAGGAGAAGGCCCTGGGGTCCCCTCCTGCGACGATGCCGTTTACCTGCCACCTCGGCTTTGAGGCCACGGGGGTCGCACTGGAAGCAAAGGGAAGCAAGCGGAACTTCTGGCCGGGGCGCAGCGGTTGCAGGGCTCAGAGGACTGGCGCGGGGTTGCCGGGCTGGGTGGGGCCCGCGGGCCTTTTCTCTGCCGGCAGGACGGGCCCGCCCCTCCCAGGAGCCCTCCCGACCACGGCCAGGGGTCCACTGCACAGCGCAGGTGCGGGGGGCTGTCCCCACAGATGGGGTGTCTCTTGGGAGCCCTGGGGAGGGACAGGCACAGTGGACAAAGACACAGGAAGCCCGACACCTTGCCTGTGGGTCACACAGTCGCAGGGGTGCCGGTGGCAGGGGCAGCACTGGGGCCTCCTGGGCCAGAGGGGGGCAGGACAGCGGCTCCCTAGAGGGGCTGTGGCCAGGCCTGGCCTAGACGGAGGAGGGCGGGGTGAGCGGAGGGGGTGGGCCAAGGGCGAGGTGGTCCCCAGCTGAGGCGCCTGGGGACAGGGGAGGACAACAGGGAGGAGGCGTGTGGGGACAGGGCAGGGGCTCCCGGGAGGCCCTGGCTCTGGCTGGGGGGCTGCGGGGACAGGCTCAGAGGGAGGGGCAGAGCTGTGAAGGAGGGCCCTCAGGTCTCCGACCCCCACCTGGAGCTGAGGGGCCCCCGGGGTGGGGCACTGAGCAGCGTGCCCTCCCCGGCCGGTGGCGACCTTGGAAGGCAGATCTATCAGAAGCCGTTGGGCCGGAACTTCCTGTCCGACGCCCTGAGTCACCCCGGGGATCAGTGGAGTGTGAATCCACGTGCCAGCTGGCGCCACGCACCCCAGCCCCGCCGGAGCTCGCGGGGTCCCCGTGGCCGCAGCGGCCAGGCAGGGAGGACCCTCGGGCCGCCGGCCCCAGCACTCCCCCCAAGTGACAAACACGGGCTGGAAACCCCCTGAATTGAAATGGGTTGGAGGCCCCACCCGTGGGACCTGGGGACAGGCCGGGCAGGGTCGGTGATGCGGTGACTCCAGAGTCCTGAGTTTGGGGATAGACTTGGGGGCAGAGGCCACAGGACCTGTGAACACGGAGTCTGCTGACCCCACGGAGCCTGGCCACCCCAGACCATCCCACCCTCACCAAAGCCCCGGAGACCGGTCCCACCTCAGCTCCTGCACCCGCCTGCTGGCTGGCCCGCAGGCGCCCCGCCCCCCGAGCCAGCAGCTGCCAGGCTGTGTGAAATGTGGGACTTCCCCTCCTCCCTCCTGGGCTCTGGGGGGCAGCGGGGGGCCCCAAGTCTGAGGTCTGCAGGGACGTTCTCGGTGCTGGCGGCAGAGGCTGCTGAGAGCCAGGGAGCGGGGACGCGGGCCTGGACTTTTTTAGGCCGGCTGAGTGAGTGCGCGGGGCCCTGGCGTGCGACTCCTCTCGCCGGCGTCACCCCTCTGAGAACCACCTCTGGCGCTCCGCTCCCTCTCTCGGCCGAGCGACATTCCGTCCCGTGGACCTGCCGCGGTTTGCTCCTCCATCCCCGGTGCGCGCCGGGGCTGTTCCCGGTCCTTAGGAACAGTGAGACCAGGATGGGGGATGGGTTGTTGCCGTCCACTCGCGGTGTGACCTTGGTCGAGGTGTTTGCCGTCTCTGGGTTTGGGTGGCCCGTTGGTCAAGTGCAAGGGGTGGGCAGATGTCCCAGGCCCGGCGCCCTGCCCACGCCGAGGGGCTGTCCTGACTGGCTGCTGCTCCCCCGGGGGTCCGGCCGGGCAGTGGGCGAGGCGAGCTTGCTCAGCCCCAGCTGTGCCGCCGCCTTGCTGCCTCGCGAGTCCGCCCCACTCTGGATTGCCCGGGGCCCGGGCCCTGCCCCGCACTCAGCCCCACTGGGCTGTGGACGGCCTGGGCCAGCTTGGGGTGACCGCCCAGCCCAGGTGTGCTCACAGGTGCCGGCCGGCCGGCCCCTCAGGAAAGCCTTTGGGGGTGGTGTGCTGTAGGTTTGTTGGCTTGGGGGGCAGGCGGGACTAAGTCAGTTTCCACTCTGAGAAAACCACTTGGCCGTTTCGGTACATAGAGCTGTGCTGTGTGACCCCGGCAGGCCGCTTAACCTCTCTGAGCCTGCAGGAGAGCTGGTGTGTGGCCAGCCCTGTCTCAGCTGCTCGTCCCAGACCTCCTCGCTTAGCCACGCCTAGGTCCTCGGGCCTCCCCCCACCTGTGCCCGCCCGGTCCTTGTGGTGGCCCTCAGGGCTCTTGCTGTGGTCCAGGGACCGGACGCCCGGCACGTGGCGGCCCTGGGGGCAAGCCGCAGGCCTCCATCAGCGCCTGGCTGCCTGGGGGCAGAGTGACAGGCTGCGGGTGCTCTCTCCCTCCGCCGATGGCTCCGGGCAGGTCCAGGCCTGCCTGCTCGGGCACTGCCAGGCTGTGGCTGGACCGATTCCCACGGCCCTGCGCCAAGGACCGGGAGGCGTTACCTCGGCCTGGGTGGGGGCGGGGGTTTCCTGCCCTCCCACTGTGGGGCCCGGGGCTCCAGTGGAGCCCGGCGGGTGCCCGGTGGCGGAGGCTCTGCTTCGAGGTGGGGCCTGGGCGTGGAAGACCCCGGGAGAGGCACCAGTGGGGACCCCACCCCCCAGGCATCTCCCACGATGGGGGAGCTGCTGGGGATTCTTGGCCTGGGTGGGCTTCCTTGGAGGGCTGGCGCTGCTTTCGTATCCGTGTCTCGGGGTGGCCCCCCTCGGAGGGCAGAGGCCGTCTGCAAAGGGAACAGAGACATGCAGGCCCGGAGCTGGGCTCCTGCCACCCGCGGGCCCGCACGCGCTGCCCCCACACCCTGGGGTGGCGGGCGCCCCCAAGCCTGGCTCCAGACCCAGGCCACACCTGGAGGCGAGTTCGCAGTGCCAGGGACCCTGTGCCTCTGAGCGCCGACGAGACAACGGCCAGACCCCGCCCAGGCAGAGGCCCCGTGGCAGCCCCCCCCCCGCCCCCGAGTGGGGACGCTGCTGTGGCCCCCGCCTTGTGCGCGGCACTCTGAGGCGGCCCTGCGGTCCAGGGCGCCCCCGGCCACGTCGGAAGCCAGGCCCGACCTCCGCAGGGCTGAGCTCCGCCCTCTTGCCTGAACCGGGAGGGGGCGGGTCGTGTCCTCGTGTGTCGCCGGTGGCCCTGCCTGCCCGCCCCCGAGGATGCTGGGAGAGGCGCGCACAGGTGTCGTCCCAGAGCACTCCCTGTCCCCCTTTCTCCCCCAGGGCCAGCCGCTCCCCGGGCCCGGTGTGGGCATGATGGCCCGGCCCGCCGCCGCCGACGAGGGCGCCACGTTCGAGAACCTCTGGAGCTGCCTGTGAGTGTGTCCTCGGAGCCGCCTCAGGCCGGCTCGGGCCTTCTCCTGGGGTCACAGGGTCACACCAGCCCCAGGGAGGCGGCACGAGAGGGGAGGAGGTGGGGGGGGTGGGGGTGAGCTAAGGCTGCCAGGGACACGGGTTGAGGACTCCCCGGGGCAGGAGGGGGGGGGCCTGCAGCGGGCGGAGGCTGGTCCTGAGCTCTGGGCTGGACATGCCGGGGCTGACGGCCCGGTCCCCTCCCCCAGGGAGCCGGACAGCACCTACTTCGACCTTCCCCAGCCGGGCCGGGCGAGGAATGAGGAGGTGGGCGGCGCGGAGGCCAGCATGGGTGTCTTCCACCTGCCAGGCATGGCCGACCCGTCTGCCATGGTGAGTGGGGTGCCTCTGGGGAGGACTCGGGGTGGCGGGAGCACACGTGGCCTATCTCGACCCGGGAGCCCGTGGAACTGGGGAGCAAGGTGTCAGCACCCAGCTTCTTCTGTGGGTTGGCCAGCTCATTCCAGGTGCAGAAGAGAAAATGTATCGGTGCACAGGCCAGGGGCGGGGATGGGTTCAGGCACAGCTGGATCCAGGTGTCGGAGTAGTCGCGGGCCTTGCCCTGCCTTCCCCATGGTGGCTCTGCTCCAAGGCAGCCTCCTCCTGTGCTGAGGGGTACAGGGTCCACCAGCACCAGCTCCAGATGGGGCGGGACCCCTCTGGGCCCGTCACCCAGCAGGCTGCCTCTCGTTGGTCTGAACTTGGTCACGTGCCCATCTCTGAGCACCCCTGTGTCTCTGGTGGGCCCGGCTCCCCTGCAACAAGTCAAGATGGGGATGGTTCGGAGGGCACTGGGCCTGTCCCCCCTCCCTAGAGCCCCCCTTCCGGAAATGGGAGCCTCTCCTCCGACACACACCCTTCCGAGGAGCCTTGGGCATCTGGGCTGTGGGGGCTCCAGCTGCGTGGACGAGCCAGGGTGGAGCAGGGCTGGGGGGCGGGCAGGAGGGTCCCCATGTCCTCTGCCTGTGTCTGTCTCGATGCTGGGGTGGCCCAGGGCCTGCCGGCCCCCATGGGGCTGGCAGAGGGGAGCCGCTGGGGCAGGCAGGCCCAGGGCGGGGGTCTGTGCTGCGCAGCAAGCCCCCGAGACGCCCAGTCCTCTGAGGACCCTCAGACTAGACCTGAGGCGTCTGGCCTCCTGGCCCGGCCTCTGGCTTCTGCTCAGGGGCCGTCGCGGGGGAAGGAGCTTGTCCGGGTGGAGCGCCTGCTGTGTGTCCACGTTGCGGGCGAGGAAACCGAGGCAGACACTGGAGGCAAGGACGGGCCTCATGTCGCCCGCGAGCGGGGGGGGGGGGCGTCCTCTCCCTCGGGGGTATTCTCCGTGCTGCCAGCTGCTTCCCAGGGGCCAAGGGTCCTGGCCCTCCCGCCCCCTCCTGGACACGGGCCCCCCGAGGGTTCCCGTTGCTCTCACCTGTGGGTGGGGACGCTGCCAGCCTCGGAGACACCCCGGAGACCTTTCCCTTGCGGGGCCTGTGCTGCCTCTGGACCGGCCCTCGGGGTCGTCCGGTGCCGCCGCCGCCGGGAAACGTCAGTGCGACCGAAGAACAGGGCCACCGCTTGCAGGGCCCGGCGGGCTGGAGCGCGCTCCGCCGCACGGCTTGGTGGGTCTGACCCCTCAGGCCTGGAGGGGACAAGCAGGGCCGCTCGGCGGGCAGTTGTCTGGGTGGCCCCGGGCTGTGGGAAAGGGGACCCGTGGGAGAGGCGGCCTGGCTGTCTCCTGTGCAGCTGGCGGCGTGTGATACTTAAAAAGATTCTGTTTGTGTGTTTTTAAAGAGAGGGGAATGGAGGGAGGAGAGGGAGAGAAACAGCGATGCGTGGTTGTCTCTTGGGCGTCCCCCAGGGTTGTGGGGACCTGGCCCGAAACCTAGGCATGTGCCCTGAGTGGGAATCGGACTGTGACCCTTGGGTTCACAGGCCAGTGCTCAGCCCACTGAGCCACGCCAGCCGGGGCGGGCTGTGTGCGTTGAGGGGTGGAAGTCTTTGCAATGGCTGCCTGGCGATCACGGGCTTAAGGTTGGGTGCTTTCGTTACAGCCAAAGAAGTGAATAATTGTCAGGCGCTCCCCCTGTGTCCCCTCTACGGGACAGGCTATGGGACCGGAGCTGCCACAGGGTCCAGGGTGGGGGAGGGGGCCCCCGAATGCAGCCTCCTGGGAGGTCTGTTCCCAGAGTTCTACAAGACGCTGCCACCCAGCCACCTGGTTCACCACGTGGAGGGCACAGGGGTGGGGGGCGACCCAGGGTCAGGAGGGGTCCTGCCTTTGGGGAGGCAGAGCAGCCAGTGCTAGGTCCCAGCGGGTGGGGTGTGCGCCCCCCACCCCCAGGGTGGAAGCCGGGGGCGGCCACGCCTCTCACCAGCCCTTGAGTAAGGGGGTGGGGCTTTCCACCACTGGGGACAGCAAGGGACACACAGGCCACACGCCACCTGAGTGAGAGTCGGTGACAGAGGCGGGGGAACCACGCTGCCCGCTGCCCCCTGCCCCCTGCCCCCTGCGGGGCCCGCCGTGGGAACATTGCGAGTTTGCCACTCTCACCCCCTCGGGTGGTCCCCGGAGCCAACTCACAGGCTCACCCGGTGGGCGGCTGGGGGCCGTGCCCCAGGGCCTGGCTGCTGCACCCAGGGGCCTGGGCGGGGCGGGGCTCAGGCGGGCACTGTCCTGGGCGGGGGGAGGGGGCGGGGGACACTGGTCCTCTGGTGTGGTGCCTCCACCAGTCTAGCAGCCTCGGGTCACCGCCCCCCTCTGCTCCTTCCCGGTCCCAGCGCACACAGAGGGTGCGGGGCGCAGGTGCTGGGCGAGGCTCTGCCCCGGTCTCCCAGCGGAGACACAGACTCAGGGCTCCTTCTCCCCCTCCCCCCGCTCCTCTGGAGTCCCCTCCCCCCCGGGCTCCTTCCCGCCTCTCCCGGCGCCTTTCTCTGGCAACAGCTGGTGTGGGCAGGTGGGCCACCCAGGGGGCAGGGCTGCGGCCAGCAGGGGCCGCCCACCACCCCTCCTCAGGTGCTAACCGCAAGCTGCTACTATGCAGGACAGCCGTTTGGGAGCTCAGAGATGCCGGCGGTCACCCAGGGCAACCTTCCTGGCCGGGGAGGGGGCATTTCTGGGGCAGCCCCCAGGCAGGGGACGGGTGGGCCGAGGGAAGGAAAGGTGTCCCTGCTCAAGGAGGGTCTGTGGTCCGGGGGAGGGCGGGGGTGGGGCTGGGGGCTGGTGTGGGCTCTGCTCTCTGAGGTCCGATCCAGGCCCCACCCCCGCCGCCCCGGCAGTGAGCTCTTCCTCGGCCAGGCCTTGTGCAAAGGGTCTCTGGGCTCCGCGGGGCAGAGCCCTGGCCGGCCGCCGGGTCACAGAGCCGCCCGCCTGTGGGCGGCCGGGAGGTTACTGTGAGTGCGGAGGAGGCGGAACTCGGGGAATCCCTAGTGAGAGAGGACGAAAGCCGTGGGTGTCGGGGGGCCACGTGGGAGGCCAGCTGGAGCGGGCAGCTGCGAGGAGGCCAGCCCGCCCCTGGGAACCGAGGCCCGGGCTCCCCGTCACCACCCCAGGGGGCCGGGGCTTCGGAGAAATGCAGTGAAGGGGGCGCTGCCCTGGGGGAGCTGGACACCGCGGGTGCCCGGTGACCCTGGGATCCCCGCTGACCCGGCACTGTCCCCTCTGCTCTCACCAGGGCTGCGGGGAGGAGGCCTTTCCGACCTGCCGCCGCCCCCCGCCGGTCCAGAGCGAGGGTGCGGCCAGCCCACCTGGGGCCCAGCCTCGCCCCCTGCCCCTGGCCGGCCTGAGCCCCAGAGCACAGGCAGAGGCCCGGGCCACCCCGCGGAGCCCTGGCTCCCTCCGCCCAGGCGCTTGGCCTCTCCCCGCGCTGCGCTGGTGTGCGAGCCGGCTGCCGCTGCGCAGCAAATCCCCGTGTAAACCAGCAGCTGTTGGTTATCTCACGGTCTCGCGCGTCCGAGACCCTGCGCTGGCTCCCCTCGGTGTCGGCCGGGAGGACTTCCGTCTCCTCCGGGGCTGGCCGCCCCCCGCCGGGCGGCTGCTGGGGAGTCCGGTCCCAACCGCTGTGGGAAGGAGGCCCCTGCTCGCTGTTAGGGGTCGCCCCGGCCGTTTGTCCCGTGAGGCCATCGGGGGGACGTCTGCTGGCCCCTTTGGGGGGCCCACCACGTTGACCGGCTTGTGGCCCAATCCCGGTGCCATCCTCCCCTTCACAGCCCCTGGCGGCGGGGGCGGGGCGCGCGGGGCCGCTGGCCGGGCAGAGCCGTGGAGGCCGCCCCGGGCCCGGCCTCTCCCCGGGCCTCCCCCGTGCCACCGTGCCCGCTCCCGGCGCCTTCCGCCTCCAACTCTTCTTCTTCCTGAGGCTTCCTCCGTCTGCACTCGTGATGCCCACGCAGGGAAGAGGGGCCGGGCGGCTCCTCCCCAGCCCCGCACTCCACGGTGGGAACGGCACCAGCTCTCGGGGGCCCGGGAGTCTGCCCCAGGTTGCGCAGTGCCTGCCCTTTGGGGTGTGGGAGTCGGACCCAGGGCCCGGCCCCCACTCTCCGACCTGGCTCCGCGTCCCCCCGGCCCGCCCGCCCGCCCAGCCAGCGCCACCCCACAGGAAGCTCAGTGAAGGACACGAGGGGCCCCGCCCTGGTCTTCCCGTCGGGGCATCCGGGAGTCCCCACACGCCCACCTGGGCCCCGTGGCTCCCCCTTCCCGAACACCTGTCCCCCCCACGGCCCTCTCTCGTCCTGGGCTGCCTGCAGCTGGTGGACACCTGTGCGCTGTGGGCCCGCAGCTGCGGCCGCCGGGAGTCACAGCAGCGACAGGTGGGGGGCAGTGCCCGGGGGCTCGTCCCATGCCCAGTTCTCTCTCCCACCAGCCCAGATGGGGGAGCGGCCGCTCCCGGCTCCCGGGGAAACGGCAGGCAGTCAGGGCCTCGGCGAGAACAGGCCTGAGGACAAGGGTGTCGACATGTGTTTCCGGCAGCTCACAGGCCTGGAGGCGCTCATTGTGGGGGGAGGGTTGGGGGGGCATCGAGGCTGAGGGCAGAAGCAGCCGTGCTCGGGGGCTGGGGGAGCCGAGGGTGGCCGTCCACCTCCCCAGCAGTGGGGGTGCCTAACAGATGCCCTGCCTGACCCCGTGAGGCCCCTGCACCTTGTGCCGGAGACGGCTCATCACAATGGAAGCTGAGACTCTCCAGGCAGGGCGTGGGGGTGACCGCTTTGAAGCTCCTGCCAGGCGGACCACCACCATAGTGGGACCCCCTGTCCGAGCCAAGGGTTGCACGGCCGGCGCACTGACTTGGGCCCCAGGGGTCCTCCCGCTGGGCCGCCTCCCTCTGTCTCAGAGCAGCAGGGACGAGGCCGGCGGCGGCTGGCAGCCCTGAGTGCGTGGGCTCCGGGTTCTCTCGCTCAGTCGGCTGCCTGGGCCATGCCGGGCCGCTCGTGCCGTTGCCAGGCTCCCTTGGGGTGCGGGGAGGGGCGCACGGTCTCCTCCAGTGTCTCTCCCCTCTGTTCAGCCTTCAGCGGTGGCCCCAGCGGACCACCGGTTTCCCTGGGTAGGCGGGAGATGGCTCCGCCCAGGGCGCCAGGGCCCTGGCACCCGGCTTTCCTTTGGGGTGGCCCGGCCTTGCCTCCTGAGGCCTGGGGGCCCCAGGCTGGCCCCCTTGCGCTTGGGGTGGAGGCCATGGCCCCCGGGGCCTCGGGTGGGCGGCGTCTCAGAGGGTGCGGGTGTGGCTTCGTTGCGGAGCTGGCCCTGGCCGGGCCGGCGCCCCCTCCGGCCGCCTCCTTGGTGCAGTCCAGCGCGGCAGCGGGCAAGCTGGGGCCTGCCTGGGCCCTGATGAATAGTCATGAGGGGCGGGGGTGGGCGCCCGTTTTGTTGTTGGATGCAGGGAGTTGACAGGACTCGGGGAGCGAAGCGAGGAAGATGCCCACGCGCTGCCCGCCGGCCCCGCGCCGGGGGCTCCTGCCCCCCTAGCCTCGGAGCCCCTGTGCCAGGCCCGGCCGCCCGGGCGGCCGCCACTCTGCCCCTGGCCCGCCGGCCGCCCAGACCCATGTCTCGTCCCGCTGTGCGCCAGCCCCCCAGCGCCTGCGGCCCTCCCGGCGCCCACCATGCTGTACGTCAGTGACTCCAGGCAGCAGCAGCAGCTGGTCACGGTAGGTGTGCCGCGCCCAGCCCGCAGGTCCGTGCGGAGACCCGTCTCCATCCTTCTCGGGGGCTTCCACCGCCGTGGAGGCTCAGAGGGGCGTCGTCCTGTGTGCGCTCGGGTCCGGCACCTGCTGCGGGGAGGGGCGCCGCCCTCCGGGGTGAGCAGAGGCTGGCGGCCGGCGCTGAGGGGCTGGGCAGGTCCTGGCGTGGAGGCAGATGCCTGCCCTCCTGGGGTGCCCCAGGGACCAGCACCCCACGGGCTGGGCAGGACCAGCTCTGGGGAGAGGAGGGGTCTGGTCGGAGCCGGGCAGCTGCTTCTTGGCGTAGAGTTCCCAGCCTTCCTCGGCTTGGGGTGGCAGCTCTGTCCCAGGCTTGGGGTCCAAGAGCCGCCCTGCCCAGCCACCCCCTGGGGCCCTGGAGGTCATCCTCTCCCTGGGGCTTGGGCCAGAGGCTGCCACGCCCGTCCCCAGCCAAGAGGACCGTCACCAGGGAATCTGCTCATTTAACCGCCGAGGCCGCAGGGCGTCCCTCTGGCGGAGAGCTGGCGAGGTCGGGGTCCAGGCTCCCGGGGAAGGACCTGCAGCAAGCTGGCCTCACGGAGGAGCAGCCGGCCTGACAGAGGGACAGGAAGGGACTGCCGCTCGCACGTGGCCCCTGGGGCCCGATGTGGCTGGAGCCCCGGGGACCCGAGCTCGTTGCCAGACCTGCCAGGTCCCCGGGGCCAGGCAGGCGCCCGGCTGCTAACTGAGCAGGTGCAGGGCGGGGACCAGCTTCCACCGGGGCCGGTTTCCCCGCCAGGGAGGCGGACAGAGGGGGGCCATTTGTCCCGAGGCCCTGGGGACACGGGAGACTCTGGCGTAACCCCCCCACACCCTAGTGAAATAGGCGCCACAGTGCGAGCTGGGCCAGGCCGCCCAGGGTGGCTGCGAGGGGCCTCGTGGGGCGGGGGAGGGGTGGGGGGGTGGGGACCGGATCCTGGGCCGTGGGGCATCGCCTCCTGCAGGAGCCTCGGACAGCAGAGAGACACTGGGGTCCACCCCGCCACCGCCACCTGCGCTGGGGACCAGCGGTGGCGTGAGGCTGCCCTGTAGAGCAGGGTCGCTGTGCCCATCCGTCCCCCTGAAAAGGTCTGGGGAGCCCTGGGCCGGGGGTGGAGGGGGCAGGCAGGGGTGTGGGGGGACTGGGCGGGGCGGACTGATGGGCTCAGGTGCCCTCCTTTCCTGTTTCCCTCCCAGAGAGGCGGCGGCATTGGCCCCCAACACCTGAAGCCCCAAATAAAGAAACAGGTTGGGCTCGAGATGATTTCCCGCCGCCCTCGCTGTCGCGGAGAGCCCGCGGGGGCCGCTGGCGGAGCTGCAAGGAGCTCGCGGAGCACCGCGGGTGGCGCCCTGTCCACTCGCTGGTGCTGGAGTGGCTGAGGGGCGAGGTTGGGGGTGGGGCGCGGGGGGGGCAGGGCGGCGCTTCGCCCCCGTGCGGCACCGAGCGGGCCACCCTCTGCGGCACCCAGGCGGGTCTCACGGACGCACGGCCTCGGCAGGAGGGCTCCCGGTGGGAGAGCCGGGAAGTATTTCCCGAGCGCCGGCTGCGTGCAGAGCGCCCAGGGGGAGGAGGGCCGCGATGCCGTCCAGTTAGCAGCCCTCTGCTGCAGTGCCGAGGGCCGGCCACCAGGGGGCAGGGCGGAGGCCGGGAGCCACGCCCGGGACCTGGTGGGAGCGGAGGCGCCGAGAGCGAGCGAGAGCCGTCGGTTGTGAATGGTGCTTTCCCAGGGGCTGGGGCCCAGGGTGGCTTGCGCCCCGGAGATCTGAGCTCATTTCCTGAGGGTGAGGGTGAGGGCGACTGAGGTTTTGACCTAAGGGGCCGCGTGAAGGGAGTTGACATTTACTTGGATGGGCCCCTGCAGGGGGAGTGTTTGGAGTGTCGAAAAGGAAGCGTTCAGGGTCCGCCATCACCGGGTGATGAGAACTGCAGGCCAGGAGGGGGGGGAGGGGGGGAGGGAGGGACGCCCAGAGCTGCTGACAGCAGGGCAGAAGGGACCTCGGGGCAGGGGTGGGCTGCGGTCGGAGGAAGCAGGGAGCCTGGAGCTGACGCGAGGAGTAAGGGCGGAGAGGGATCGGAGAACGTCCAGGTTTCGTGTCTTGAGCCTTGTAGGGCGGGGGAGGAGTCGGGGCCCCGTTGGCTGGGCAGAGGGTACCAGCGGGGAATCCCGCGTGGGTGGCGTTTCCTGCCAGAGCCGGGGTGGGGGCTGCTGGGAGGGAGACCAGAGGGGAGCGGTGGGCCTGGGCCCCGCAGGGGCTCCCCGAGCGGAGGGAGAGACGCTGGAAGGAGACGAGAGGGGCAGGGGTGGGGGCTGCCTGGAGGGGGTGCTGCTGAGAGGTGGGACATGTCGAGGACAGAAAAGGCCTGGGGCCTCTCGGGACCCTGCAGGAGTCCGAGGACAGGGCTGGACAACGCTGGGCTGGGGACGGCCGAGGGGGGGTGCTGGCTGAGGAGTGGGTACAGGCCCAGGGCATCCTGTCCTCACCCTTGTGCCGAGGGGGCCCAAGTCCCTTGGGGGGCTGGGGAGGAATCGACTGTTCTGGAAGGAAGGACCAGAGCCGATTCAGGGGGGACGGAGGGGCCACCCCCATTCTCCGGCTTGTGGTGCCTGCTAGCAGCACCTCCTCGGCCAGTTGCCGTGTCTGTCCCTAAGGGCTAAGCACCGGGCACCTGCCCTGCCACCCCACCTGGATGTCTGTTGGGACCTCTGAGTGCTTGCCCCAGCTGAGTTCCCTTCACCCCCCCCAACACTCCCCAGCCCCCCTCCACCCTCGTGACGTGTCCCTGCCTCAGCTCGGGGACAATCCATTCTTCCCTCTCCTGGCCGAACCCCGGCATTGTTCTCGACACCCCCTCCCCGAACACCCAACATCCGGGGCACGAGGAGCCCATCAGCACGTCCTCTGAGAGTGTCGGCGCCTGCACAGGGCCGGGTCTCCCGAGCCTCTCTGGACTCTGCGGCCAGCCCCAGGGGCCCTTGCACGAGCCGTGCCTCCCGCTCGGCAGCCCTGGCCTGCTCCAGGGGGAGGGGCTGCCCCTCTGCCAGGGTCCTGCACTGGACGCTGCCCCTCAGCCCTCTCCCTCTGGCCACAGGCCCTCCAGCCTGACCTCCGGCCTGGAGCTTTCCCAGGCACCCACGGGGGGTGGCGGCGGCCTGTCTCCCCTCGGGCGGGTTGCTGCTGCCGTCCCGAGAGCCCACAGCCCTGGGCACGCATTGCCTTTGTCTTCAACCAGATCTGCAGCCCCCGCCCCCTCGAGATTGCTGGCTCATGGTCTTGGAGACGGCCACGGGAGGGCTCGGGCTGCATCTGCCAGGTGGGGGGGCTGGGAATGGGGGACAGTCTGGCCACCCCAGAGCCCGGAATAGGGGAAAAAAGGAGCAAAGCAGGGACTCGGCACCCATTAAGTGCAGGGCCACCCTCCAGCTCCTGCCCTCGCTGCTTCTGCCTGCAGAGCCAGCCCCCGGCCCTCTGAGCTGCTCTGTGGGTCCTGGCTCCACGGCGCCCTCTCGGGGGGCCATCCCCAGTGGCCCCCCATGACCCCCACCTCTCCCTCCCGTGCCCTTCATCCACTGGGCAGCCTCCAGAGCCTCCCTCCAGCCTCCTGCTCTCGCTGTCGCCCAGAGAGCAGGGCACCACCCAGACCGCCAGACCCCTCGGTGTCCTGAGTCGCATGTGCAGGATGGACAGGCTGACAGACGGAGGGATGGACGGATGAAGGACGTCAGGGCAACGCCTGGGTCAGCTCTGGCCTGCAGGCAGGGGTGGGAGGGCCGACTGCGCATGAGCAGTGCTCATTGGGGATGGGGAGTCCGCACGCGCGCCCCCCCCCCCCCGCCCCCCCGTGCTCCGCAAGCTGGACCCTCTCCCACGGCCCGTCCCGGAGCGCCTGCCTTCGTTCCTCGGCACCCTGAGAGGCAGGGTCTGGCCTGGGCCCATTTCCCGGAGGCTCAGTAACATCTGTGCACCCCGGAAGCCATGCTTGCTCACGGGTACCCCGGGGAGGCTCCATCTGGACCCTGGATGCCCGGGGACCTCGCGTCTCAGCAGCGCCACCTGTAGGCGCAGGCGGGCAGAGCAGCCGCGGTTCTGCCGTTCCTGCCCTGCGGGCAGGCGCACGACTGGGGGCGGGGGGGGGGGCGGGGAGAGCCGGGGCTTCTGGGGGCACGTCTCTCCGGGGCGCGGCGTGGAAAGTTCCACATGGTCCTGGCACGGGCCCGGGCGAGGCCTGCCTCAGCCCCGGGTGAGAGGCGAGAGCGTGTGCGCATACTTTCCGGTGGAGAGGGAGCCTTTCCCCTGCGCATGTCGGATCTTGTCGGCATTTCCATCCGTTTAATCACAGGCTCGGAGATGCTGTGGGAAACACCGGCGGGCGGGACGCGGGGCTCGCTCGGAGTGGGACGGGTTATCTCCCCGCCGGAGCCAGACGGCATGTCAGTCCCTCACCTCTGGGTGAGGTCGGACCCAAGCCCAGGCATGCCCGCGGGAGGGGATCGGGGAGTTGGAAGCGCCACCCTCTGTTTCCAAAGCGTCTGGTCTCGGTGCTCCCCTGGCGCTCGGGGGGCTGGGGGTCCGGCAGACACCCGAGGGGGCCCCCGCTGACCCTCCCGGAGAGGCGCCAGGAGGACCCCTTGGGATCAGAGCCCTGGTGTCCGCCACGCAGGGTGCAGTGCCCGCCGGGGGGAGGGCACAGGCATGTGCCTGCCCCACTCGGAGCTCCTGCCCCAGCGTGGGGAGTGGGCGATGGGGAACCCCTGGGGTGCATGCTGGGCGTGGGGGGCGCTGGGCTGGGGCCTCACCCCAGGAGTCCCCACCCGAGCACCTAGCAGGAGGTGGGGGCAGTCTGCGGAGGGGCATCTCGGCTTCCGGGGCGCCCTCCGTGCCAGGTGCCACGGAGGCCCTTGCCCTCGGCGCCCCCATTCAGATCCACCCTGATCCCGTGGGGAAGCACTGTTCATCCGGTTTCCACAGAGAAGGGGACCACACGGCCAGGCCTCGGTGAAGCGGGGCCTCGAACACCCATCTCCCGGCCTGTGCCCGGCGGTGTGGCCTCAGCCCCAGGCCCCAGCCCAGCCCAGAGGGGCCAGCCAGGCCTGGCTGCTGGGGGAGGCTCCCCAGCTCAGGCGGGGCCTGGACGGAGGCGGCGGGTAGAGTCCAGCGGAGGGAGCAGGAAGGGGCCGGGGTGGCACGGCCAGGGAGCGATGGGCTTGTGGAGAGCAGAGCCCGGGGAGGCCTCGGCTGGGCCCACGGCGGGCGGCACAGGTGCGGGTGGAGATTGCCGAGGCTGACCGAGGGCGGGAGCCGAGAAGACCGTCCATGGAGACTGTCCCTCGGGGCTGTAATGGGGACGCCCCGGCAAGGTCCCCAAGCAGCACTGGGTGCACGTAGGTGCTGCAAGCTGGTGGGGCAGGGGACAGGGCAGGCGGGGCCGCAGGGGGCCTGGCGCCAGGACCCAGCAGGGTTAGGAGGGAGGGAGGAGCCCGTGGCAGCCGGTGGGTCCCTGGGAGGATCAGGGCGGATTTTGCCGGACCTGCGTCTGAGCCTCTGGGTTTTCTCGGGCACGGCTTTGGGGGGTCCCCCGCCTGCTCCGTGGCATCGTCAGGGGTCTCCGAAAGGGTGCAGCGCCCAGCCCTGGGGGTCCCCTGTATGCTCCTCTGAGCCTGGCTGAGGTCACAGGGCGAGAGGAGGCTGGCAGGAGCCCGGGCGGGTGTCCCCCGCTGGGTCACAGAACCCAGTGGAAAGAAACCTGCCTGTCAGGACCTCGCACCTCTGACCCCCGAGATGCACTGGCCGGATGGTGCCGGGGTTCTGGGCACTGGGTTCTGGGCTGTGGACTGCTTCCTCTTGCCTCGCCCGTGGACACTTCTCCCCTTCCCGGAAGGATGGAGCTCCAGAATCCCGTGTGTTGTCCTGGGTCCCTGGCCACGCCGGTGGCCCGCCGCCTGCCCTGGCCGCGGGCCAGGCTCCGTGCTGCCGGTCTGTCTGAGCTGGTTTCTCATGCCTGTCCCCGACCGAGGCCCTTTCTGCTCTTTCTGGGTGTGTGTGTGTAGGGGGGGTGCATGCCGAACCAACCGGAATCAGGAAGCCCTGCAGGGGGCTCGTGGCCCCCAAAAGGCCAAGTCGCCCCAGAGGTCAAGGTCCTTGTGGAGCCAAGGTGCAAAACTGCGCTGGGAGGGGGTCCCTGGGGGCCTGGGCTGCGGCAGGTCTGACACACTAACCACATGCAGGAACCACATGAACACTGCGGGCGTCGGATGCAAATGAGAGTGGAGTGAGCAAGCTGCCCCCCTCCCCACGAAGGAAGAGCCAGAGCCCGCCTGTTTCCTCGACAGCAGGCCCTGATGCCTGACGTGGCTCCCGGCCCCGACGTGGCACCCAGCGATGGCCACTCGGCCCTCGCCCCCCGGGGGCGGGTAGGGGAGAGGGAGCCGGCAGCAGCCGGGGCGGGCAGGCTTTCCGGGGCGGGGGGTGCTCACGCGGCCCCCAGCTCTTGGGCGGAGTAGCTCCTGGACCCTCACAGAAGCCCCCGCGGGGCAGGAGCACACGGGGGTTCGTGTGACAACAGCCACCTAGAGAGGTGGGGGCGGCAGCCCAGGGACGTGGGGATAGGTGGAGGGGGCCTGGAGGCTTCTGGGAGGAGGCAAGGAAGGACCAGCATGAGCCAGAGACCCAGGGGACGGACCAGCGGTGCCCAAGGGAGGCAGGAAATGGGGCTCCGGGGGGCAGCTCTCACCCCCAAAGGTGCAAGACGTCTGTGTCCTGGAGGCAGGGATATGCGGGTGCCTGAGCCCCGTGTTCCCTGGTGCCCCTGCTCTGTCCCCCAAGTCCCCTCCACTGGGTGAGCCAGCCTGAGACGCGCCTCTGGGGCCGTGACCGGAGTCGAGAGAAATTCCATCGACAGGTACCTCTGTGGCTGCCACACTCGGCCCCAGCCGCAGGCGCCTGGGCCCGTCTCCCAGCGGGTGCCCTGGGAGGTTCGGCCCAACAAAGGGCCTTGCCCGTTGCCGGCGGCCTGACCTGCTCAGGCCCCGAGGAAACACAGGCCCCACTCCGAGGCCCCCCCCGCCCGGGCTGCTCCGAGCAGACGAGGCTCACAGCCCGGCTGCACTTCCGCCGCCTGCGTGGTCGGGGCCGGGGCGGTGGCCCTGGACGCGGGGACGCGGGCAGTCGGGAGGGCGCTGGCGTGCAGACATTGAACAGCAGTGAATTTCCCACCTACTCCCCCCGAATCATCTGCGGTGATTTCTGGATTTTAAGGGGACAAGCGCGTGGAGGGACACTCACCACAGGCAGCTCACAGCGGGAGGACCAGCCCCGGGGGCAGGGAGGCTGCCCCCTGAGAGCCCGCTGGTGGTGAGGGGGGGGCAGGAGAGGGGGCAGGGGGATGCCCGGCTCTCCCAGGGAGGCGGGCTGACCCCGGGGTGCCCGGAGTGGGAGTGGGCATGGTGGGTCCTCATGACTTCCAGGGTCTGTTACTTGGGTTTTGGAGCCTGTTCCCTTCCACCCCGAGTTTCTGAGCGTCGTCCAGTAAGGTACCGGCTGCAACACGAAGGGCGGGAGGGAAGTCACCGTCCCAGGGTTGCCCAGGGCCCTGGGGCCTCTGCCCTCCCCAGCCCTGTGCTTGGAGCTCAGCGACTGTCCCCTGAGCGCGTGCCTGGGGGCCGGGTCTCCTACCTGCTCCTCTGGGAGGGAACTCTGGCCTGGCCTCAGTTTCCCCAGCGGCAACCCCCGTCAGGTCGGGCTTTTGTGCAATGAGATGAGACGTCTGCCTCGTGCAAGGTGGGCTCCCTGGACCCAGGGGGTCTCCAGGGCAAGGGTCGCCCCTCCTGATCAAAAGTCCCAGATCACAGTGTTTCTGGACCCTCTTGTCCCCACGGGGGACCCCAGGTTGGGGGCACAGCTGCAGCGCCGGGGCGGGAAGGGAGCTGGGAGGGACCCCCAGGGTGGCACCCTTGGTCCTCGCCCCCAGCCCCCGCTGCTCCCCGGGCAGTGTCCTCGTTTCCTCGGGACGGCCGTCCCTGGCAGAGGCTGGCTCCCTGGCTCCCTGGAGACCGGGCTGCCGGACACCCCTGCGGCGGGGGCCGGCCTCTGCCCTCCGTCCCCACGCAGCAGCCTCCGTCCTCCAGCCCCATCCTTCCAGCTGTGTCCGGCCCTGTGGGTGAACACGCATGTGCACACTGCTCTGGGGAGACCGCGGTGAGCGCCGTCGGCTGACAGGCAGCAGACACGGCCGCCTGTGACCCGGCTGAGGAGCGCCGGGTGCCCTGGGGACAGGCCTGGGTGCCCTGGGGACGAGGCGGTGCACAGGCGGCCCACGCAGGGGGCGGGTCTGACCCCGTTGCCCCCGGCCAGCGTCACACGCCCAGCCGGCGGGGGCCCCCGGGTGCAGGCGTGTGGAGTGGGCGGGCGGGATGGCCTTCAGGGGCCACCTGCCCCGGTCCTGGTGGCGGGAGTCAGGGGCACCGTCCCGCTCCGGGGACACAGCGAGGGCCCGCCGGCCCGGCCCCTCCCAGAGCTGCTGCCCACCCACCGCCTGGCCTGGGGGCCAGCCCGGCGCACCCGCTGCCTGGTCCCCGCGGGGGAGGCCACCCGCTGGCTCCTCACCCCGAACTGTGCGCTCGAGGCCCTCCCGGGTCGGGCGCGGGGGCCCTGCACGCACATGCAGGCACACGTGGGCGCCGCGGGCCGGGCGTGTCCCGATCAGCCCGCTCTCCGGGGACTTCTCGCTGAGAACAACACAAACCCAAAAAGCCCTGGTTGTGCCTGGGTCCCCGCCTGCTGCCAAGTGGGCGCCGCCCGGGGCTCCTGGGGGCGCCGGCTCCGCAGGACCCCCCCCCCCCCGCCCCGTCCCGGGCTCTCATTGCCCTGTCGGGCCTCTGCCTGCGGTCCGGCCCGGCTTCAGTCTCCGGTCCAGGCGGGGCCGGCACGGCAGAGCCCCCAGCCGCTCGGGAGGAAGGGCAGGGCGCCCCCTGTGGGCAGGGGCGGGAGGGAGAAGCCGCCACGCTTCCCCATCGTGGGCTCCCCGCTGTGCTTGGAGTGGGGGCCACACAGACGGACAGGACGGGGACCTGTGCGGCCTCTGGGGGTGCAGGCGGAGGCCCCCTCGGGAAGCAGGGCCCGCTAGGGAGCAGCGTCCCCCGGACGGCCCTCCTCCGGGCGCCGTCCCAGGCTCCCCCGGCACCGGGGCCACAGAGCGCCACCACCGCTGAGCCCTCCGCGGGGGGCACCGAGCACGGCGCTTTCGGCTGTCTCTCTCCGGGCCCGCCGGCCGCGGGGAGCCCGCTGCCTCCCGCGGTGGGGCCGCCGGGCGCAAGGAGACCATCTGCCTCTCGGAGCGGTGACTAATTCACTGGCACCGCCGCGGAGGGTGAAGAATGCGGACAAGTTAAAATCTGAACGGCGCTGTCGCGAGGCCGCCTCCCGGCTTCTTCTGAACAGAGTGGTGGGGGCTGGGCGGGGGGGGGGGGGGCTCGGGCAGACCTGGAGCCCCCCGCTGGGCCGCCCCCCTCGGGGGTGCGTCCGAGGTCGGGACGCAGGAAGGCCCCCCGAAGCTCTCGGGCAGCCCAGGGCCCCACCCGGCAGGGGCTCGGCTGTGCCCTGGGAGACAGACTCTGGGGGGTGGGCAGGTGGTGGGCAGGCTGGGACCCCCGGCCTCCCCACTGCAGCACCCACCAGGCTCTCGGCCTGTCGGGCCGGGACGGGGGTACCGTATGTCCCTCCACTCCTCGTGGACAGCTCCATGGCGTCACGGTTTATGTTACGTCACACACACCTCGCCCGTTCCACGTGCAGACTCGAGGGTTTGCGGCTCGTTCCCGGATCTGCATGCCCGCCCGCCCCTGGCGTCCGTGTCAGACCATGTCAGCACCCCCAAAGGAACCCCTGCACCCCATGGCCGTCCGCCCTAGCCCCCCAGCCCACGGCCACCAGCCGACCGCGCCCGGCTCTGCGGACCTGCCCTCCCGGGCCCCGGGGGCCCGAGCAGTGCCCGAGTGACAGTCGGCTTCCTCCCCCGGGCAGGCTCCGCAGGTGCCCGGGTCTCAGCACCGGTTGTTCACCGGTGTTCACGGTGAGGGAGGGTGCTCCACGGACACCCGCCGTACTCCATCCATTCGCCCGTTGGGGGGTGCGCCCCCCGCCCCGTTCTACAGGCGAAGGTGCAGGAAGCTGGGAGGGCCGTGGGGGGCCCGCCGCACTGAGGTCCCCGTCCCCACTGATGGACAGGTCCCTGGGTTCCCGGCACCGAGATCCACTCGAGGGGGCAGTGGGCCGCCCGGGGAGCTGGGTTCCCGGGGGGAAGCACCTGCCTGGCCTCCCCGGGGCTCGGGGGTCGGGGCCCTGGGGAGAACCTGGCACCTGGCACCTCCCTCCCCCTTCTGCGCCCCCCAGGTTTCCTCTGGGCTGGGGGGGGCTTCGGCGGAGCATTCCCCCGCTAAGAACCTCCCTCCCCAGGCCAGGGGTGGGTGTGGGGCTCCGAGGGCCTTGTCAGGGACACACGGGGATGTGTGCCCTCGGTGTGCTGGGCTGCGGGGGCTCAGGGTAGGAAGCCCGGCCCCCCTTGGATGGAGAAAAGGCAGGGGTGCAGAGAGGGCGGAGCCCCGGCTGGGAGAGGCGGGAGAGGCCGTCTCCTGTCTTTGCCGGAGGCAGGGAGAGGGCTGCCCTCTCTGAAGAGGGGTGTGGGGCAAAGGGGTCCCTGCTCCCGCTGCCCAGTCTGCCCCTGCCCCCGCCATGGGGACCCCAGGCTGGGCGCCCGCCACACGAAAGCCCCCCACTGCACCATCTCCGTGGGCCCCGAGGTGCCGGCTCACCACCCCGTGGATGGCTGGTCCCCCGGGTTGTCCCCCAGGGCTACCACATCGCCCCGGGCAAGTCAACCCCCCCCCCCCCCCCCCGTCACTGTCACTGCCTCAGCTGCCTCATTGGCCGGACCCCCGGCCGGCAGGGACAGTCCACTCGGACCTGGGGGCATCCAGGAGCTCCGTCAGCGTCTGTGGCCAGTGGCCACCTGCTCGGCCACGCTGTGTCCCCTATGCACCCCCCACCCTGCCCGGAGCGTCCAGATCCGGGTGGGGGGCGGGGTCTTCCTGCCCCCCCTCCAGGTGGGGTCTGACCCACTCTGGATTTGAGGCAGCGCAGAGCGGGGCCGTGGCCTCTCCCTTGATAATCCCCCCTTAAGCCCCAGGTGGGGTCTGATCTGCCCCTGGCCCCGGGCCCCCACAGAGAGCAAGCCAGGGACATGCCCACCGCCCACAGAGCGTGGCCCCGGTGGCTCCAGTGTGTGGCCCCGGGGAGGAGGAGCTGGTGCCAGGGTCGGGCATGGGCAGAGGGCGGGACGGACCACCGAGCACGCTGCGGCCGGAGGCACGGCGGTGGAGGCCGCTCTGCTGCGGCAGGAGGCCGTCCACCCGACGGAGGCCCCGGCTGTGGGCCCCCGTCCCAGCCCCGCCACCCACGCGGCTGGGCCTCGGGGCCAGATCTGGTCCCCCAGGTCCTTGGGCAGCCCCCGCATCTACCCTGCACCGGGGTGGGAGCACCCTCTGCCCCAGCCCTGTGGCTCCCACTGCCCAGACCTGCAGGCTGGGGTCTCCCCACCTGAGCTGCTTGGGGGGGGGTCCCTAGCCAGTCCGGCCAAAGCGAAGGGGGCATCAGGGCTGGGGGCCGCCCCAGGAGTACGCCGGGAGCCCCAGGGCCCTGGCACCGGGGAAGCTGACGGAGGGAGGGTGAGGTGAGGATGTCAGTTCATCCCCGCACAAGTAGTGACCTGTCGGGGGGGGGGGGCACCGAAGAAATATTTGGGATGACGGGCGGCTGGCCCTTTAAGGCCCTGTAACAGGACACCACCCGCCGGGCGGGCGGGCGGGCCGGGCTGGCTCTCCAGTCTCCGTGCGAGCGGCCTCCCCTTCTCCTCCCACTTCCCGCCAGGCCCAGTTCAATCTGCTGAGCAGCACCATGGACCAGATGGGCAGCCGGGCGGCCTCGGCCAGCCCCTACACCCCGGAGCACACGGCCAGCGTGCCCACTCACTCGCCGTACGCGCAGCCCAGCTCCACCTTCGACGCCATGTCGCCAGCCCCGGTCATCCCCTCCAACGCCGACTACCCCGGCCCCCACCACTTCGACGTCACCTTCCAGCAGTCCAGCACCGCCAAGTCGGCCACCTGGACGGTGAGTGGTGGCCCCTGCTGCACCCAGCGGGCACTGGGGGGCGCGGGGCGGGGGGCAGGCACGTCCCGGGCTGTCCGGCCGTCCACACAGGGCTCCCCGGGCCCGTGCCACCCCACCGGGAGGAGCACCGGGCGGGAGGCGTGTCTCGGCCTGGGCAGTCTGCACGTGCCCACCCCTCGCACGTGTGGCCAGAGCCTCCTGCGGGGCCCCGGAGGGGTGGACGTGGCTCCTCAGTGTGGTCCACGGGCAGAGGATGACAGCCCACGTCAAGACTGCCCAGCCGGCCCGCCGGTGCTCCGATGGGGGCTGCGGTCCGATCCCGTCTTGGGCGGGCAGGTGGCGTGGGGCTCTGCCGCCGGGACCGTGGGGGCCGCCTCCCCTGGGCTGGCGGCTGGCGGGCGTGGGCTCGGCCCTCGGGCACATCGCTGGGCTGTCTGTCATCTCCGTGCACGGGCGTGAGACGGGAACCGGGGAGGGCCACAGCCCTGCGGATCCCAGACCAGCCCGTGGGGCTCGGGCCGACTCAGGGAGCGCCTGGCGTGCCTGCGGCCACCGAGGGCCAGGCCTTGGGCGCACTGCCGTTTCCCGGCCAAGGACCCTGAGTCTCGGGGAGGGAAAGCAGCTCGAGTGGAGGGGTGCGGGTGGGAGGTGGGGTGCTTGCAGGGGAAGCCGGGGGCTGGACTCCGGCTCCGAGTTCCTAACCGCGGAGCCACACTGGCCCTGCTGAAGCTCGGGGAGCAGGGGCTGCCAGCCGCACCCCCCCATCGGGGTGACGGCTGCAGGGGTGCAGAGACCTCCAGAGAGACCTTAGGGCACCTCTGGGGCAGGGCACCCAGGGTGCTGGTGGGACAGGCAGCCCCCAGACCCTCAGGGCCCCCTGCCTGCCTGCAAAAGGGGAGCAGCGAGCCCTGCCCTGGCTCCCACCTGAGGACAGCTGGCGGTCCCACGGGGCCGCGCCCCGGCCCCCAGGGAGCAGCCCACGCTCACCCCCACCTGCAAATAGGACTCTGAGCAAAAATGCCCATTCAGCGTGACTGTGCTCTGCCCCCAGGGGAGCAGTGAGCAGGTAACCTCAGTGCTCTGCCTCTTTAAGAACCCACGGCCCTGCTGGCCGGTGGCTGAGGTTTTTCCCACGCTCCTGGGGGGTGGGGAGATGTGGAGGGGGCGGAGCCACCAGTACCCTGAGTCAGGTTCTGCAGAGGGTCAGTCTGGGGCCTGGGACGGTCCGTGGTGGCCCTGTGGCCGTCTCTGGTCCCTGCTCGCTCCTCACAGACAGTGACAATCAGGTTTAAAGGAGGCAGGCCGGGCAGCATGCAGTGTGGCGTGCGGTGCCATCGGGCCAGAGAGTCGTCCTCATTTTTCCCTTTGGCCCGCGGGGCCACACCTGCAGGGGGGTTGTCTCAGTTCTCTGTTGCCTGCGGGGTCCCGGTCCTCACACCCCAACTCTGAGGTCTGGCTGGGTGATGGGTAGCCAGGTCAGGAGGCCCCCATGGCACCCCCACACTTGCATACCTGTGGCGACGACAGGCTCACTACCACTCCCATTCCACATTCAGACTTGTCTCTCCCTGAGCCCTTCCTCCCCCCTGCCAGGGGAAGGGTCGGTCATGGTCCCTGCCCCACTGAATTCTGGTAGCAGGGCCTGACACAGGCACTTTGGGGGCCTGGGCTCCCTTCCCGGCCTCTGCCTGGGGACGCTGGCAGGGTCTCTGCACGTCTGGGGGCTCCAGGAGCCTCCGGTGGCCTGAGCTGGTCCCAGGAGGGACAGGACCTGCCTCTGTGCTGGCTGCCTCCACCCTCTGGGGCCCTCTGCCACCCCCAGCTGCCTCTGCCCCTGCCGCCCGCCGCGGGGCCACGGGGCTTCTGGCTTGGTCGTGGGTCTCTTGGCCATAGGCGTCCTTGCGGCGGGGTCTGCCCAGAATGGGGGCGGCCCACCAGCCACACCGGGGGCAGGGGAGGCTCACCTGTGCTCGGGGGCTCTGCCCCCACGCGGCACCCCCACTCCAACTCCCGAGCCAGTGGTCCCCACCGCCCCTCCCCGCTGGGGCCTCCAGAGGCTCTCCACTGGGGCAGCTGAGCCGGGGAGCAGGCAGCGGCTGCCGGGGCCGAGGTGCCCTCCCCGGCCCCCAGGGATGCAGGGGGCGGGGGAGGGACAAACATCGATAATGAGATTTTTGGCACCTCAGGCCCCTGGGAGCAGACCCCCCGCAGGCCCCGCTCCGGGCCCAGGAGGTCCGGGCAGGACGGGGCTGCCAGGCCGCCCGTGGCTCGCGGGTCTGGGGGCTGGCTGCGTGGGCGCTGCCCGGGCTTGCTGCCGGCCGGCGCCGGCGGGTGGTAACTGATAGTAACTCACATTTTTCTCAAGTACGATTCCAAGTGGACTGCCGCCTTCGCTCCTCTTCCCACTCGGGGAACACATCCTCTCCGGGCCCCGGGGGGCCGCAGCTGTTAATGGGGTCTTTGGCCTCTGCCCCGCCGGCCCTGCCGGTCGCCCCGCTGAGTGGAGCGTCTATCCTGCCGGCTTCTCTGGGCGCTGGGGCCCTCCATTCTCAGGTGTGCACGTGTGCATGGTGCACATGCACACACGGCATGCCACGCATGCGTGTAGCCGTGCGTGTGCACACATGCACTCGTGTGACACAGCGCACCTATGTGCACACATGCATACATGGTGCACACCATGCATGTGCATGCACACATGCAGGTGCACACTCACAGTGTACACGTGTGCCTATGCACTGTGGCACGCCTGCACACGTCTGATGCGCACACACACATGCAGGCTTCTCCAGTCGCCGCTGCCCAGGGTTCTGACTGCCCCCCACAGAGGCGGGGGGAGAAGGGTCTCAGGCCACAGCTGCTGGAGAAGCGGCTTGGGCTGCGGCTCAAGGGCAGAGCTGACCAGCACCAGGGCCAGGGCCGGGCCAGGCCCGAGCCACCGTCCAGGCGGATGAGCAGGGGCGGGGTGGAGCCCCCCGCTCTGAGCGGTGCTGGCCAAGGCCTGTCTGTTTCAGGGTCTGCCTGGGCTAAGGGGGGACAGACCCCTGAAAGATGTGGTTTCGAGTGAAGCCCGCGGGCACTGCTGTCTCTTGGGCCTGGGGACGGTGGAGCCAAGCGTCTGTGCCCCTGCCCCACGCTCTCCCTGGGGCTCCCCCCGGGCTGGCAGTGATGGGGACGGTGGTGACAGGGGTCCTGGGGAGCAGAGAGGGGGAGCAGCACCTGAGATGTGCGTCCGGACGCGGCCCAGCCCAGCTCAGCTCCTGCCCACTCCCAGGGTTGTGCTGGGTGTCCTGGAGGCTAGGGGACAGGGCTCCGAGGTCAGGCTCAGTGGGGCTAGAGCCCTAGCCCAGCCTGGGGGCCCCTCTGGCGCCCCAACGGGCCCTGCGGACAGCCTGCAGGGGCAGGCAGCGCGGGGCACAGTCCTGCACAGTAGGACGGCGCAGCCAGCCCTGGGGGTCCAGCGTGGACACAGCCCCCTCTGGCCTCCAGCTGCCCCCGACCTGGCATGTGTGCACGTGTGTCCGTGTGTGTGCGTGTATGTCCCTCCACGGTGCAGCACTGCGCCCCCGGCCCGGAGGAGCACCTGGAAGGCGGCGGGAGCGCGGCGGCCGCCCAGGACTCCTGAGTGGAAGGCGGCTGAGTCAACGCTGATGGGTTCGGGAGGAGGCTCCCCAGCCCCCGGGAGGCTCGCAGGCGGGAGCACAGCCGCGGAGGTGCCCCGACATGACCGCGGTATCAGTTGCGCTATCCGCACAGTTTATGGAATGCAGGAGTGGAATTAATGCCTTTTACTGGCACCGGGAGTAATTAGGGAAGCGTCCTCAAAGTGTTTATTGTGGAGATGAAACGTGGATTATTGGGGGAAACGGGCGCGCTCCGGGAGAAGTTGCCGAAATCGCGGGCATTGTCTGAGGCTCTGTGGGCGGGGCGAGCTTCCTGCGGGCGGCCCCGGGCGGGGACCTGAGCCCCGGGGCTCCCCGTGGCCCGACCTGGGGGCCACCCCTCCTCCCTCCCCACTCTGCCACAGCTGGGGCAGCCCCTGCGCCTGGAGGTCACAGACCTTAGTGAATGGGGCCGGGACATTTCAGACCCGGTCCCAGGGGGGCGGCCCCACCTCACAACCCCTAGTTCTTGCCGGGGGCATGAGGGATGTCCCCTGGGAGACAGGAGTCAGTCCCACGGGTTTGGGGCTGTGGGTGGGGTGCCGCATGATCGCGCTCTTACCGAGAATTGTCTGTCTGCTGGGACTTGCTCTGACATGGAGACAGGCCTGCGGCCCTGGGGAGAGAGAGGGTCAGCAGCGTTGACGGCAGGGTGGCAGAGCACCCCCCACACCCCCTCGACAGTGGGGGCCGCGCCCGGAGCCCCCTGGCCTCGCTCCCCGGGAAGCAGAATTCACCCCACTTTACGGATGAGGAAACCGAGGTTCATGGAGGGCAGGTCCCTGCCCAAGGTCACCGTCAGCAGTGGGTGGGCCTCACCCTGCCCATCGGGACCTGGCTCAGCGGCCACCCCCTCGGCAGGGGTCCCCGGTTTAGAAGCCGCAACTCGGCCCGCCTGGGGCTCTGCTGGGCA
Organism: Phyllostomus discolor; assembly: GCF_004126475.2. Taxonomy (NCBI): domain Eukaryota; kingdom Metazoa; phylum Chordata; class Mammalia; order Chiroptera; family Phyllostomidae; genus Phyllostomus; species Phyllostomus discolor. The sequence continues at coordinate 1,736,644 of NC_040907.2, forward strand.
CTGACAAGGTTCAGCGAAAACCCCCGTCACACCCCCTGGAAGTAAAGGCTGAGAAATGACCACCCCCACCCGTCTGGGGCATGCAGGCCCCGAGTTCAGGACGGACCCGGGGCTGCTCTCTCGCTGGAGGGGGGTCGAGCATATTTGAGGGGAAGCGACAGTTCTCACTGCCTCCCGCACAGAGGGCCGGTCCCGACCTGGGTCCTGACCCGGGTCCTGACCTGCAGTCCGAGGGGGCAGGGCCCCCGCGCATCTGCGGCAGCTGGTGCCCCGGCCCGGCCTCCCTCCCTCCCCTCCCCAGACACATGCAGCCCGTCCAGCGCCGGCCGTGAGGCCGTCCGTCCTGGAAGCGGCAGCACACAGAGAAGGGGCTGGCCCTGCGCTGCCTGCCCGCCCTGGACCCGTGGCCGTGGCCAGAGCGGTGCGCCACGGTCAGAGGCCCCGGGACTGTCCTGTGAGCAGAGGGTGCCGCTGACCCCGGCAGCCTGCCTGGTGGGCGGACCCTGGAGATCACCCTGCACACAAGGCCCGGCCAGCTCGGTGGACAGGAGTGGGGTGGCCGTGAGACCCAGGAGCCCCTGCCCCAGCCCCTGCCTGCGGCAGACAGAGCTGGGCCGGCTGCCAGCCCAGTGCAGGGCAGTGTCGTGGGCTGGCCCTCGGCCCAGCTCACCGATCCTTGCCTGAGTGTCCCCCCTGCAAGGCCCTCGGCAGGCAGGGCTGCCCGCCCTCCCCGGGAGAGCTTTGCGGGATGCTGCTCGTGGGCAGTGAGCCGTGTCAGGGCCTGGTGAGGCTGGGAGTCCCACGGCCACCTGTGCCCTTGGGTGGGAGGGGTGGCTGCTGGTGGGGGTTCCGGGGCTTCCTGCCAGCCCTGCCCCACCCCCAGGACCCAGATCACATCCTGTCACCCCTTCGTCCTCCTGGGGAAGCCTTGGCTACAGGGCTACAGAGCGAGGGCCGCTGGAGGCCCCGACCCTGCTGGCCAGCGCAGCCTCCAGCTGCCGGCCCCTCCGCAGCCCCCTCCGTCTCCCCCGAGCCACACCGCCGCCCACTGCCCAGGCTTCTGCGGTGGGCCTCCGCCCCGCCCCGTTGCTGTCCTGGACCCTTGCTCCCCACCACGGACCTGGGCCCACGGCCTCTCTCCTGGGTCAGCTCGGCATACCCCTGCTTCCCCGCACACAGGTCTCAGCCCAGGACCCGGCCCCGCAGGCGTCATTTGCTGGCGCTGTGCCAGGGGCTGTGGGGGCCCCGGGGCTCCTGCTCACCCATTTAGGGCCTGGCTGGAGGGAAGCTTGGGCCAGGCTGCCGGGCCCCCCAGGCCTGCCTCTCCCCAGTGGGCAGCTTCTTGTCCGTTGCCTCTGGGGGCTCCCCCAGACGGGGACTGTGGTCACTCAGCCTGTGTCCGCTTCCTGTTCACCCTCCTCTGGGCTTCCGGTCAGGGGACCCCCACGCCCAGCCTGCACAGGGGTGTCAGCAGACACCCCCGTCCCCCCCCAGCCAGGCGCTCCTGGGGAGTCGCCGTGGCCTCTCAGATCCCGCACCGCAGCCTGTGCGTTGTCGGGCCAGGCACTGGCCCACAGGCGTCCACGGCCCGGGGCCGGCTTGGGGCGCGGCCTGCGGGTTTCTCCTGCATGTTCTGAGGCCAGACGGGGGGTCGTCACGGGAGCCCCGCCTCCTCTCTGGGCTGTGACCCCAACTCCTGTCAGAGCCGCCCGTGCCCCCAGCAGCCCCCCGCTGGGGGCGGACAGGAGGGTGGGCGGCCAGCCCGGGCCAGGCAGGGCGACAGTCCCCAGGAAGGGCTGGAGGGAGTCTCCTGTGGGTGTCGTCACCACCTGCCTGGGCAGGAGGAGAAGGGTCCTCACCCGGGGGGACTGGCAGGGAGCCGGTGGGCTGGGCGCCCTGTGTGTCTTGGGGTGGCTCTGCGAACTCATTGGGCCCGAGGGACCCACGGGGCAGCCGTGGGGCTGTCCGGGGACAGGTCCTCAAAGGGGCCCTGGCCCGCGGGAGGAGAGGAGCCTGGCTCCGAACACGTGTGCACGCACATGCACACGCACACACACACAAAGCAGATGGAACCTGGCTCTAAAAAAACCATTTAAAGTAGGCGCCCCCCGCCGCGGCCCCGTCTTCCAGAGTCTGTTGTAACAGATTCGCCCGAGCTGGTTAACGGTATTTGCGGTTTGCAAGATGCTACACGTCCCTGGAAAATGACAGACACCTTATTATCACCTCTCCTCTCTCCGCCTGCCCGGGCCTGCCTGCACCGGGCACCCCGCCGCTGAGCGGTGGGCGCGGGGAAATTAACAGCCACCGCCGCCGCCGTGCCTCCCGCCACCCTCTCGCCCACCGCCCCCGCTCAGCCCCACCAGACCCGGGGCTCCCAGCCAGGCCGGGCCCATCGTGAACTGGGGGGGGGCTCGGACGGAGGAGGGAAGTGGGCGGGGGCGGGCAGGGTGGGCATACCCCAGCGTGTGGCAGGACGGGCAAGTCTAGACGGCTCTGTGTCAACAGCCGAGGATAAATAAGATTTTATCGGCTCAGAATCTGTTGAAACACATCCATCTAGCGGTTCCGGGGAAGGAGAGGCGGATGGGGGGGGGGGGGAGGGAGTGTCTGCACGTGACCTTTTCTCCAGAGCCCGCAAGGACCCGGGCCGCTTCCTGCCGGGCTCCCTCAGCACCAACCCCTGGCCGGGCGCTCCGGGGCCCAGGCCTGCCTCTGTGGGGCGCTGCAGGCCCCTGCCCCTGCCCCTGCCCCTGCGCCGTGCTTGGCCTTCCCAGGCTCCCCGACTGCCCCACGGCCGCCTGTGTCCACACCCGGTGCCCTAGGTGTGAGAACAGCAGGCCCCTGGGCCCCTCCCTGCCCGGTGGGGGCTGGCAGCTGTGAGGGCCCAAGGGCCACTGCAGCCGGCGGCTGGGGCAGCACCGGGCTGGAGACCCACCCCGGGGAGCAGGGCCAGGCCCAAGGTTGGTGGGGGCCTCGTGCAGGAAGCAGGAGGAGGGGGTGCTGGGCCACCGAGTGCCCAGGTGCTACCTGCCCACCCCAGCAGGCAACTCTGAGCTTTCTCGCTCGCAGCCGCACGGCTCCCGGAGCGGCAGCCTCCCGCCGGGCCGGCAGCACCAGGGACAGCTCCCCGCAGCTCCTCCCCGCGTCCACGCCTCAGGACGCCCGGCTCCCCTCTGACCGCCGGCTGCACCGCCCATCCTGCATTTTCCGGGGGCCTCAGCTGGGGAGTCCGGACCCCTCGAGCACCGTCGGGCCCCCACCCCACCCGGCATCAGCAGGCAGCCGCCCTGAGTCCCATCCCCCCCCTCCTCTCTGCCCGACCACGGCTCCTCGGGAAGTAGGACCCGGGTTTCTGAGGGGCAGCAGTGGGCGGAGGGGCTCCGAGGTGGCGCGCCGCTGTTCAGACCCCGGGGGCTGCCGGGGAGCTGCAGGGAGGGCGCTGAGGGCACCTGCACTCAGCCGCACCCGGCCCCGGCCCAGCCCCGGAGGAGCTGGCTGGGGAGCCCAGGTGGCCTCCCGCCCCGGGCCGCCCTGCAGGAACCGGCCAGCCCGGGCCCCGGTCACTCCTGGCCCACCCACTTCAGCCCACCTGGGACCTGCCTTGGTGGGCGTAATGACCCCACCCAGGTCGTGCCCCCCTCCCCCAGGGTGACAGTACGAATGGGGGCCTGTGGGTGGTCGGCGAGAGGAGACTGGGCACCCATCGGCTCCTGCCCCACCTTCTTGGCCAGCGTCCTCTGCACGCCCATTTCCCCGCTGAGGTGACCTCTCTTACGGGACACCTCCCCAGGTGGGGGGGGGGCTGGGGCACCTGGGAGGGAAGAGTCCCACGGGCACCCAGTTCCCACCCGTGACGGGTGGAGAGGGGCACGTCCTCAGCAGGCTCCCAATTTGCCGAGGAGGGGAGACCCCGCCCACTTGTCCCTAACCCCCCTTGGACCCCGCCCAGAGAGGGCGACACTTCAGGCGTGGAGGGACAGTCACACCACCCGGCCCGAGGGCTGGGAGTGTCCTGGGGACCCTCTGCTCCGGGTGCCTGGGCGGCTCCCCCTCCCGGGTCTCCCCCCCTTGCTTTCCTGCGCTTGGAGGTGCTGAGGGTATGAGGCCCCGGGGGTCCACTCAGTGGCCAGAGAGGCCGCTCTGGCGGCCAGCGGGGGGCCTTATATTTTGGGGTCAGGGTGTCAGGCACCCCCTTGGCAAAGAAGGGCCGGGACCTGCTCCCTCCTGGTTCTGCCTGCGACCCCCTCTCTCTGGTCTCAGTTTCCCCAGTGGCCCCACAGTGAGGGGCGATAGGGCATTCTCTGGGGCCGTGGCCGGGGTCACTCTGGGCTGCTGGGGCTTTGGGGGGGCATGGGGACAGGAAGCACCCTGTGCATCTCGGACCTGAATGCCCCCCGCTGCCCCAGGGAGGGGAGCATGAGAGCCCCGACGGTCCCCAGAGCTAGCGGGCGGGAGGTGGGAGGCACTCCAGCCTCCTGCAGCCAGAGTGGCCGAGAGCCGTCCTGGGCCCTCTCGGGGTGCCCCGGACCCCCGGGAGCTGTGTGCTGGGGCGGGATGGCCGCCACCGGTTCTTTCCACAGGGTCCCCGCAGGTGGCGCCTGGGGACTCATGGTCAGTGACCCCCACACCCCAGTGGCCAAAACGGAGCCACTGCACATGGACCCTCGGCCTCTGCAGCCCGGGTCTCCCCGCAGTGGGCGTGCGTCCTGGGCGCCGATGCCGGAGAAGCTGACTCTGGGGGTTTTAAACCGGGGCTCCGTGCTGCGAACTGCCATGGGCGGGGGGGCGGGGTGGGCTGAGGTTCACAGCGGGAAGAGCCCAACTGGGGGGGGGGGGGGAATGGGGGGGGCCTGGATCCCAGCCCCCACCCTCCAACAGCACCTTCTCCTTCCCGGCCTTTCGGCCCTCGTCCCAAACACGGGCGTAAAGGAACCCAACCCTCCGTGGTGAGGCCCACACAGGAGGCGTCTCGGCCTGGCTGCCGTGGGCACCGGGGCCGGTGGCTGCCGCTGCGCACACACCAGCCAGCGGGCTGCCCCGTGGGTGCTCCGAGGGCGAGGCGCTCTGCGGGGAGACGCCTGGAGGGGCAGGCACGGTGGTGGGGGGGGGTTGCCGTGGGAGAACTGGGGGAAGGAGCTCCGGACCTCACGGAGGGACGGCCTGGTGAGCCCGGCACAGGCCGGCCGGCGGCCTCACGCCCGCTCCCCCCGCCCGCCCAGTACTCCCCGCTGCTGAAGAAGCTGTACTGCCAGATCGCCAAGACGTGCCCCATCCAGATCAAGGTGGCCACGCCGCCGCCCCCGGGCACGGCCGTGCGCGCCATGCCGGTGTACAAGAAGGCGGAGCACGTGACTGAGGTCGTGAAGCGCTGCCCCAACCACGAGCTCGGGCGGGACTTCAACGAAGGTGAGGCCGCCTGGCCCCGGGGGGGGGGGGGGGGGGGGCAGACGCAGGGCCCCGGGCGCCGCCCGCAGGGGCCGTGGGGGCGCTGGCCGCGGGCTCGGCCTCCCCGACACCCCATGTCTCCCCAGCTTGGCCTGGGGCCCCAAGTGCGGGCGCCAAGCAGAGCGGGGCAGCCTGGCCTCGAGGCTGGGCGGGGACTGGGGGGCAGGCCTGTGGTCCCCAGTCTGTGTGTGGCCCCAGCACCCGGGGGCCGGCACCTCTCTGAGGCGGCGCCCCCTCCTGGCAGGACAGCCTGCCCCGGCCAGCCACCTCATCCGCGTGGAGGGCAACAACCTGTCGCAGTACGTGGACGACCCCGTCACGGGCAGGCAGAGCGTCATGGTGCCCTACGAGCCCCCACAGGTAGGCCTGGCCGGGACTGGGGGGACCAGGGCCCTCAGGGGACCCCCTCGTCTTCCCGCCCCTGCCTGACCCTTGCCCTTGGGCCCTCTCCCAGCACTGGCTCCCCATCAGCAGCGGAAGGGGGCTGACGACCTCTGAACTCAGCCCCCACCTTTCCCCTCTTCCCATCCGTCTGTTCCCACTCTCGGGACTCGAGGGGGTGGGGCTGAGGCCCGGAGGACTGGAGTTCTGGGTGGGGTGTGGAGGAGAGGGCGACAGTCAGGGGTGGGGCCTGGAGGCGAGGGGTGACTGGTGCACGTGGTGGGGGGCACATGCCAGAGGTGGGCGCAGTGGAGAGACCCTGGGAGGTCCGCCCTTGGCCTGAGGGCGGGGCAGGCCTGGGGGTGCAGGTGGGGGCAGAGGCAGGGGAGGGGCCCAGGGTGAGGGCAGTGTGGGGGCCAGGACAGGGGGTGCTCAGTGAACCCTCCCCTCTCCTCCACCTGGTTCTGAAACCACCCCCTGGACTCCCAAAGCTGGGCCTGGCTCCCCAGGAGCCCTGGGCCAAAGACCAGCCCTTACCCACCGGAGGTGTGGGACCCCCTGCCCTGCCCTCCCTCCCCCTGCATCCAGGCCCACCCTCACCCGCCTGGACAGCCGGGAAAGCAGGGCTCTTCCGCCCCCTGCTGGCTGTTCTGTGGAAGGCAAGGGTTTCCTGAGCTAGTGAGGGGCTTTTCCATCCGGACTTGGGGAGACCATGACAACCACCTGTTTTGCGGTCTCACGTGGTCAGGCGCCCTCCACGCACCCCTGGGAAACGGGTGTGTGCGGGGCTGGGGTCGAGCAGGGCAGGGCCCCCTCCCACCCGGGAGAGACCACGCTGGGTAGACCCCCACCCGAGCCCACTCACTCGAGCCCTGGACTCCGCCTACCACCTGTGGCAGGGGAGCCACCCCGGCAACCAGACCACCTGTGCACCCCGCTTCCTGGGAGCAGAGGCTGGTCTGAGCTCACTGGACACCCAGGACCCGCGCTGCCCTGAGGCCCGGTGTCCTGTGTGTGTGGACAGATGCACGGGGGTCGACGGATGGACACACAGATGGATGGGAGACGGGTGGGTGGGTGGAGAGTGGGTGTGGCGATGACGAGGACCACCGAGCACGGCCCAGCCCCCCAAGCCCACCCAGAGGCAGCACCTGATGTAAGAGATGGGGGTTTGGAAGGTCAGGAGCCCCGCCCCCCTCTGGCGGGGCCGGGCCCACACGCTGACACCACTGCCCTCCCCCACCCCCCACGCAGGTGGGGACGGAGTTCACCACCATCCTCTACAACTTCATGTGCAACAGCAGCTGCGTGGGGGGCATGAACCGGCGGCCCATCCTCATCATCATCACCCTGGAGACCCGGGAGTGAGTCCACGGTTCTTGGGGTGGGGGGTCTAGGGCCAGGAGCGGTGCGGCCCTGGGGGTCGGGGCGGGGGAGAGGGGCCTGCCAGGCGAGCTGCTGGGAGGGTGGGGCCTCCTCGGGCTACAGGGGCTGCCAGAGCAGAGCTGGGCCTTGGGGGGGCCAGGGAGCTGGGGTCCCGGGCACTCTGGCCCGATCCCTTGCTGTATCACAGCCGGAGGTGGGCGGGGAGGTGGGGAGGGCGGGCAGGGCCCGGGGGCCGGAGGCTCAGGGTTGCGGCTGTGCTCCCGGACAGCGGGCAGGTGCTGGGCCGCCGGTCCTTTGAGGGCCGCATCTGCGCCTGTCCCGGCCGAGACCGCAAGGCGGACGAGGACCACTACCGCGAGCAGCAGGCCCTGAACGAGAGCGCGGCCAAGAGCGGGGCCCCCAGCAAGCGCGGTGAGAGCTGGGGCGCAGCGGGCGGGCGGGCGGCCCCGGAGGGTCGGTGCCGGCCACCTTGCAGGACGCGGGCGAAACGCTGGCGGGGCAGAGAGGCCACCTCGCCCGCGGCCGCCCCTGGGTGCGCTCCCTGCGGCACGGGGGCCGCCGGGTCCCTTGCTGGCGCACGTGGGGCGGCCGGCGCCCGGCGGCTGTATCTGCGTCGCCCCGCCCCCTCCCTGCGGCTCACGCGGCCTTTCCCGCCCGGCCTTGCAGCCTTCAAGCAGAGCCCCCCCGCCGTCCCCGCCCTGGGCACCGGCGTGAAGAAGAGGCGGCTCGGGGAGGAGGACACGTACTACATGCACGTGAGCGTCCCGGGTCCGCGGGGCCCCGGCGGGCACCACCAGCGGCGGGCGGGGGCTGCCCGTCCCACCCTGAGACCCGAGACCCCAGACCCCGGGCTCTGCGGGGCCAGGCCCCCGGAGGGAGAGCCAGGCCCCAGAGAGCCGGGCCCAATGGGGCCAGACGGCAGGGAGACTGGGGTGCGCGAGTCAGGGGCTCCGCACGCCGCCGCTCGAGTTCACATGGGGTGCGGGACGACGCAGGTCCTGCAGGGTGGGGGCGGGGCGGGCATCGGGAACCCCACTTCCGGAGTCCGGCAGGCCGCGCCCTGTCCCGGGATGTGCCCTCCGCAGCCCGCGGGCCAAACCGCTGCATGCGTGGCTGGGACTGGGCTTCCATTACGTGAGCTTTTATATTTGGGTCAGAATGAGCCCCTTGTTCTGAAACCCCCTATTTGTTGAGTTTCTTGTCTCCGAACTCCGAGTGTGCTGAGTGCTGGGGAGGGGGGAGAGGAAGGCGGGGGAGGGGGAGGCTCAGGAGCTGGAAGGGGTGGGCGCAGTCGGGCGGCCAGGGGACACCTGTCCCCCGCTCTGGGGAAGGAGGCAAGAAGGGGCCTGCGGGTGCCAGGTGACCCACGAGGCTGTGGGCCGAGGGTCCCCTGAGGCTGCCACCGGGGGCCTGGGGTTGAGGGGAGACCCAGGTGCCCCCAGGCAGAGGTCCCCCTCCCTCTGCTCAGGTGCGTGGCCGCGAGAACTTCGAGATCCTGATGAAGGTCAAGGAGAGCCTGGAGCTGATGGAGCTGGTGCCCCAGCAGCTGGTGGACTCCTACCGGCAGCAGCAGCAGCAGCAGCTCCTCCAGAGGCCGTGAGTGCCGCCCCTCCTCAGGGGACACGGGACACGGGGCCCCGAGTGGCGTCCCCTCCTTCTCCGGGAAGCCTTCCTTGACTGCAGTGGTCACAGCCATCGCTATGACTTTGTCTCCCACCAAGGGGTTCCCCTAAATGTCTCCCGAGGAGAGGACGAGGAGGGGAGGTCGGAGCGAGGGGGCCCACTGTGGCATGAGTCCCCGAGAGTAGGCTGGGGGGCCGCAGCCTGGGGGGTCATAGGCTGGGCAGAGAGGCTGGTGCTCTGACACCTCAGCTCGGGGTCAGGGTCCCCACCCACGGGGGCAGGGGCCCGCGTGGAGGTGGCCGGTGGGCAGGAAGCTGCCTGGGCCCCCACCAACACGGCTGTCGCTGTCCGAGCAGGGGCCACCTGCAGCCGCCGTCCTACGGGCCGGTCCTCTCGCCCATGAACAAGGTGCCCGGGGGCGCCAACAAGCTGCCCTCCGTCAACCAGCTGGTGGGCCAGCCGCCCCCACACAGCTCGGCGGCCGGGCCCAACCTGGGGCCCATGGGTGAGTCTCGATGGGGACCAGGGTGGGTGGGGGAGGCCCGGATGCTGGGCCCGGCTCCAGACACGGCTGCCCACTCGAGACCCGCATGAGGGGCTCTTGGGGGTGGGTGCCTCCCTCCCTCCGGCAGCCCTGGCCCCCCCACGGTGGGAAGTGCGGCCCAGGAGGGTCCCTCTGCCGCTCCTGCTCCCGAGGGGCTGTGCCTTGCCTCCGACAGTCCCGCCCGACTCTTGGCAGGCCCGGGGATACTGCCCAACCACGGCCACGCCCTGCCGGCCAACGGAGAGATGAACGGCAGCCACGGCTCCCAGCCCCTGGTCCCGGGGTCCCACTGCACCCCACCTCCCCCCTACCACGCCGACCACAGCCTGGTCAGGTATGTGGGCCGCGGCCAGGCCCTGCCCCTCACCCACTGACCTTGGCCCCTGTGTGGCTCCTGGTCCCCAGGCCGGAGGCTGGGGGCAGCCTCTGCCAGCTGCCCCGCCCGTCCCGAGCTTCCGTCACTCTGCTGCCCCCTGGGGGCGGACAGAGGCAGAGAAAGTGCCTGAAGCGGGGGGGGGGGGGGGGGGGGGGGGGGGGGGGGGGATGTGGCCGATGCTGGGAGGCGGGGGAGCACGAAAGCCAGGGGTCTCTTGGAGGCTGCGCCGTGGTGGCCTTGTGGGCAGGGGTGGCCAGGAGTCACCCTTCGGGATGCGGCGCCCACCCCGCCAGGCCGCACGGCCGCTCCTCAGACGTGGGTGCCGTCTCATTGGGCGAATTCTCCTGCAGTTTTTTAACAGGACTGGGGTGTCCGAACTGCATCGAGCACTTCACCTCCCAGGGGCTGCAGAGCGTCTACCACCTGCAGAACCTGACCATGGAGGTACCCCCCCCACCCCGCCCCCGCCCTGCCGGCGGGGCCCTGTCCCTGCGCAGGGGGCTCCCTCTCCTCCTCCTGGGGTGGCTCCCCGGTCCTTTCCTGTTCTCGAGGCTCGGGGAGGCGGCTGCGACCTTTGGGAAACCCTTCCTCCCAAGCCCACCCATGTCCCCGCCTCTGGCTTTTGTGCCAAAGTCCCCTCCTGAGAGTGGGCAAGTCTGGCTGCGCGGGCCTGGGCAAGCTGGACTGGCCACGTGACCTCTGGTGCCCAGCGGCCAGGCTGCCTTTGACGCGCGGGGTGGCGGACTCGTTCTAAGGCACAGAGAGTTTCGGAAGGCGGAGGCCGGAGGGCCTTGGAGCTGGTCCGGTGCAGTGCCGCTCACCAGGGGGAGAGGGAGGCTCCGAAAGGACGCCGGCTGCGGGCGTCCGGGCACGGGAACGGGGGCTGGGCCCGCTCTGGGGTGTCCTGGGCGGGCGGGCAGGTGCTGTCAGCCGGGGGTCTCCCAGGCTGCCAGCCCAGGAGACACAGCTGCGGCCTGGATCCCCAGCGGGGAGGTGGGGTGCAGTTCGGTGGCCCAGAGCCCTCTGCAGGGCCTGTCCCCAGCCCAGAGCCGCAGGCCAGACCCAAGGGTGTGCCACAGACCACCGGGCCGTGTGCTCAGAGGGTGTCCCTGACAGTGTCTGCGTGTCCACTAATGTCCCTGGAGACCCGCCGCTGGGCTGGCTCAGTGTTAACCCCCGCCTCGCCAGCATGACGCGTGTGCTCGGGGTGTGCTGGGGGCACAGGCTGGGGGTAGGACCCTGGTCATCAGTTCCGGTCTCAAAGGGCTGGGTGTGGAGGGGCTCCATGGGTCACTGTGGTGGTGTGTGGGGCCCCAGGCCCCACCTGGCCCAGCAGTGAGCCCTGTTGCACTAGCAGATGGGTCACCTCTTAGCTCTCCCGACGCTGTCGGGGCCACCAGGCGGGGCGTGTCCGGATCAGCTGCACAGGGTGGGCGCAGCCTCCCATCCTTGGAGCCCCTCCGAGCTGCTTTATCGCCCCTCCCTCCCGTCGAGTTCCAGGACCAAGACGGACGGTGGCCCGGCACCTCAGGGTGTCCCTGGCCTCCCTAGTGGTCCTGGGGGCTCCGCAGGAGCGGGTGGTCCCCCAGCCCGGTGCGCGGTGGGAGAGGAGGGGGCGGGGCCTCGGGCTCCACCTTTAACGGCGCCGCGGGGCGCCTGCGCTTCCGCAGGATCTCGGGGCCCTGAAGATCCCGGACCAGTACCGGATGACCATCTGGAGGGGCCTGCAGGACCTCAAGCAGGGCCACGACTGCGGCGCTCAGCAGCTGATCCGCTCCAGCAGCAACGCCGCCACCATCTCCATCGGCAGCTCCGGGGAGCTGCAGCGGCAGCGCGTGATGGAGGCCGTGCACTTCCGCGTGCGCCACACCATCACCATCCCCAACCGCGGCGTCCCGGGCGGCGCGGCGGGCGCGGGCCCCGACGAGTGGGCGGACTTTGGCTTTGACCTCCCGGACTGCAAGTCCCGCAGACAGTCCATCAAGGAGGAGTTCACGGAGGGGGAGGCCAACTGACCGCGGAGGGCGCAGGAGAGCGCGGGGAGCCGCGCCTGCGCCCCTGCGGGCTGGGAGGACGCAGGGGGGTGCGGGGAGCCCGCCTGCGCCCCTGCGGGTTGCAGCCAGAGAAGCCTGGTTTTACTTCTTCCTTTTTTTGTCAAAAACTGCCCCTGGGGCTGTGCCCCGGAAAGGTCAAGTCCAGCCTCCGCGGCCGGAGAGGCCGTGCTGGGAGTCCGGAGCTAGCGCGCAGAGCGTGCGCGGAGGGCCCTCCTCCTCCCTGCCTCCTCTTCCTCCCTCCGGACCCTGCTGCTCAGGCGAGAGCCTCGGGAATAACAGGACGGCCTCTGCTGAGGGACTGCCAAATAGTGTTCTTCGATGTCTTCTCATCTGGGTAGCGACGGGCAGCTTGGGGGACTGTGTCTGGAACACGTATTCCCGGGGCCGTGCTCCAGACAGGCTCCGCCCACGGCTGGGCCCTCGGCTGGACTGGAGGGCCAGCCCGTCCCTCACACACTTGATAACCAGTCCCACCCCCAGGGCGGCTGCCTGCCGCCTCCTGGAGAAGACTGGGAGGAGGGTGTTGCCAAATACTCGGCCCCTCCTGGGGGGCTTTTGGGCAGTGTCCAGCCACTAAGGCCCCTGCCGGCATCGCTGGCCAGTCACCAGTCACCGCTGCTCCGCGACCCTCTCAGTACACATGCACAGTGAGGTCCTTCAAAGGGCAGGAAGCTGTTGGTATTTGATAAAACGATACCCTTTTCTACATGGTGGGTCGGTTTTTAAAAACATTGTTAACATTCCCTTCAGGAGTCAACCTAGGGGTGTCCCAGGTCTGTGGAAACAAATGGTGACGAAAGCTGGAGGGCAAACCAGGTGGGGGTCCTGGTGTGGCCGGGTGGTATGAGACCCCCACTGAGAGGCTGCCATGGGAGGGCACTGGGTGGGCTGGGAAACTCTCCTGTTGAAACAGCACCCTTGTCCCCGCGGGGACCCTTGTAAGCTGGGGGAGGAGCCGCGGGAGAGCCCCTCCCCAGTGGAGGGAGCAGTGGGGGGGAAGGGCTGCCTCTGGGCCTCAGAGGCAGGCTCTGAGCTCTGCTTGGGGGCTGCCTCCTGCCCCCCATGGGGCTGCACTGAGGCAGGGGGTGGGGTCTGGCCGCTAGGAGGGACCCCAAGGCACCGGTAGGCTTGGCGGAGGCAGCTTCCCAGTGCCTGTCTGATGGGGCCCTTAGGAGCCCAGCTGCCCAGCAGTGACCAGAAGGCCACAGGGGACGTGGGTGGCAGGGATGAAGCAGGCGGGGTGGGGGGTCCTCCCCACTGTGGGTGCCGAGATACCGCCCCGCGGGCAGGCTGCCCGGCATTCCCAATCAGCTGTGCTGTCCTTTCGCCGGGGGCCCCATGCATTGACCCCTCAAGTCTGGGTGCTCCTCACTGCCACCCCAGAAGCAGGGAAGGCCCCCAGGCCAGGGGAAGGTGGACACAGGGTCCGGAGTGCCCCTGGGGTTTGTCGGTGGCAGGAGAGCCCCCGGCCCCGACCCCAGAAGGGGCCCTCCTGTGTGGAGCCGGCGAGGGCGTGCCCAGGAGTTCAGCTTCGGCCCTCTCCTTGTTGAGGGGGGAGTGGGGGTTCAAATGCCAATTTGTTACAGTTCCAGGCCCTTGGGAAGGCCGCTGGGGGGTGATACTGGGTGAAGGTTGACCTCCGGGGCTCAGAGCTGTCCTGACGGGAGTGACCCAGGCCGGAGCCACCCCGCCCCAAGCCCCCAGCAGGGTCGTCTGCAGAGCAGGACTCCAGCGCGGGAGGTTGCCCGTGCAAACATAGTTTAACAGCAGGGCTCCGCTGTGATGCCGGGAGCAGGTTCCCTCCGCGTGCGCTCCCCAGGGACACGTATCAGGGTGGCCAGAGCAGGACCCTCTGGGCCACAGAACCAGCTGGTCCCGGCTGGCACCGGGCTTTGCCAGTGAGTGGCGAGCGCTCCCCTTGGGTGGTGGTGGGGGAGGGGGGCTGCTGTGGGCCCAACGTGCACCACGGCCAGAGTTCCGCCCCAAGGCTGAAGGTCAGTCACGACCAAAGACTCAGGCCGCAGGCTGGGGGCGGGGGGTGCGCTGGGCGTGGCACCTCCCCATCTTGCACGCACAAGGCCCAGGGCACCTGCTCCGGCCTTTTCCCAGATGGAGAAACTGAGGCCGGGAGGGCTTTCTGACCACATAGAGGTGGGAGGGGCACTGCTTGCCCGGGCGTGGGGACGCCTGCTGGCTGACAGCCAGACCGACGCATGTCCAGGCCCCCCAGAAAGGTTCCTGCCAGTGAACCAGTTCTTGAGGTTCCCCCGGCCGCTCATGACCGGCTTCGGCTGGGTCCCCCCCCCACCGTGGGCTGTGGGACCGGGCTGCCGGGGAGCTGCCACTTCACATGGGTTTGCTTGGCCCCCCGACCCCGGCCCCCCGACATGGATGGGGACGTCACGTGTAACCTGTCTCTTAGAACATGTCACGCCCGCCCCGGCGTGTCTGTTGCGGTCTGCTGGGGCTCTGTGATGCTTCGAGGTTCGGGGAAACCCGCCCGTCTGTGACGTGACGACCTTCCAGCAGTGTTAATATTTTCGTGTTCACTTCTCGGGGTTCTGTCGTCTTGGGGAAATGTGTTATTTTTTTAGCTGTTTTGGTGGGGATTTTCGTTTTTGTAATGTAATAAAGCACATGTCCTGGTGGCTGTCCCCTGAGTCGGTCAGACATGAAGATACACGGCCTCCCACGGGGCCGGGGGGACCGCAGCGCCCACGCTGGCCTGGGCCACCCCCTTTGGGTTCCCTGTGTTGTCAGCGGGGCGACGGACCCCGGCCACCCCCTCCCCCGCTGTGGGCGAGGGCTCTCCTTCCCCAGCAGAGCCGGCTAACCTCCGGGGACTGACCTTGGCCTTGGCATGGCCATCCGTGCCTCCAGGGGTTCAGGCCATAACCCTCTTCCGAGCCCCTAAGGCCCCCTAGAAAGGTCACCTGTGCTGGGCGTAAGGTCACAAAGCCCTCCGTGCTGGGAGGAGTCCAGCTTCCCAGTCAACTCAGGAAAACCAAGGGGGCGGGGCTTCCCGCTCCCACTGGCTACCCCCCCCCAGAGCTGCCGTCTGTCCCTAGGACCCACCCTGGGGGCGGGGGCTAAGCCCGACAGGCCCCCCTACCCCCCATCATGGTGACAGGAACCCAAATCACACCTGTGCCAATGGCTCAGAACTGGGCAGGAACCGAGGACTTGGAAAGTTCAGCCAGAAAGGCACCGCCACATACAACACAGAAAACAGGGTCCTCAAACATGCCCTCGAGGGGCCAGTGTGGCGAGTCGGTTGGACTGTTGTGACCCGAAAGGTCACCGGTTTGATTCCCGGTCAGAGCACCCGCCTGGGTTGGGGGCCAGGTCCCTGGCCGAGGGCGTGCGAGAGGCAGCCTGTCAATTCTCTCTCCCTTTCTCCCCCACCGCCTCCTCTCCGTAGAGTCAACACATGGACATTCGACTGCCTTCAGGGAATGAACTCGGCGATGCTGGAGTCCCAGGGCGACCTCGGCATCTCCAGCAAAACGTGTGTAGAGGCAGGGTGCAGGGGATGCGACAGCCGTTTCCAAATGCCTAGCAGCACCTCCGCCAGGACCCGGGCCCGGGGCGCTGCTGCCTGGCCTGACCGCCCCAGCACGTCACCGCCAGGGGGAGGGGACGAGGCTGCCTCTGGGATGCCTCACGCCCCTGGGGGGAGGGGGGGGGGGAGCAGCACCTCGTCCTGTCCCCAGACGCCCACAGAGAAAGGCCGTACTCAGGCTGGAACAAAAGTGGTTTGTTAATATGCAGCATTTTATCGTACTTCTCAGGGAGTGGTGCTGCGTAATGTTCTCGTGCAAACTAGGTTCAAGAGAAAATTGTCTGGCTTTGAAACACTGTTGTGATGGCCTGAAGGCCCAGCCACCCCCGCGGCCCGCCCCGCACACACACGCAGCACCAGCCCACCTCCCGCCCTGCCCGCCTCTCGGGGAGAGCCGCAGGTCCAGGCCCTGCCCCCGGCCTGAATTCCTCCAAGGACCTCCGTGGAGAGACCTCCGAGGGAGGGGCGCCCCCTCTCACCAGGCTGAGCTCTGCCCCCTGGCTCTAATGTGGCCCCGGAACCCTGCTCCAGCGTTAAAGACTCAGGCTGGGTTTCCCATGGCTCCCCTCCCTGGGCCCCCTGACGACAGTGTCGCTGTGGGTCCGTTTCTCGGTAACAGGCACATGGGGTGGGGCCAGCAGAGCTCAGGCAGAGTCTGGGCTTCCATTTCTTCACGGTTCTTCTGCCTTGACCAGAGGCCCCAGTGGCCAGGAGTCCAAGACCACCTGCCCCTTAGAGCCGGGGAGGTTCTCTCCCTGCACAGAGAGTGTTTACAGATTCAGGGCAAAACCGAGCCCCTAGCCGGAGCCAGAGACATCGCCTCTGCGGTGGGGGACTGTGGAAGCACTGGCCTCGGGGGCTGGCCCTGAGGGGGCGACAGGCTGGGGGCCCACCTGCCTTCCAACCCCGGCCAGCCTCCCCCGCCACCCTCTCTGAGGCTGCAGGACACTCCCCGGCTGCCGGGGATCCGGAAGGACCCGGCGTTCTGCCACACCGGGGCCAGCGGCGTCTCCCACACTTCGCCCAAGGGGGCAGCAGCAGCCAGCCCTGGAGACACACCCACCGGCCGCAGCTGGAGCACGCGCGGTGCAGACGACGCTCACGCAAGCCAGACACTGGAAGGCGCGTCCACGGCACTGCCGCCAACCCGAGGGGAAGTGATGTTCTCGGGCCAGTCAGCACGTCCAGTTCTTCCTCGGAACTCCCCCGACCTCTACGGGGCCCGAGAAAGTCCCGGGAGAGCTCTCTTCTGCCCGCCCACCGGCGGTGCCCCGCCTGGGTCTGGGGGCCCAGGGAGACGCCGGCGGTGACTGCCCAGCAGTGGGGGAGCCCGGAGAAGCGCGGATGGGGGCGGCCGGTGCCAGATGCACCTGCGGGGGCAGGGACTGGGCACGCAGCCTGTGTGGCCGTGACTCAGAATGGGGGACCATGACACGCTGTGTCAAGGCCTGGTTCAATCCCGTGCCGTGGTGCGCCGTGACTGCAGGAGTCTGAAATGGCACCTGGCGTAGAGGAGGTCGCCTTGAGGAAGGCGTGCCCACAGAAGGCACGGCCGTCGTCAAGCGTGGAGACCTCAGCTCTCGCCAGGAAAGTCGGAGTGAGTGAGGAGTAGGGAAGGAGCCGCTCAGCGCCCTCTGCACGCCGGGCACTGGGGAGCGGAAGAGCAGTGACAGGCTGTGACCCACGGAGGCAGGAGGGCCCGCCCTCCCCCAGATGCGCAAGGGAGGCCGGCCGGGGCGAGTCAAGTACCCACGGTCCGAGTGCGGTGCCCCGCAGGGCTCAGGGGACGGGTGTGGGCACCAAGTGTGGACAGGGGCAGCCAGCTGCACTGGCGGATGGGAAGGGCAGGGGTCTGGTGGGATTGACCTGGAGTTCCAGGGGCTATGTCCCCTTCACATGGACACATGGAGACTGGGACCTCAGGTGGAGATGCCCGGAAAGACGGGGTGGGGGGTAGGGTGGCAGCTGACATGCGCTGACAGCACCCTGCAGGGCAGAGCAGGAGCCCAGCTGCAGAGCTGATGACTGACGGTGGGGGGGGGCAGGGCTTGGATTGGGGGGCGGGGTCAGCATGCCAGGTCACCAGGATGGGGAAGCAGAGCCTGGGGGGAGAGGGGGCCAGAGGACAGACAGCTCAGGGGCACTGCTGTAAGGACAAGGCGGGCAGCTGAAGGCCAGGGGCACAAGTCAGGAGGGACTCCTTGTTGAGATGGAGACACCACAGGTCCCCACGCGGTGACCTTCCCCCGCGGGAGCCTGGCTCGCAGCCCCAGTGGGCTGTGGGCTCCCACACATGCAGCTCCCCCCACACCAGCTGACCAGGCTGGGGAGCTGGGGCCCATTCCCTCCTGGCCGCCAACTCCAGTCACTACTCACCACCTGCAGCTGCCACCACCCCCTCCTAAGCGCTTTCCCAGGGAGCGCTGGAGGTCAAGCCCCCCTTCTCCCCTGCAGGTGGCAGAGAGCCCCCCTGACCCCAGGGCGCCCTGACTGCTCCCCGCCCTTTGCCCCACGTAGCACAGTTGTCCACGGTCTCCCCAGGGCACCCCGCTGTCCACTCAGTCCTAGACCCAAACCCTTCTTTCCTCCTGGCTGTGGAGGAGAGGTTACTGAGGGTCGCCCATGCAGCAGACATGCCCAGTTGCTGCCTCAGGGAGAGTGGGGGGTGTGGGTGAGGGGAGTCCCTCACGAGGTCACCAGCCCTCATTCCCTGTGTTCAGCCCAGAGAACGGGAGGACAGCCTGGAAAGAAAGCCACGCCTCACCTGGGCAGAGGCCCTCCCAGGACGGACACCCGTCTGGGGCGAGGTTGCCCAGAAGCGTGCTGACAGCGCCCCCGTGTGGACCAAGTCCCGCCTGGAGGGGAGCAGATGCTGGCACGCGGCCTTCAGGACCGCTCCTGAGCACCCCAGGCTCTCTGGCCAGAGGGCAGTGAGGGGTGTCTCCATCACGGGGTCCCCCACCTGACTTCCTCAGGGGACCGACGGAGAAGCCGCTGGGTGCAGGCTGCTGATGGCAGTGACCCGGTGCTGCCGCCCCAGGGCGAGGCTGGCCCGGACCTTCCTGTGTGAGAACCGGCCTGCCAGGCTGCGGCACCTGGAAGAGGACAGACAGGCAGGTGCTGAGCTGCAGCCCAGGGGCCCGTGGGCTCGTCTGGCTAGCTGAGCTCCTGGGCCAAGTTCAGCTCCCGGGTTGCTTCCAGGCCGTGCCCTTCACAGCCCTGCATGCTGACAGAGACCACGTACAGGGCCCAGGTGGGCGGTGGGCAGCACCCTGGACAGGGGCTCGAGCCTCATTTCCCTCCGGCATCCCAGCTGGTCCCCGGGCTCCAAAGCTGGAGCTCGGTGCACACCTGCACGTCCTTAGCCCCACCCACCCCTCAAGCTGCTTTGTATCCACTGCAGATGAGCCCCAGGCCGCGTGCACTTGCTGAAAGCAATCGCACCAGTTTCTGTCCTCTCTGCAGCTTGTAGCAGTGCCTGTTCCGAGCCACCGGCACAAGGCCCGCTTGCGATTTGAGCTTGCAAGTTTGTGTTTGTTCTGAAAGGCCCACTTCACTCTCGCAGCCGTACTAGATACACAATCGGTACTCCTTCCCCGAGACCGCAGCCTCGGTGGGGGACTGCGACTGGAACCCCCGGACCGTGGCCTCAGTGCACGAAGCCGGCCTCCCGGTGAGGACCGCGGCTGACTGGCACGGGGAAGTTTAGAGCCCGTGTCGCCCACCCCGCACTTCTCCTGGGGCCGGCTGCCTGGCGCGCCGGACGAGGCCTAGTCCCAGCCTGGAGGACACCCTCCCCGTCATGAATGCGATGGGGGAGGGCCCCTCAGAGCCACTGTGGGTGCGGGGTGCCCCGCCCAGGCCCCAGACCCGAGTCATATGGTGGGCCCCCTCGGTCCAGATGCATGAACTAAGCCCACCACTGAGGGTCCCGAGCTAAGCCAATACAAATAAAGCCTTGGAGACGCCCCCCACACAGGTGGGGTGTCTCGGGCCAGGGAGGCACTGCAGGGAGACAACAGGGGCGCGCGGCATGCAGGTGCCAGGCCAGCTGGCTTCGGACTGTCCCAGGAGCCGGGCGGTCAGCTCGGAGGCCCACACTGGGTGCCACGGAGGGCCAGCTGCTGAGGGCTGATGCTCATCCAACACCAGCAAGAGTCCCCAGCTTGGGGTTTGGTGAGAGAGGGACCCTCATTTGGGGCAATGCAGATGGATGGCGATACAGCCCCAGGCCCCCCAAGCGGGTTCTCCCAGACAGCTCTGCTTCGGGGGCTGAGCCAGCCCCGGTCCTGCCAGCCAGCTCCGCTCAGCTGCAAGCCCAGACCCCAAACCCCAAGCCCGTGAAGCAGGTCCGTTTCTTGCCCCCCAACACCTACTCCACCCCGCACTAACGGAAAAAAAATCATCGTGCTCCAGCGCAGCCAAGGGAACACCACCCCCAACAGCAAAGTGGGTGCTGGAGAGAGGGGAGCTGCTTATATGGACCGAAGTCCCGTGCCTGGCCCCTGATTGGTCCGTCCTCATGCTCCTCGTCTGTCCTGATTGGTCAGCATACAGCCATTCTGACTCTGCAGAGTGGCACAGCTCTGATTGGTTGGGGAAAGCCTCCGTCCTATTGGTTGGAACAGGACTCCAGGAAGTCCTTTATCAGGCAGTTCCGGGCAGCCTGCTCCCTGGTGTGCAGAGGTGGCTGCTAGGCTCTGTTTATTTTTACTTTTTAAAATGTTTATTTATTTTTAGAGAGAGGGGAAGGGAAAAGAAAGGGAGGGAGAGAAACATCCATGTGCAAGAGACAAATGGATCGGTTGCCTCTCGCATGCTTCCTAACTGGAGACTTGGCCCGCAACCCAGGCACGAGCCCTGACTGGGAATCAAACTGGTGACCCTTCGGTTCACAGGCCGGCGCTCAGTCCACTGAGCCACCCCAGCCAGGGCTAGGCTGCTTTCTAAGAATTTGAGTCCAGTTAGTCACCTGGGACCCTTCTTAGTAGGTGTCTTCTTTCTTTGAGGTTCACACTAGTAAGAGTAGTTACACTGGACAGAGTCAGGGGTGGGGTATGCAAGCTTGGGCACCCCCAAAGTCAGCCAGCTCTGTGGCAGTGAACATGGGGACCTGCCAGCCCTGCTCTGGCACAGCTGACCGTGGCCAGCTCCAACCCAGGTGGGACCACTGCCCGGCCAGTTCGTCTCAGCACTGGGTGGAGATACTGTGACCCAAGGGCTGGGGGCCGCGTCCCGCTCGGGTGTGAGTCAGGAAGGAGGCCAGCACCGAGGGACTCGGCAGGTGTCCGAGGCTCTCTGCTCAGAACCTCCCAAATCCGACCCCCCGCCTCTCTGGTCCAGGCCTGAACCACAGGCAGGCCCCTTCTGCTGTTCTGTTGTGCTTTGCTTTACTGAGCTCACAGGTGTTGCTTGTATTTATGTATTTATTTACAAGTCGAAGGCCGGGTGTTCCACCAGCAGAACAATCCTGACTCACATGTTCGTGATCTGATTCATTGTGATGGTCGGGAACTGAGCACACCACACCTCAGGCCCGCCAGCGCTGCGACGCCCCCGCCCTGGCCCCCTAGCCTGTGGTCGGTCTCCTGCCCAGGGGGGCGGACCTGCTGGAGCCAGGCGCTCCACACTGGAGTCAGATCCGTCAACCCCCTGCTCACCCGCCCAGTGGCGTCCCCAGGCTCCAGGCCTGCGACCCTGGCCGCCACTCCGACCTCCGGGTCCACCCCTCACTCCAGGTCTTCCGCATCCCTGCTAGCTCGGTCCCACTGCTGGTGCTTGAGCAAGCCACATGGGCCACTGCTTCGGAGCCTGTAAGGGCTGAGTGTCCTCTCTGCCCAGAGCAGTTGTCCCCAGGCACCTGCACGGCCAGGCTGGCTCCTTCAGGTCCCTGGTGAATCTTCCCCCTTCTCAGAGCCTCTGTGGCTGTTGGGGACCACCCTGCCTGGTCTCAGGAAGCTGTAACCCCCCATGACTTAGGCTGAGTGAGAGGCCTCCAGACCAGGAGCCACTAAAGAGACAAAAACTTATTTCCCTGGCATGAACGCTGCCTGTTCTGTGCCTGACCTCCTAAGCTTGATCAGTTAGCCAATGACGAGTAAGATTTCCCACGGAGGGAATCGCCTAAGACAGGCATGATCACGGGGAGGCTTCTGGGAAGAGACTCAAGGCTGTGGAAATGAAGGGGTGATGGACATCAACCCCTGCCCCCTCGGCTTTGTCAAAGCCTGAGTCCTTGTTTTTAGATGTGAGAAACCCAAGTCTCCTGGCTGCCTTTGTCTCCTGGCCTTCTCAGGCCTGCGGGGGCAGGGCAGCCCAGACCAGAGCCGGCGGGACCCCCGGGGTGATCAGGCCTGGGACAAAGAATATGCAAGATCCTGTGAGATCTGTTTGCTGGAGGATGTTATTAACTTGGAATTTAAAAGCGCAGGCAAGAAACTTTTGGAACCTGTAGCCCTTTCATATCTTAAAGACCACAAACCTTCTCCAGAATCTCAGCAGGAGTTCCGCCCCCACCTTTGTAAGTTGCCTACATCTTTTGATCTTTTCTGCCAGACTGTGAATCCACAAACTAAGTCTGTTTTCTCAATAAAAATCTGCTTGGGTGTGGACACGGGGCGCTCTCCCGACGTGAGAGAGGGTGGCCATTCTGTCCCTAGTCCCCCACAGGACCTGGTTGTCTCTGTGTATGTTTTTCTCGTGTTTCCACGAACCATCCACAGCGTTCCATGCTCACTGCAGGCAGGTGGGCACTGCCTCTGAAGAGCACCCTCCACCCTCCCTCCCCCCACGGGCCGGGCTGCTCCTCGGGGCTCTCCTCGGGGCTCTCCTCGGCCGTCTCCACCGAACTCAGCTGCGCGGCATTTGAGGTCGTGCCCCTGCATGGCTGAAGGCTAGTGGTGGTGACCGCGGTGGTGGGCAAAGCCAGCGCAGCAAGCTCTGGGGCCGCCAGCTGGACGGGGGACGACAGACCCCTCCCACACGCAGACGTGGCAAGTCCCCGAGGTCCCGACCCCGAGCTGTCTCTGACCGCTCACTCTCCGACACCGTCAGCGTGTGACAGAAGGGACTGGTCAGGGAGCCCGTCACAGCTCAACAAAACGGGCCGCCGGCTGGGTCTCCTCCCCAAATTAACGAGCGAAATTGAAGAAGGATGGGGCGGCCTGTCCACCCAGCAAGTACTCCCCTGCAGGGCTCGGAATCCTAAAGCGACAACGCGTCCTCGGCCCACGGGGATCTCAGGAAATACTGGTGTCGTGGCGAGGGGGGGGGGCGGGGGGGGGTGCCCGTCCAGGCTGCGGTGCTTCTTACCGGAGGCCCTTGTCCAGACTGGCTCGGGAGGCGGGCCCTGGGTGCGGGGCGGGGCCGGGCTGTGGAGGCGGGGCCTGGGCGTGGGGCGGGGCCGTGCCCTGGAGGTGGGCCCTGGGTGAGGGGTGGGGCTGTGGAGGCGGGGCCTGGGTGTGGGGCGGGGCGGGACTCTGGAGGCAGGCCCTGGGTGCGGGTGGTTGGGGATATGGGGGAGGGGCCTGGGCGCGGGGCGGGGCGGGGCTCCGGTGGTGAGGACCTGGACCCAGGGCAGGGCCTGGAGTCCACCTAGGATTGGCTCTTCCTGCATCTGTCTCAGGGTGCCGACCTCCCAAGCACTTTTGGACTTTCTCTGAGCTTGCTATCCCCACGTGGAGCCCCTCCTACCACCATATGTCCCTTATCCGAGCACTCCTGCACTTACAATTGTGGACAGAGGGTGGCGCTATGGGTTGAATTGCGTCTCCCCAAAATTTGCTTCCAAACGTTTTAACCCACTTGTGAAATGACCTTATCTGGAGATAGGGTTGTTGCAGATGTAATTGATTAAGATGAGGCGATAGCCCAGTAGGATGGGCCCTAATCCCATAGGACGGGTGACCTTATAAAAGAAGAAGTTTGGACACAGACATGCACCCACGCAAGGAGAATGCCACCTGAAGACAGCACAGGTGGGGTAATGGGTCTACAAACCAAGGAATGCCAAGGATGCCGGCAGCCACCAGGAGCCGGGGGGCGGCCCGAGACGGGTTCCCCCTCCCCGCCTCATCCGGTTCGAGCCCCGCCAGCACCTTCGTCTTGGAGCTGTGGCCTCCAGACCTGGGGGAGGAGCACGCTGCCGTGTGTGCTATGGCAGCCCCCCGCCCCCCGCCCGGGACCAGCGCGGTAACAGTCCCCCTCAGGGACCCTCGCTGCCTCCGGGAGGCCTCACGCCTTCCTGATGGCTAGTCCCCGTCACAGGCCCCACAGATGTGGCTCCTGCTGCTCCTCGGGCCAGCCAGGCTCACCCCCCCCCCCACCCCAACAGCTGACGAGCTTGCTCCCGGGGCTGGGAACGCCCTCCGTCCCCACGCTGCTTCTTGTCTCTGCGGGTGTGTCTGCTGCAGGTCCTCCCGTAAGTGGGGCCTCACGGTGTTTGTCATCTTGTGTCCGGGTTCTTTCCCTCGGCATGATGTCCCTGTCATTCACCCACATTGTAGCACGTGTCAGAATCGCCTTCCTTTTAAGGCTGCATCATGTCCCATTGCACGGACACTGACCACATCTTGGTGATCCACCCATCCATCCATTCATCCATCCATCCACCGGCACGTGGGCTGCTGCCACCTTTTGGTGACTTTGAATGATGCAGCTGAATCATCCCAGTGCAAATACCTCCTGTATCTTTTCAACGCCCTCCCGGAGGGGTTGTGGGTTAGGTTCAGAATGCAACATTATCCAAGAGCCGATCCTTCGGGCCACCTTTTCCTGTGGTCCCTGGAGCGCAGGCTCCGTGAGGAGCGGAGGAACCCAGAGGGCGTGAGGGTTCACCGGATCCTGCCTGGGAGGAAGCACCGAGCCGGACCCGGGCGACACCACCGTTCGTCGGGGAGGAAGGAGGGAGGGAAGGAGGGAAGGAAGGAAGGAGGGAAGGAAGGAAGGAAGAAGGAAGGAAGGAAGGAAGGAAGGAAGGAAGGAAGGAAGGAAGGAAGGAAGGGAGGAAGGAAGGAGGGAGGGGAGGGGGGAGGGAAGGAAGGAAGGAAGGAAGGGGGGAAGGAAGGGAGGAAGGAAGGAGGGAAGGAAGGAAGGAAGGAAGGGAGGGAGGAAGGAAGGGAGGAAGGAAGCAAGGATGTCAGAGGCCCACACAGGCGAGGCGAGGCGAGGCGTCGTGTGTTAGGCACGTCCCCGGTCTTGCGTCTCCTCCCGGTCAGCTTCACACGGGCCCCCTTCCAGAGTGACGGCGTGGGAAGGACGCCTGAGACACTGCCCCCCAGCCGCGCTCCGAGGGGCTCGCCGGGCTGCAGGCAGGCGTGTGAGCCCGGGGGACCGCTTCCCTTCATTTCTCTGACGTCCTGTCAAAAGCAAACCGTAGCACGTTGTAGGTGCACGTGATGCTACAACAACGGCTGTTTCTTTTGATTAACACAAACACTGCCGTTTCGAAGTGTGCGATCGGCGGTGGCAGTGCGTGGACGGTGCTGTGCGGCCTCCACCACCACCTCGAGCCGGAGCGTTCTCCTCCCCACAGAGGGAGCGCCGTGCCCAGGGGCGCTCGCTGCCGGCCTCCCTCCGCCGGCCCCGGAACCCCGGCCCGTGAGGGTCTGTCTCTGCAGGCTTGCCTGCTCTGGATGCACCGTATCAATGTGACCACACACGGCAGGGCCTTTCCTGCCTGGGTTTTTTTTTTTTTTCACTGCAGTTTGAAAGCCATGCAGTGGCCGTAAAGACACGTCTCAGGCGGCCCCCCAGACGCAGACTGGCCTCGCTGCTTCTTCCCGCCCTCGCCAGCCCCGCGCCTGTGTGTCCGGAACCTGGGACAGGGAGGTTTTCACAAAACCACGACGAGCGTTTCTCCAGAGGAGGTCTCTGCCCTCTCCATCCCCCAGTTCTCATTTCTATTTATTTTCAGTATTTTCTAAAATCTCACCTGAGGATGCATGTCCTGAGTTTAGAGAGAGAGAGAGACACATCAAAGTGAGAGAGAAACATTGATCGGTTGCCTCCGTATGCGCCCTCAGTGCAGTCCAAACCTGTGCCCCGGGCCCTGACCGGGGACCACACCCACAGCTTTCCGGTGCCTGGGCTGGCGCCCCAGCCACCCAAGCCACGCTGGCCAGGGCCCAGTTCTATTTTTTTTTTTTTTTAAAGAATTACCCCTGGCTGGCGTAGCTCAGTGGATTGAGCACAGGCTGTGAACCAAAGCATCGCAGGTTCGATTCCCAGTCAGGGCACATGCCTGGGTTGCAGGCCATGGCCCCCAGCAACCACACATTGATGTTTCTCTCTCTCTCTCTCTCTCTCCCCCTCCCTTCCGTCTCTAAAAAAATAAATAAACAAAATCTTAGAAAAAAAAGAATTACAATATCAGGTGTTAAGAAATACTTCTAACTAGTGGGTTTTAACCAGGACATCTAATTTTCATATCGGAGCCATGGACCCAGTATCAGGCTTTAAATAAGGTGAAATAGTGTTGATGGAAAAGAAAAAAAGACTCAGGAGAACGGCCGTCAGCACCTCGGGTCACCTCTCTGTGCTGGGACCGTCCACGGTCCGGGGAAGCAGATGATGCAGATTCTGGGGCTCCTGCCCCGTAGAAAGGTAAGATGAGACTCAGGAAATTAAGATGAATGTCCTGCTCTGTTTCCATGGAGACATCTGTGATGCCATCCACTCCTCCCCAGATCCTATAGGATGAGGAGCTTGGGAAGCCCATCCGGCCCCGGCCTGGACCAGGGTTCGGCCCAGGGTTCGGCCCACGCTGGGGCCACGTCCCTCCCGACGCCCACAGGAGCCATCTGCTAATTGGTCTCGCACGTGGCCAAGCCTGGTCCTCTGTCCCCCCTCCTGACACTGTCTCTGGGGGCCGCCCGGTCTCTTGCCAGCGTCATGGAGAAGGGACTGATGGCCCTCCGGAGCATGGGCGGCCAAGCCTCAGAATGGAAACTGCAGGCAAAACAGCACTCGCTCAACAGGCTGGGCCAGGCCATCAACTGGTACAGCTGGAGGAAGGTACGGGGGTCGGGGGGACCCTTGGAGCCGCCCTCCCGCCTGAGGAGGGCCCCGGGCCGGGCTGCCCACAGAGCGCCCCGAGATGGAGGGGAGGTGCGGTGCTGGCCCGAGCCTTCCGTGAGGGGTCTCGAAAAGGGGCTGAGGGGGCAGAAGGGAAGGGAGTGTCCAGGGCCCGAGCATCCGCCATGAGCTGAGGGAGACTGGGGGTCCCCCCGTTCCTGGGAGCTTCCTAAATGGACAGTCACCGGGCTTGGCCGCTGCGGGTCCTAGAGCCGGGTCCCTCCGTGGGGCTGGCAGCAAGCTCGCGGTCTGCAGGGCGAGGGGACAGACCGTGGCCGTGGGCACACGCGACCAGGCCCTGGCCGTCCCGGTCTCTCCGTCCCTCCGCGCAGAGCGAGGCCTCGCAGGGCGCCTGCCTGGACAGGAGCTTCTCGTCGGAGGTGGAGGACCTGCGACGCATGTTCCTGCGGCGTCCGGACTGCCCCCAGTTCTGCTCCCGGGCCACGTCCATGTCCAGTTACGTGAGGGCCGCCCCCGAGGGCCCCCCGAGAAAACGCCCCCCTCCCTGGGAGTCCGCCCGCTTCTGAAATCACGGTGGCCGTCCCTGCACACGGAGTACAGGGCGGGAGGAAGGGACCGCCCGCCCCCTTTACTGTCCGATACTGTTCATCTCCCAGCTTCCTGCTCCTCCTGTCTCAGTCACCAGGGCGTCAGCAGGGTTGGGGGTGGGAGAGGTGGAGGGGGTGGAAGGTTCTGGAAGCTTCAGGAGAGAGGTCTGTAAGGCCAAACATACCCCATGACGCACCATCCCCTGTGAGACGCGGAACTGAGGACGTCAGGCCCCCCGGCGGCCCTGCCGGGAGCCTCTGCCACCGCCCGGTCTGGCCCACGCGCCCTGAGGCCCCCGGGGAGAGGGCCTTGCGGTGCAGGGCTCATGGTGTCGGAGAGTGCCGGCCGGGCTGGGTGGCACCCCAGGCTGGCGAGCTCCCACACGTGATGCCATCCTGAGTGATGATGGGGACGCCCTCAGCCAGCGCCTGGGGTCCTCCTGCTCATGGGTCTCCGCCGGGACCCCCTCCCAACACACATCCAGGCCCCAAGCTGTGCCCTGAGGGCCAGGCCCCGGAGAGTGGCCAGCGCTCCAGGGCCGTGACCTGTGGGCAGGTCTCGGGGGAGGGCGGAAGGACCACTCACTGGGTGCGGGGCCTGCACCCGCACAGGCTCACAGGGCTCAGCGGCTGGGCGGGGGGTGGGAGGGGGTGCTTCTGAAAGACTTGGAGGAGGAGCCACTTTCACAGAAGGGGACTTGAGTCCGCCCTTGCTGGGAGGGGGCGCACTGGTGTGCGGAGGTGAATTGCCCCCGGCGTGTTTGGGTGGGCACGCTAGGGACGGGGAGCCGTCACAGCCGAGCTTCCTTCGAGTCCCGGGGCCCCGCCCCACGCAGCCACGGAGAAGAGTCCCCGTTCACCCTGCCGGGCGTCAGAAAAGGAAGACAGCGCCAGCCCCGGAGGTCTTGGGCAGGCGCGACCCGTCACCCGCCGGCACTGTGACATCCGCAGGGCCCGCCTCCATCGTCGCCTTGCCCGGGGTGGTGTGCCTGAGCCCTGAGGCCTGGAAGATGCCCAAGGACTCCCCCTCCAGCCAGAAGGGCCTGGACTCGACAGCGGACGGTGAGGGAGGGCAGGGCCTTCGGGGCACAGGGGGCCCCTCCTTGGTACCTAAGCCCCGAGGGCCTGGGCTTGCACCTGCCGGGGCCCTACCCCCCAGGGCTTCCTGCTCCCACTCCAGGGAACCCCACTCCTGGGCCCCCTGCCTGGCCCCACGTCCCCCACACAGGGGGCCCTGGGATGCTTCTGTCCTGGAGCCGAGGGGCCAACGGGTGCCATTCCTGCAGACAAACACACTTACTCTCGTTATCCAAATGTGAGATCCACACCTGTCCCGAGTGCAGAAAGCCCGGGGCAAGTGTGCAGGGCCACCTGGGCACAGGCAGCGCCGGGGCCGCCATGTCCCGCTGACCCCCGGGCTCTGGGAGCCTGGCCGGGGGCTTCGAGCGTCCCCCCACTTTGTCAGCAGATACACTGGGCCAGGCTTGGGGGATGGGGGACGGTGTGCTGCCTGGAGACCCGGAGGAGCCAGTGGGGGGGCGAGGGAGGGCCTCGGAGGGGCTCTGGGAGGCAGGGGGAGGGTGGGCGTCGTGGGAGACGGTGGCCAGGGCCGCTCAGCGGGGGAGAGCCTGAGGCCCCGCTTCTTCTTCTTCGCAGAGTCCCTGCTCCCCGTCAGCAAGAGCGCCTGCGAGTTCGGCTACTTGCGGAAGCAGAGCATGTCCCCGACAAGGAGCCCGGCCACCAGCGGCCTGGTCCTGGGGCAGAGCCATCTGCGGAAGCGGGTCCCCTGGTACATCTCGGTCATCCACGAGAAGGTACCGCCGACCCCGGCCCTGGCGCCCCAGCTCCGCGCCCTGCGGGAGGGGCTGCCCTGCGCGGCCCGGGCTCTGTTCTAGAACCTTCTTAGCCGGGCCCGCAGGGTTCCCACGTGCGGTCTACACTGACCTAGGGCTCCTCCTTTGGCATCTGCGGGTCAGACGCTTCACAGACCTTCTGGCCCCTGCCCGCCCTCAGCCCAGACCGTGGCACTGTAAGACTCGGGGACTCGCCCACTGGCATGCAGCCTGCCCCCCCACACATGATCATGACCTTCAGCCGTCTGGGCAGCTCGGGCCGGTCATTCCACATGGGAGAGCGTGGTCACAGAAACAGGGATGACCCGCTCGGGAGGCGGAGATCGGCCCGCGGCTCACGAGGCGGGCCGGCCCCTCGCCATCTTGGGATCCCGTTGGTCTCGGTGTCGGGTACCCTGGCCCCGTGGCCAGGAGAAGGTGGGGCGCAGCCCCCTCACGTCTCTGTCCGTCTGTCTGTCTGTCTGTGAGCGAGTCTGCGTGCAGTAGGAGCGGCTTCTCGGTTACATCCTGAGGAACTCGTCCCCGGGGCAATCCGTGTCTGGGGGCATCTTACAGGGTCAGATGTTACAGCCACGAGTTCCGTTCCTTTTACGACACTCAGAGCTCCTCTTCCCTCTTGCTGCCGCTGGGGTAAGCTCCGCTGTCTCAGGAATGTGTCCACTCCAGGTCCGTCTTCACACGGGTTCACCTCGGCCCGGGCAGAAGGGGCTCCCGCCCCCCGCCCCCCCACCTGCAGGAGGCTGGCCGAAGCCGCCTGTTTCCGGCTGCCGGCGTTGCCTTCCCTCTTCTCTCCATCCGTCTTGCTCGAAGCTTACCTCTGTTCACAGTCCTTTCTTAGAACCGGCTTCTGTTTTGTTTTCTTAAGGCGGTGAAGACTTCATGACAGTGATAACCATGAGTCACTCAAACCGGTGGGTGGGTGGCAGGTGGGTCCCCAGGGGACGCTGGCCAGGCCCGAGGGTGTGGGTCCGTGAGGGCTGGTTTCACGAGGATTCCGTACGGGCCACCCCTACCGTTGCTGATGGGTCGCGTCATTTCAGGAGTGTTGACGCCCCTGGACCGGGCCATGCCACTTCAGGGGAAGAGCCGGACGGCGTCCTTAGGGACAGCCACCCCGAAACGGCAACATGGCGTTCTCGGCAGCGCCGATGTGTTCTGGCTGCAGAGCGGAGCCCCCGGCTCCTCTCCGGGAGCCTGCCGGGGGGGGGGCTGCGGGCGGGCTGCCTGTGGAGCTCAGACGGCACCTTGGGGGTCTCCTGCCCCCGGGAGGCTGTCGTTACAGGTGCGCGTGTCTCCCCTGGAGGCGAGAGTGCCACCTGCAGCACGACATGGGCGTCGTGCCGACTCGGCAGCCCCGGCGGAAGCGAGCACCCTCTTGTGGCGATCACTGTCTGGTTCGGGGCGCATGCGTGTGTCTGAGTCGCCACGGCCCGGTGAAGGCGTGATGCCTGCGTGACGATTGTCGCCTCTAATCTGATCGTACAGATAACTCCACACGCCCTTCAGAGGCTCCGGATGTTACAGCGTTGCCGTACGGGGTCTCCCCTCCCCTCTCCCTCTGTGCCCCCCTGTATCACTCGTTCTTGCACGTCTCTGTACCATTGTCTTCCCTCTTCGCTCTTTAAGCTTAATTTGCAGTCTTTTCCTAAATTCTACAGGTGGATGCTTACATAGTTGTTTTTCACTGCTTTCTCTAATAGATGCATTTTTAAGGCTATGAATTTGCCCTTAGTCACAGCTTTAGCTGCATCCACAAATCCCAATATGTCCGGGTGTCCATCATCGCTCAGTTTAAGGCGTTCCCTGACTTCCTTTGCGATTTCTTCTTTGACTTGTAGGCTGTGTGAGATCCACCACTGAATCTGCAAACGTTGGAGGAATTTCTAGTTATCTCTCTTTCCAGATTTCTATCTGGCACCCTTTGCCTTCTGCCTGAAGAATGCTCTTCAGTTTCTCCAAGTTCAAGTCTGCCAGGGACCCATCCTTTCTGCCTCTTGTGTGTCCGACCCCCGCCTCCCCCCCCCCAATCTACATTGTGTCTCCGAGTCTGAAGAATCCAGGGCAGTGAGATGCTGAGCACGGAAGGCCCAGGGGCGGAAGGCCCCCAGAGGGCGTTGCTGGTCAGGCGGGGGGCTGCACAGGGGACTGGTGTCCGCAGTCACGGCGGGCAGTCAAGGCGAGGCTGCCGGGGACCTCCCTGGGCAAGGATCTGAGACCTGCCCTCATTGGGGCGTGGCTGCGTTAAGAAGCACCTGTCCTGGGCTCGGGATGTGGGGGTCCCCGGACAGCAGGTGTGCTCCTCCTGGCCTGGAGCTGCTGTCCTCGGGGGGGCGGGGGGCTGGGGGCGAGGGCGAGGGGGCTGTGTGGCACACGGGCTGCCCCCGTTTCCTGCCCAGGACCACTGCCTGTCCGTGCTGGGGGCGGAGGTGCAGCGCCTCTCCGAGCTGGAGGAGCAGGTGCGGCGGAAGGACGAGGAGATCCTGGCGCTGCAGGGGGAGCGGGAGGCCCTGCGGAAGCAGCTGAGAGACCTCCGCAGGAGCAAGGTCTCGGAGGCGCCCTCGGGCCAGGCCATGAAGGTGAGCGGGGCGCGGGGGCGCCAGCCAGTGGGGTGCCGGCCCGTGGGGTGCTGCTTCCAGAGCGTCTGACCCTCCTGGCGACCCTCGCTCGGGATCTTGGTGCATGCCCCTGCCCCCGGCACCATCCCGGTGACCCTGCACGGCTGCCAGGCCCTTGGGGGAGCGCGGGCTGGGTCTCAGGGTTCTGCGGCCAGGACCGAGGCAGGGAGAAGGGAATGATACAGAGAAAGGGCACAGGCCTGGCCCTGGGCAGGTAGAGCGTCGCCCTGCCACGCGGAGGCTGCAGGTTCGATCCCCGGTCAGGGCACATGGGAGAATCAGCCAACAGACTCGAGAAGAAGTGGAGCACCGGTGTTTCTCCCTCTACCCGCCTCTCTCCGCCTTCCTTAAGTCAGTCAGGAAACGCTCTTTGAAGAAGAGCCGTAACCGGGACAGCTCGTCCTGGGCTCTGCCGCCGGCTCGCTGTGTCCCCGGGACAGGCTGCCCTCTCCCTGGCCTCTTTCCTTTCCTTTCCTGGAGGAGGAGGGCCAGCTCCTCCGTCATTGGAGGGAAGGCCCCCGCAGGCCGAGCCCCCAGACCTGGCCTAGCCGAGTCCCGAGGGCGGCGGCCACTTGGGGTGGCCCGCCCTGAACGAAGCAGGTCCAGCCGGGGCAGGGGGGAGGGGCGAGGGGCGCAGTAAGCCGCCCCTGGTCTTTCTAAGACCCGACCTTTTCGTGCCTGAGGCTACAGCCTGATTTTGTGCTGGGGACACACAGGAGTGTGGGGGGGAGGGGGGCGGTGCTTCAGGCCGTCGCCGAATCTCCCCGGGGTGTCTCCAAAGGAAACGGCCCAGACGCCGCTGACGGGGCGTGTCCGGTGGGCGGGGCCGCAGGAGTCGGGAGGCCGGACGCTGTCCCGCCTCCGGGGGCTGTGGGTTGGGCGTGAGGGGAGACCGAGCGGGGCAGGGACGTACCTGCGAGGTGGGCGTGTTCGAGGCTGCACCTCAATGACGGAGCTCACGGCGGCGAGCCCTCCGCTCCCGGGGCTGCCCCCCCGCCTCCGGATGCGGAGCCGCTTCAGGCCCCCTGCCCACCCCCCACCCCACCCCGAGAGGACGGGTCTGCAGGCGTGTGCCCTGGAGAGCCGGGGGGGCCGAGTGGAACCCTGAAGCCCGCGCGGGCTCTTGCAGGAGCGGCCCTCCGAGCCCCTGACGAAGCTGTCGGAGCGGCTGAGCTTCCTGCAAACCTGCATCAGGGACGAGGAGGAGCTGCGGCACTGGAGGCAGGTACGGCCGGCCCCTCCGGCCTGCAGCCCAGCCCCGGTGGCGCGCCCCCGGGTGCGGCCCTTGGCCGCCCTGACCCCGCACTGCCCTGGGGCACCCACAGCCCTGCGCCCCCTCCCACCCCCAGATGCAGGAGGAGTATGTCATGGAGCACAGAACCAGGGACCTGGAGGCCCTCGGCGAGGAGGAACAGGGCCGGGAAGGGGAGCCCGAGAGGCTGCCGGAGGAGGGAGCCGAGAAGGAGGCCCAGCGTGAGGAGGGGGGTGAGGAGGAGGAGGAGGAGCAGAGGGTGGAGCTGGAGCTGGACGAGGAGCAGGAGGCCGAGGGCAGGGCGGGCAGCCGCCGGCGGGCCTGCTTCCCGGAGGACGACTTCGAGGAGGAGCTGATGGCCCAGCTGCAGGAGTACGAGCAGGTGATCCAGGAGTTCCAGTTCGAGCTGGAGGTCGCCAGGACCAGACTCTCCCTGGCAACAGGCAGGAGGCGGAGGGGGGACCGGCCCCCCACCCCCTTGGGCTGCCCCGGTGCAGGCTGGGGGGGGGGAAGTCAGAGCCCTCCAGCTCCTCCAGCTGACCCCAGGCCCCCCCCCGGCCCTGCCCTCCCCCCCTGCCGCTCCCCCAGGAGCCTGCATCTCTCTGCAACGACAAGTGGACCACCAGGAGGCCCAGCTGCAGAAGGCCAGCATGGAGAACCAGCTGCTGCAGAAGGAGCTTCGCGAGCGGAAGCAGCAGCTACAGGCCATGACCGACAAGGTGGCCGCATCCGTGCCCCGGGCCCCCCCCCCCCCCAGCAGCTCCGGGGTCGGCGCCGGCTGTCCCATCCCGCCTCCGGAGATGCCGAACTCGGGGAGCAGGCATGATTCGCCTGAGGTTGCACGCGGATGGCGGCGGGGTGCACTGCCCAGCGGCCTCCCCATGGCCTCCCGGCCTCCCGGGCCTCCGGCCACTCCCCAAGCGCCTGTGGGCCCGCGTCCCGGGAAGAGGGCCCCACCCACGCCTAGGGAGGTCGCCGCTCGGCTGAGCCCACTCCTCGGGCGTTTCGGTCTGTCTCTGCAAAGAGGTTTTGCACCCGCGTGTGCAACTTGAAGAGCCAAAGACCCCCAGTGTCCTTGTTGGAACAGGAGGGTCCTATCCTCCTCCCCCCATTGGTCCCTCCCCAAGGCGACCTGTTCTCTGGGAGTCCCTGGTCCTGTCGCCCCGCCCCTCCCCTCAGTGTCTGTGAGTGGGCCCTGCGCTTGCTCACACCTGGGGCCGTTGTCGGGGACACGCTCGGAACCGGAACTGGAACCGGTGTGCGAGACGTTACCGTTTGTAAACCTCGTGTTAGAGCTGCTGTGCCCCATCTCCCTCTTCCTGGGTCCACACTTGTGTTCTCTGGGGTGCACCCTCCGGGCGTTTTTTGAGGGAAGGTGTTTTGAGTGGGGGTGGGTCTGGGGCCCGCCGTGTGTCTCCAGCATCTGTACTCCACGCCGTTGCGGGGCGGTTGGAGGCAGCATTGCGGCCTGGAAGGCGTTCCCACACCAGGGGTGATGCCCCTGCGCCCTGTGTCCCCGAGTCCGGGGCGGCTGGTGGGAAGCCCAAGGTCACCCTAATTCCTGTGCCTCCCCACGACTTCTTGGTGGTGGCCGCTTCCGCGCCGGAAGGGCGCGGGGCCCCGGTTTGTCCCAGCTGTTTGGAAACCTCACGAAGGTGGGCCTTACCGAGGGTGTACTCTCACTGTGCGGGGCCCCCGGGGGCCAGCCGGGAACCCTGTCCCTCCGTCCGTTGGTTCTGGGGTTTTTCTCTGTTCGAGGCACCTTTCCTCTCCTCTCTGGCCACCCCCCACCCCCTGCTGGCCGGCCCTCCCTCCACTCAGGGCCAGCGAATCCCCCCGCCACCTGGGGCCCTTCTTCCCTTCCTGCGTCTCCCTCCAGCATCTCACACCCTTGCCCACCGGTTCAGGAGACCCCCGTGACTGACCCACAGCCCCCTCCCAAGTTTGGCGTTTGTGATAACATTTTCGACGTCCGAGGTCTCTCTCTTTCTCCCTGAATGCTCCTTTTATGCCTCTTTTTCCCGGAAGCCCAGCCTCTGTTTCCCCATTACAGCATCTTCTCTTGCCCCCCCCCCCACTCCCCGGTGTCGGAGGTCGTCCTTGGTTTTAACCCCTCATGTTGTGTCTGTCTCCTGTGAGTCCCCTTTCCCGGCTTGTTTGGGTCTGTCGTTCACCGGGGGGGGGGACTCGGCCCCCACGCCAGGGCCCCTGGTGGCCACGCTGTGCTGTGCTCTGTGGCTCGGGGGTGCGCGTGGGCGTTCCAACCGGGAGTTCTGACGTGGGACTCGTGGGTCTTTCTCTTGGTGGGTCAGAGTCCCCTGGAATCCGGTGAACTGGAAGTTCAATTCCTGGCCGGGATGCGAGGGCCTCGCTGCCCTTGTGCCCTGGGCCCCCAGTGGGGAAGGAGGGTGTGGCTTTCAGCTTCAGCACCCACACCCCCGCCTGGAGTCTGGGGTCTCCCGGGTCAGCCTGGTGTAAAGGGGCGGGCTTCTGGCAGCTCAGCCTGGGGGTAAGGGTGGGGGATGCACCCAAAACTTCATCCCTCCCGGCTCCTCCTTTTGGCCTCTGGGCCCAGTTGGGGGGGTCTCGGGGGCGGGGCAGGGCACTGCTGTCGGCTGCTGTGGCTGGGCCCCGGGACCTGGGGTCTGCTCTCCAGCGCCCCGTGTTCCGGTGCTGCCCCTCCCTCCTCCTCCAACGCCCTCATCAGAAGCACGCCCCAGGGAGGGGGGGGGCAGACCCGGGGGTCCGTGCCCCTCTGGGCCCCCGCCTGGCGCCCCTGAGCGCCCCGCCTGACCTCCCTGCAGTTCTCCAACCTCCGGGAGGAGAAGAAGTGGGAGGAGGTGAAGGGGCTCGGCGAGAAGGACAACCTCGCCCTCCGGCAGGTGCCCACGGGCCGCCCGGGCCGCGTTGGGGGGGGGGAGGGGTGTGGGGGGCCCCCCCCCGTGTCAGGCAGCACCCCGCTGCCGCTGGGCTCCCATGTGACTTAGAGAATTCGGAGAGAGGTGGCTGTCTCTGGGCGGGGTGGGGGGAGGGATGTGGGGGCCCCCCCCCCGTGTCAGGCAGCACCCCGCCGCCGCCGGGCTCCCATGTGGGGGGGATGTGGGGGGGGCACAGGTGGGCCCACGCCTCCGCGCCCCCGCCCGCCCCCAGCGAGTGTGGGAGCTGGAGCAGGAACTGGCGAGCCGCGATGGCGCCCTGGCCGAGCTGGACGCCAGGGTGGGCCGGCTGCAGGCCCAGGCCGCCCAGAGCCAGAAGCAGCAGCAGGGCTGGCAGCAGCTGCAGGAGGCGACGCGGGACCGGATGGAGGCCGCGCAGCAGGCCGAGCAGCAGACGCGCGTGGCCCTGGAGAGCGCCCAGTCCCGGGTCCGCACCCCCTGCCCTCCCCCGCCCCCAGGGCCCGCCCGCCCTGAGTCCCGAGGGGCTCCGGGGCGGGGGAGGGGAGCACCAGGCCTTTCCTTAAGAGCCCAGCTCGGGGGCCAGGCGGGTCTTCCTGGGAGGGGATGGCGCCCACAGCTCCCGTGGGGAAGGGAGGGTGACCCGGGGTGGCTCCGAGTCTTCATGTGTTATTTTTAAAAAACCACGTTCAAGTGTTGCCATTTCACTCACCAAACGAGTTGGTGAGGCAGAAAGCCCTTCACGGTGGGCACCCCCACCCCTGGCCCCGTCCGGCTTTTGGGCGGATGGTGGCCCTCTGCCTTCATCCTCGGTCCCCAAAGCCGGGAGGTGAGGTGGAGGCCACTTCCTATCTCTCGGTGAGCCCCGGGCCGGCGGCGGGCAGGCACCTCCGCCGAGAGGGGCTGCGGCCCCCGCCTTCCCACCGAGGCCGCGCCGGTGTCTGCGTCCCCCGCAGCTGGAGCGGCTGAGAAACAAGATCATCCAGGCCGCCTTCGGCGCCTTGGGGACCAAGTCCTTGACCACTGAGATCTCCGACAACGACATCCTGGAAGCCTTGCAGGTCCGGCTGGTCGGGACGCGCCACCCCGGGGTCCCGGGTTTCCAGCCACACGCATCTGCAGCCCGGGCCCGAGCGAGAGGCTTGGGCTGGGACTGGGGGCGTCCCTTGAGGGTCCTAGCTGCGTCACTGCTCTGTGACCCTGGGACTGTCCTCTCTCTGCTCAGGCAGAGGGGGCCAGACCCCCCCCCCCACGGGGCAGGGGCGTCACAGGGCTGAGGAGGCCAGGCTGCTCTCGGCACCAAGTGGCCGAGTGACCCGCCGGGGAGGCAGACCCTCCAAGGGCCACTGGGGAGGGGCCGTGCTGCGGGGTCCTGGAGCCGGAGCCCGCCCCCAGCTCGGTGCAGCTCGGCCCCCTGCGGGTGCTTCTCAGCACCTGCTGGGCCGGGACCCTGGCGCTGAGCCCCTTCTGTGGCCTCGGCCATGCCCACCCCTCACTGGCCCCAAGCAGAGGACTGAGAGGGCAGGGGGTGAGGCTTTAGGGGGAGACGCTGTGGGCCAGTCTCTCACCGTGCTGGGCCCCAGGGCGCCCTCCACAGAGGGAGGCAGCGTGCCCGCCCTCAGGCTGCCCCGGGAGAGAGGGCAGCTGGGCTGGTGCTCTGGGCGGCAAGCACCCGGCTGACGCGGGCTCCGGGAGGGCCTGTGCCGTGTCACCGGGGGCCTTCTCCAGAGGCTGGGTCCTGCGACCCCAGCGGGGCCCACGGCCTTGAGAGCCCCATTTCCTCGATCCCTGCCCCCTCCTTCCTCTGGGCCCCGCCTGTGTTGCTCCTGGGGGGTGGCGGCGTCCGCAGAGGGGAGGCGGACCCCTGAGGCGGACAGACCCCTGCCCGGGCCTGGCTGCGGTTTGGGCCAAGGGAGGGGCGGAGGAGAGGGAGAGACGAGGCGGCGGGAGAAGGTGGGAGGGGGCTGGGTGGAGGGCAGGCGTCACCAGCACCGCCCGGGGGGCCGGGAAGGAGGCCTGGGGACATGGTGACACAGCCTCCGGGTGTGGGATGGACCTGGAGGGACAGACCCGAGGCCCAGAGGCCCCTCTGACTCACAGTGGACACAGAGACAGCTTTGGGCTGAGCCGCCCCAGTCCCGCTGCCGGGGTGGGGGTGGGGGTGGGGGTGGGGTGGGGGGCTCAGCGCACAAATGGGCCAACGCTGCAGACCCTGGTGCGCCCCCCCCCGCCTCTGGTGCGGGGGTCTGGCGGGCCAGTGTGGCCGGACGCAGGGCTCTCCTCCTCCGCAGAAGCTGGTCTTGGAGAGGGCGGAGTACTACAGCCAGCTGAAGCAGAGGGGGTTCAAGGGGCCGGGCCCGCCGCAGTCCGAGCTGACCTCGCAGGGCAAGTCCAAGAAGCTGGCCTCCTCCAAGTAGGCCGGGACGCCGCCCGCGGGCCGGCTCTGAGCTCTGAGTCCCGATTAAACCCTGTCGCTGGCCTCGGCGGTCACCTTCTCCCCCAGGGGCTCACTCACACCCGGCTGGGCCCGGCGCGGGCTACACCCACACCCCCTTTCCACAACTCACTCTGGGGCCAGCATACCAGCCAGCACCACCGGCTCCGTCCTGGGGGACCTCACATGGAACAGGCTCCCCCCCACCTCACTCACGGACCCCACGCACGTCCTTCCTCCCCTGCTGTGCCCCTCTGAAGGCCCTGCCCCCGGGGCCCCCTGCCGGGACTCCTGGTGCCACCGCGAAGGAGGGAGGCAGGTGGGAGTGGGCTCCCCCCCACCCCCCCAGAGCCCCGGGAGGGCAGGCAGCCTGGTGTGATGCTCACCCCGGGTCTAGGCACAGGAGCGCGGGCTGCGAGCGCGGGGCGGCCGGGGACATTTCTCTCCCCTCGGCGCCCCGCCAGCCTGCCGGCCTTCCTTACGCGCCGGCAGCAGCCGTGCGAGTTCTGCCGCCGCGGCGTCCGGCCCCTCGCAGCCAGGAACCGGGATGGCCGCCCAAGCCACGCAGGCCGCCGGGCGCGCCAGCCCAGCTCCTCGTCTTTCCGCTCAAACCCAAGATCCCCGGAGGCTCCCGGAGCCCTGCTCGGAGCTCGCGCCGGTCCTGGCGGGGTCGGGGAGGGCTGGGCCCCAGCACGGGGCTGCAACAGCCCGGAGGGGGCTCGAAGATCCTGCCACGTCTGGGTCCCGAGGAGCCCCGCGCAGCTGCCCTGGCCGGAGCCCGCCCGCAGCCCGGGGGCCACACCCCCGCGCGCCCCGCCCCCGCCCCGCCCCCTGCAGGGCCCTGCCCCCAGGCCCGTTTCAGGCCAGGACCTCCCCTGCTGGCTCTACTCTCCGGACCGGCCTCGCCCCTCCCTGGTCCCGCTCTCCTCTCGGAAGTCTCCGGCCTCTCGGGCTCCGCGCGACCCTCCGCGACGGACAGGTCTGCGCCAGGGGAGACGCAAGGTTGGGGTACAGATGCCTCGCGTATCCGGGGGCTGTGGGCGTTGGAGCGGGTAGGGGTGGTCTTGGCTGCCGCGGCCTTCCCGGCCTGCGATCCGCCTGCCTGGGACCGCGGGATTGGCGGGGTGGGGGTGGGGGTCGGGGCCTGGGGGCAGTCGGCTGACCCACCCAACAGATCCCTGGGCCTGACGCTCAAGAGGCGACCGGATGCGAGCCACTCGGAGACACCCCAGGGCCGTTTCCCTCTGGCCCCGCCCCCCCCCCCCCCCCCCCCCGTCCCCACGGGGCCGCTTGGCTTCACCCTTTTTTCTTTTCTGTCGTTGAAGGTCGGACCATCGGACCGTCACTGGCGCCTCGGACTCTGAGCTACAGGCGGATCGGAGGTGAAACCCGCCGGCTGGCCCGCTCGGCTCCAACCTCCTGCCTGGGCCCCAGACGCTCCGCCAGCCCGCCCCCCGGCCAGGACTCCCCCTCTGTGAGTTGCGGGCTCCTCAGAGGTGCTTTGGGGGGACGGAGTCCGAGGCCCGTGGAGCCCCTGTCCTCACAGGCTTCCAGGAAGCGGTGGCGTCCTGGAGGCTCCTGGGGCTTAGCAGGCGTTGCTGCCACGCGGCACAGCCCCGGGCTGCTGGGACACAGGGTGGCCATTGTGCCGGGGTCCCGGGTTGGACAGACGGTCCCTGAGCCAGTGGAGCCGTCAGGAGCTCAGCTCCGGGCACGTCACCAGCTCCCTGTGGCCGTGTCCACCGGGGAGGACCGGAGAGCCGCACCCGCGCCGGTTCAGAACATCAGTTTGGAACTAGTCTCCCCGAAAATGATCAGGACCGCTGTCCCGGGCTGGGCCAGACTGGGGCTGACCCTCCTCACACTGAGAAGCCTGAGGCGGGGCAGCTGGTGTGGATTCAGAGGCAGCACCATCGGGCTGGCGTTGCAGGGCACTCTGGTGACAAGGCAGCTGCTGCAGCTCCAGCCATCACATCAAAACATCAAGGCAGGAAGGAGGGGGGTGGCTGTTGTTTCCCTTCCGAAAGTAGAAGCCTCCTCACCCCCGGTGCACCCTCCATGTATCCCCCAGCACCCTGCCCGCCGCTGGGCAGCACGGGAAAGCAGGGACCAGGGCTTAGACTTGTGTCTGTCCAAGGCCGCTGCTTGGGGCTGGCACATGGATTCCTGGGACGGGACAGCTTGTGAGGGGGTGGGTGCGGGGGAGGGAAGGAGTGAGCAGCGCTGGCCGGGGCCCGTCTGCTGGGTGCACCCCGGGAAAGGGGAGCCCACACTGCCCCAGCTCGGGCTCCCTCAGGCCCGGCACTGTTCTGAGTGACTGCCAGGGAGCCAGGGCCCCACTGGAAGGACAGGCTCTGTGGCCTGGAGGCCGGTTCCCTTCCTTCCCCCCTCCCCTCCCCCAGACCGGGACAGGGCGCCCCGGGAGGCCTGGCAGGGGCTGAGGACAGCGGGCTGTGACTTCACGGGCCGGCTTCCTGCCGCCCGGGGCGCTCTGTGTTCTTGTGCCCCCATGTCCGAGATGACCCAGGGCCGCGGAGGGCAGGGTTTCCGAGGCTGGCGGTGGCTGGCCGAGCCTCTGTGCCTGGAAGTTAGGGGCCTGCCGCTGCCTGCCTCCCCCGCCCCAGACCCTCTGCAGACCCAGCTGCCCAGCCCCCAGCCCCGGCTTCGTCCCGCCAGGCAGTGGGGCAAGGACTAGAGTGCTGAAGGCCGAGGACCCTGCACGGGGGTGGGGGCTGGGGGGGGCCAGGCCTCCTCCCCCAGACAGGCTGCCCCAGCTCCCAGCCCCCCCTTCCCAGTCCTTCCCATCCTCCCCGGCCTGCCCCCGCCCAGGGCCTTATCTGCCCGGAGTGGGCAGAGGGAGGGAGTTATCGGCCCAGCCAGCCCAGCCGGCCCAGCCCGCCGGGAGGCCCCGGGGCCAGTGGACACTCGGCCTGTTGCATTCCTGAGCAGGGTTCTCGGACTCTCAGCCTCCGGGGGGTTGGAATTCCCACTCTGACTCCTCCCAGGGTGACTCTGGTCCCCGGTCCCCGTCACCTCCTTGGGAAGGTGGAGGGTGCGGGCCAAGGGGCCCGCCCACCTTACTGCCCCTCTGCCCTCCCCAGCCGCCGGGGCTCTCACTCAAAGCGCC
Organism: Phyllostomus discolor; assembly: GCF_004126475.2. Lineage (NCBI taxonomy): Eukaryota > Metazoa > Chordata > Mammalia > Chiroptera > Phyllostomidae > Phyllostomus > Phyllostomus discolor. The sequence goes on from NC_040907.2 coordinate 1,777,814, forward strand.
CTCCCTGCCGCTGTCCTCCCAGAGCCCCGCCGCCGCCGCGAGGCCCCGCCCAGCGGAGGCCCCGCCCCCAGCCAGCATGCAGCCGCAGGACCTCAGCGTGCAGTACAGCAGGTGGGAGGAAGTCAGCGTGGGGGCTGCGTCCGGCGCTGGCACGGAGGAGGCCTCCAGCTGGGAGGGGTGAGCAGCCCACCTGGGCCACTGGGCCCCCCTGCAGCCCCCGCCCCTGCTGACTGGGTGCCCGCCCCCTCGAACCTGGGCCCTCTACCCAGCTCCCTCCTGGCTCCCAAGTGCAGCAGAGCCCCCCTCCCCCCCCCCCCCCGCCCTCCTTCCAGGCCCACCTGCCCCGGCAGCACCTCCCCTTGTCACGGGGCTCAGGGCCCTCCCGGGGCTCACGTGCTGGCCCCTCTCCCCCTAGGCTCTCCCCGAAGCTGTGCTCGCGCAAGCTGGGCGTCGCCATGAAGGTGCTGGGAGGTGTGGCCCTCTTCTGGGTGGTCTTCATCCTGGGCTACGTTGCCGGCTACTTCATACACAAGTGCAAATGAGCGCTGCCCACGGGCCCGCGGGGGCTCGGGCTGGAGGGGCGTGGGTGTCTGGGAGCCCCTTTGTACACCCTCCCCCTTATACACAGCCCCTCCCCAGTCCCTGGGCCCAGGGGCACACCCAGCGTGCAGGACTCGCACGGGCACCTGTGTGCACACTGTCACAGGCCCCTCCTCGGGTGCCCGGCAGGGACACCTGTGTGTGAGGACACTCACCGGTAGCCAGCACAGGCACACCCAGCCTGGGGCACCCGAGGCCTGGGCCCTGGGACCGGCCTGAGCTGGGGCTGCAGGCCAGGGCCCCAGGGACTGGGTGGCTGAGGTCCCCCTTGGCGAGGGCCGGGGCGTGGCCCCCCCGGGGTGGGGTACTCCCTGGGTGGGCATGGTGGGGAGCCGTGTCGCCCTGGGCAGGCTCCTGCCCTCTGGGACCTGGTGACTCCCGTGTGCAAGGACGGCTCTGGGCAGGGCCCTGTGTGACCCTCCGCCCTCCCTCTCAGGGACCCCATCCCCAGCCCCCTTCCTGGGCCGTGCATGGCACAGGGACACCCAGGGAGGGCGGTGTGCTCCTGGGAGCAGTCATTAAACGTCTGTTGAATGAACACGGATGACAGCCTCTCCCGTGGGTCCCCCAGGCCAGGCACAGCTCGGGTGCTTTGAAAGGCCAGCCAGAGGGTGCTGGACAGCTGCCAGGAGGCCCGTGGGAAGGGCCTGCCTCTCTCGTTGGGGCTTGGAAGGGCCCCTCCTGGCAGCACCTGAGGGCCAGGATGTGGCCGGACCTGTTCCTGCCTCGTCTGAGCACACACGGGGCCTGTGGCCCCGCCCCCTCCTGGCCCTTGACCCTTGCAGACCCTGCCAGAGACACCTGAAGACTCAGGGTGGGGAGGAGGGGCAGTCACTGTCCTGGTGGGCCCCGTGTCAAGACCCATGCTGGTGGAGGTGGGCAGGGGGCAGAGACCCCACAGGACCAGTCTGGGGGCGTGGCTGGGCCTGGAGGACTTCAGGTGAGGGAGGCCAAGCCGCCCAGTGACCTCTGGCTCTGACCCCGAGGAGGGAGGCCAGCCGCAGCTGGGGTCTGACCCAGCCAGCTCTAGTCCTGGGTCTCAGTACCTGCCTCCAAGGGGACCCTGCCCCCACCCTCTGGTTGTCTGGGTAGGGAGGGGTGTAGCTGGGGCGCCCCCACCAGCCTCACCCTGCCAGAGGCCCTCCCAGTACAGGCCCTGTGCTGCGGCAGTTGGGGGCTGGCAGGGGCCACACAGCCTCTGTGGGATCTAAGCATTGGGCAGCCCACTCCAGGTGCAGGGCCCAGGCCGGGAGCTGGGTGGGGGGCAGGTGTTGGGGGAGTGGAGGCCCGGCCGCCCCTGCCCACTGCTCCTCCCTGAGCGCTCGGCTGCCCTGTGGGCTCTGAGGCCAAGATTCCCGCACAGCTGCTGAGCGGAGCTGGGCCAACCCAAGCTCAGAAGTGACTGGCCGAGGGCAACGCAGCCCGTGGGGAGGTGGGTGGGTCGGGGTGGGGGTGGCAGCAGGTGTGGTCCTTGGGTAAGGCCCAGAGCTGGGAGCTGACCCTGAGGCCTCGGCAGCTCGGGCCAATGTGGCCCGGAGACACAAGGGTCCTTGTGAGAGCCGCCTCCCTGGAGCCACCGCAGATGTCAGAGGCCAACCCCGTGCGCCCCACGGCCTGTCTAGTGTCAGACAGGATGGAGGCCAAGGGCAACCCGGTGGTTGTGTATCGCCCCTTCCTGTGGGCTGTTGGCGCCCCAACCCTGTCTGCCGGGGGAGCTAGGGGACCAAGGGGCACGCACATGCAGCCTCTAAGAGGTATGGCCCTTGGGTCCCCAGCTGCACCGGAGTGGTTTCAGCCCCATGGTCCCCAGGGCCCTGTACTGGGCACAGTCCTTAGGGCCCTGAGGAGACTGGCTCCCCCTGACGTGGAAGGCGTGGGAAGGGATGGTGTGTGGGGTGTGGGGGTGGCCGCAGGCGCTCACTGAGCAGGTCCTGGGTCTGCTTCCTCCCAGGCGTCTTCGAGCACCGCCCCCCCCCCCCGCCTGCAGAAACCCAGAGAGCCGGCGCTGACTGTTTATTAGGCGGTGGGGCGGGTACAGGGGTGGCCGCCCCTTGGGGTCTGCCACAGGAGGACTCCGTTTCCAGCCCCCCCAGTCGAGCCGCTGGCTCCAGCAGCATGGAGGTCACAGAGATGATACAATGTGGTCACTGACCCCAACGGCCCAGGAGCCAGGAGGACAGCCTGGCTGCCTGCCCCCCGGCCCCCCAGAGCGGACCCCACACCAGCCACGGCGCCGTCAGCCGCACTGATGCCCACGGGCCCTGGAGTGACACCCACACGTGGATGTCGGGGGGCTCCGGGGGGGAGCGTCACCGGCATGCCTGCATCAGCCCAGGCATGAAGGCGGGAAGGCTTGGCGGCAAGGAGACCCAGGCCAGGGTCTCGGCCCCACCCCCACCCCCGCAGAGCAAGCTGGCTGGGCCCGGGGACCATGGGGCTTGCTCACAGACCCCATGTGGGATCCGGGGCTCCTGGCCCTGATGGTTGTGGTCCCCCCCCCCCAAGTTACGAAACACAACGCAGCAGTCGCCCTCTGCAGTCCCGGACACGGATGCACAGCGCCACGGAACGGCGGCTGCAGCCCCAGCCCCCTCTGCCTTGCAGCCGGATTGTGCCCGGCGGCCCCTCTGCAGCCGCGGGCTCCCTGGCCCCAAGGGCGCCGTGGCTCCGGGTGTGGGCACGCCCCCACGACGGGCACGCCCAGACACAGAGGGTCCACGGCTGTGAAGCCCAACACCGGAAGCACCTACAGTGGGACGCGCCCTCCACAGACGGGCAGCGGGGGCCTCTCCTGGGACGCAGACCGGCCTCCTTCCCTCCAGACGTGCACCCCGACGTCACCGTCCCCGCAGGCTCCTTCGCAACGTCTGCTCGGGCGACCGGCTGCTGCTGGAAGGCTCCGCGCAGGCCCCGCCCCAGGCGGCCACAGCGGCCCGGAGCAGCTCACGGAAGGGACGCGTGTTTACGAAGGGCGGGAGACGGCGGGGCGGGGCGGCGCGTTCTAAGCCGCACTCTACGGTGGACCCAGGAAAGACGTGATGATGCAGGGCAGCCCCGCGCAGGCCGGTGAGACGCACGCTGTGCCGCGTCTCCGCCCCGCGCGGAACCCGCGTCTTTTCCGTCCAGAGTCTGGCCGGGCCACCGGATCTCAGAGCGTTCTGAGCACTGGGGTCCTGCTCCTTCCAGTGCCGTCACCAAAAGCCGCAGCCCAAGGCGTGGGGGCAGGAGAGTTTAAGCACGTGGCAGCACGGCACGCCCGTACGGAAGGGCCTCCCGGAACTGGACAAAGAACGCGGAGGGCTGACGGGGCGCGGGGGCGGTGCGGCCGACAGTCCGCCCCCACGCCGGGCCGCGTCTCAGCGGAGCACCGTGACGAGGGCTGCGGGGAGGTCCAGGTCCGTCTTGGACGGGTACAGCACCTTCAGGCGCCCCTCCTCGTCCACCACCCGCACCTGCTCCACCAGGAGGGGCGCGTGCCCGCCCCGCTCGGCGCCGGGGTCCGCCCTGGGGTCCTCGCGCTGTCCTGGGGTGGCGTCGGTTTCCGCATCTGAGACCGCTCCCTCCTCTTTGCTTTCCAAAGCCTGTTTGTTGATCTCTGCCATTTTCTGCAAACGAAAAATACCGTTTCAACCCAGAGACCACAGGCGACCCAGGGATGCCGCTGTTGCGCCCTGGGCGGCTGCGGGAGGCGGGTGTGGGGGGCAGCTGCGGGGGGCCCGGGAACCCAGGCCCGGCGCGGCCCCGGCGGCTCGCCCACCAGAATGAGGGCATCCATGGCGTCCTTGCAGATCTGCAGACTCGTCGCGCTCGTCACCTCCAGAAACAAATCGGAAGTCGTTTTCTTAATCTGAGAGAGAGATCGGGAAGGTTTCAGAACAGAGCGGGGTATCGGGAGTGGACGCCAGCCACTGCCACGACGCCTCTGAGGAGGCCCTCAGGAAGCGGTGCCCCCCGGCCCAGACCGCCGCCTTCCCGCGCACGGACCCAGGGACCCGGCCCGCACGCGAGGGCGCCCGCGCGCCGCCCACCTTCGTCTTCTCGCTGTTGGTGATGGGCGGGAAGGAGATGACATCGCCGTCGGCGTCCAGCAGGCAGGGGTACTGCTCCTTCCCGTCCAGCAGGTGCAGGTACCTGTGCGGGGAGACCCGCCGCGGCGGAGCTACAGCAGCGCCCGGGTCCAACCGGGCAAACCCGGGCTCATCCAGGGGCGCGGCGGGGGGCCCAGGGCGCACCCAGCGGGCTCAGGGGGCGGCGTGTCCTGCACGCACCCCGCCTAAGGCAGGCACGTTTCCTGGCTGGGCGAGACCCGGGCGGCACGCTGTGGGCCTGGGGTCTGCCTTCCTGGGGCTGGTGGGTGACGGCTGCCGGCCCCCCAACACTGGTCCCGCCCCGCTCCCTGGGGAGCAGCGCCCACCGCCGGTGGCCTCCCAGTCCCGCCTCCCCCTCGCGTGGGAGCGCCTGGCCGCAGAGCGAGCAGCCTCTGGGGGCTCCTGGACGGCAGCGAGGGAAACGGCGGCCCGTGCCCGGCCCCCGAGGCCGCCCACCCACCTGTGCAGGCCCGAGACGGTCTGCCTCTTCCTCTGTTTGCGGTGCTCCTCAGCCTCCAGCTGCAGCTGCCGAACCAGGTCCTTGGCCTTGACTTCTTTGCGCCCCAGGGGGACGATCTTGGGGCAGACACGGCGGGTCAGCTCATGGAAACGCCCTCGCAGACACCAGCACCCCTGCTCCCATGGCCTGTCACCGCCTCTGGGGCAGCACCAGGGACGCGCCCGACTCCCCCGCCCCCGTGATCCACCACGAGGACAGGAGAGGGGACAACTGTCCCACAGCTGACAGCTCTCCTGCCCCCTGCATCACGTGTGGTCCCAGGTGCCTTCAGAGGTCGCTGAGGAAGCCAAATGCCTAAACCCTCCAGCACTTTCAAAACCAAGCTTGACCCTGAACCTGACGCCCGCACAGGCGCGCTTCCGAGGCCACAGGGGCAGGTGGGTGGAGGGGGACGCGGCCCCCGGCGGGACGGTGGGGCGGGGTGCGCACAAAGTGTCCGCACGGGCCCCCCGGGACCCTCCGCGCCCGGGTCCCTCGCCACAGAGGCCATCAGCACCGGGCAGGGCTGCGACGGGACGGCTCGCGGGGGTCAGGTCCTGCTGGGGGCTTTGCCTCCGGGACACAAACCGCACGCTTTGGTTCAGAGTCAGTGAGCGGATCAAGAAAATCCCTCTCGAGGCACCACCTCCCCAGAAGAGCCCGACGCGAACCCCGCCTGCAGCGTTACTGGGGTGGTGCCGGGGCGGCGGCTCCGCCCACCGCGCTGCGGGGCAGCCCCTGGCACGCGCGCTGTTTCTAAAACACCAAGGAGCCCCGAGACCCGCAAACCCGGGGGGCGCGCGTCACCTTGAGGTCCGGCGGCGGGCGGGCGGTGTACAGCAGGGGCCCTCGGACCGCCCGGAGCTCGTGGGTGGCGATGGTGGCCGCCGTCCTCTTGTCGCAGACGTCCTCGTGCAGCTTCGTCTGCAACGCGAGAGCGGGGGCGGGGCGCTGGGCGCGGGCGGCTTCCGGCCAACGGCTCCCTTCGGGGGGCCCCTCCTACTCCTCCTGCATTTCCACCTGCTCCCGGCAGAACCGCCCCTTCCCCGGACGCAAGGACACCACCCGAGAGGCCACGGGAACGTGTGACCGAGCGAACACAGGTGGGGCTCGAGGAGAAGGTGACCCCGGGCACTTCCTTCCAAAACCCGGATCTCCAGCTCTGCACCCCGGGCTCTGCGGCTCCCACCCCCAGGGGCCACCTGCCCCCCAGGGACCATGCTGGGGGCTCTTTCCCATGTTGAACACCTGCCTTTTGCTGCAAAAGCTGGGCCCAGTGCACAGAAACCCCGGCAACCGGAAAGTCTGGCTGAACGCTGAACAAAAAGTAAACTGTTCACGGGACAGCCTGCTAGTGAGACCTGCTTGACTCCGTAACCCTCACCTGAGCACGCGCTCTCTGGTTTTACTGGGGGGGGGGAGGGAAACGCCGATGGGAAACACACCCATCCCTGCCTCTCCTGCACGCCCCGGCCAGGGACCGACCCCGAGACCCTGGCCCAGCCACGGGCCCTGACAGGCACTGAACCCGTGACCTTTGTGTGCGGGACGACACCCAACCCACTGGGCCACCCAGCCGGAGCAAGAGCTGACGACTCGGATCCCAGCCTACGTGAAACTGGGAGTGCACTTCGTTACAGAAAGGAGAAACGCCACCCAAACACAGGGACTGCAGGCACACGGCTTCCGGCAAAGCCGTCCTCAGAAATGCGGCTGCGCGGTGGGCGCTGCGGGGGAGGGTGGGAGGGCGGCCCCCTGCCCCGCCCACGCGGGTTCGGTCTGAGCGAGGTGCCCGCGACACGCCCGGCGCGCTCTGCTGTCCGACAGCCCGGGCGCCCTCGGGCGCGCGCAGGCACGCTTCCGGGGCCTGTTCCTGACACCCGGAGCCGGGGGCCTGCCGAGCGCCCGCTTCCCGGGGGAGGGCCTCTCCCCGCCCAGGACCCCCCTTGAGCCACACCCACCGCGCGCACCCCTCGCCCCGCCCCGCCCGCCCGCACTCACCTGAGAGGTGAGGAAGCGCTTGAGCGTGTTCCCCGCCCGCAGGTCCATGCCCCTCACGACAGCCCCCACGATGTACGGCCGCACGGCCCTGACCTCGGGGCCGACCGTGATTGTCAGCGGGGTGGGGTTCTCGGAGACGTGCAGCACGCGGAGCAGCAGGCGGCTGGCCTCGTCCACCTCGTCCTCCTCCTCCCCGCTCTCCCTCTTCCTCCTCTCCCTCTTCTTCCTCCGGCCCTCGTCCTTCTCCGCGTCCGCCTTGCCCTTGCCCCGGCCGCCGCCCCGGCCGCCCGCGCGCAGGTACTCCAGGATGGACTTGGTCTGGCAGCTGCCCACCATCTTCTCCAGGCGCCTGTCCTTCAGCCGGTTCCCACGCAGGTTGATGTCCTTGAGCCGCGGGCAGTCGGCCAGCTCCGCGGGGACTTCGCTCAGCTGGTTGTTGGAGAGGTCCAGTGTCTGAAAGGGAGCGCGGGCGTCAGACCCCCGGGCTCCGCCCCGCCCCGGCACGGGGACGGGAGGGCACCCGCCGGCCCGTGGGTCCCAGCACCCCACGTGCACTGGCCGGCACCTGCCCCAGCCCCACATGGCACTGCCCTCGGCAATCCAGCGGCTTCTCGAGGAGACGGGGCTGGTGACGCTGCCTGGGGCCCCCACAACACACATGTAATAGTGACCCCTCGGCTTCCTCGGGTCACAACCACAGCAATGCCGCAGAAAGACGGTTAGACCGAGAGACAGAAGGTGGCCAGGGCCCAGGGGAGAAGCCCTCTGGTCACGGACAGATGAGCACTCCAGGTGACGAGCAGGCGCCCCACAGGCCGGTGCCGAGACCTCTGGCGCTCAAGGAGCTGGCTGAGCGCACCTGCAGTCCCTGCCCTCGCCCCAGACCGGAGCGCGGCTCAGACAGCGCTGGGCAGGCGACCGCGCAGGGTCCCCAGGCCCGTGCCGCGACCTGGAAGAGGCGCTCAGAGCAGGGGCGGAGAGAAAGGGGCGCCGAGGAGGCCAGACCCGGTCTGCGGTCACCAGTGGGCCGGTGAGGGCAGCAGGAGGGGCAGCGGGTGGGCGGGGCCCCACTGGGGCAGGACTGGGTAGGCTGGGGCACACGGGCGGGACCCCACCCCCATGGGCCTGGAAGCTCCTCCCAGAAGAGGCGGAGCCTGCACCCGGCCCGGAACCTAAAAGGCAGCGGTGGGGGCGCTGTCCGCTCAGTCCCCGCCCAGGCGTGTGGCCTGCACGCCGGCTGCTCAGAAGCCCCTGGCGCTGGACGGAGACTGGGCTGCAGGACAGGGCAGGCTGGGCCCCCGAGACCAGCTGTCCCCCTGTGCCTCCTGCTCAGGGGGCAGCGAGGGGCTCATCTGTGGGCTTCTCGGTCTCCTGCGCTGTCCCGGGGGCTTTGGCCAAACAGCCCGCCGACCCTGCTGGTGTCGCCCCCATCGCTGCACGCAAACCCGCTGGCTGGGGGCCGGGACGTGTCTGCCCCCGGGATGAAAGAGAGCCCGGCCTCAGCAGCAGAGAAGAGCCGGCCAGGAAGGGAGGCCGAGGGGAGGAGCCTCGGTGGGGGGGAGCCCTGACAGGAGCGCCCCCCCCCCCCCCCGGGTCTGAGCGTGCTCTGCCGGGGCAGGAGGCCGAGCAGGGCTCCCTCCTGGGAAGCTAACTCTGGGTCCTGTGTGTGACACCAAAGGTGTGACACCCAAACTCACTCCCAGGGAGTGAACCGCCGCACCAGGCAGAACGCGGCCAGCACCTGCCTGGGGCTGACCCACAGAGGATGGCGCTCGCTCCCCTCCGGCAGGCGACAAGCCTTGGCGGGTGGAGCTGGCCGGTCTCTGACCATGAACCGTGCCACCTGCTGGGCACAGCGCGCCTGCAGGGCACACGTTGCCAAGAAAGGGACCCCGAGTTCCTGGTTGTGCGACCCTGAGACAGCCGCCTCCTCGGGAGGATGCAAGGGACCATATTCATCCCCGTGGGCGGTGGGCGGAGGGGACCTGGCCTTCACCCCTGGGGAGCCCCGCCCCAGCAGCCACCGAGAAGATGGGAACCGAGGAAGGTTGTTCTCACGTTCTCTTATCACCGGACAGAAGGTTCCCCCGTGAAAGTGTAACTTTCCTGTGAAACTTGGCGTGCGAGAACTCCCACCCGAGAGTGACGCTGGGTGACACAGGTGGGCAGGTTTCCTGGCAGGACAGAGGGGAATCCTGGATGGTGCCGGCCTGGCCCTTCCCAGCACTCTGGGGGCACACCTGTCCTGCCCATCCCCCCTCCATCAGAGCGCTCGTGGTGGCAGCCCCGACAGGCCCAGCAGCAGCAGGACCCCGCGCCAGGACAGACATGCGGGGGGGGGGGGGGGGGGGAAGCCCACACCCCTCTCGGGTCTCCCCAGGGCACAGCAAGATGGGCAGGCCAGAGGCTGGCAATGGCAAAGCCGGGGCCACCAAAGGCAGAGTGGGCTGCTCGGTGGGGGAGGCAGCCTGGTGCGGCTATCTCGGCTCCCGCTCCCCAAGCCCCGGGGAGAGGCCAGACCCCTGAGGGCGGGCGCCAGGCACAGACTGGGCGGCCTCCGCACGCTGGGGAGGGGGGGGGGAGGAGTGGGAGCAGCTGATGCCCGTGTGCTGTCCCGTCACTGGGGGATGCCTGCCTCTGGCTAGGGACCTGGCTTTACTTCTTTAATCAGCAGGAAGGCTGCGGCACTGTGGCAGGGGCCACGTCAGAAGGCCTGAGGAGTCCTGAGCTGCCACGTGGGAGGGAGGGGTCCCCAGGGGACACAGACAGCCCAGCCACCTGGCTCCCCAGATGAACTGGCCACGCGTGCGTGACCCCCAGCAAGCCAGCGACCGCCAGCGGAGCCCGAGCCCCAGAACGGAGAATCATTAGCGAGGGAAGCCACTGTGGTCTCAGCACAGGGCGCTGATGTACCCAGGACCTGCACAGGCCCCACCCACCGCTGCCGTCCTGTCCCCAGGTGAGGGGACTGGGCAGAAAGCCACGCTTCCCGCCTCCCATGTCCTCCACTCCAGCTGGTCCAGGGACGGACGAAGGCCTCTCTCCATGGAGCCCCGGCTGCGCTCTGCGTTTGCACAGCATGTCCGGGCGTCTCCAAAAGCCTCCCCAGCCCGAGGGCCATCGAAGCCCCAGGGGGGTGCCGCGCAGCTCCTGCACGACGCTCTTTGAGACGCAGGTCTGTTCACGGGACAGAGCCCAAGGAGGTCTCACCAGGCTGGAAGGAACGGACCAGGTGGGGGGGCTTGGTGAACCGGACACCCCCTCTGCGGCGAGGAAGGGTGTTTGTGTGCAATAAGGATGACAGCCCGACGGGCGGCACCACAGAGGGGGGTCGGGAAAGGTGCTATAGATTCGAAGAGAAATGTAACTGTACGCTCACGTGGCGCAGTATAAAGCCACACGCCTGGCCGCTGGCCGGGCCCTCGCCCTACAGGGACTCCGCCCACCTTGTCTCCCTGGAAACGTCAGCAAGCCCCTGTCCTCCTGCAGAGCGGGCTGGGCCGGTGCTCCCAACCTCGCGCAGTCTGCAGGTGCAGACACACTGGGGAGACCGGCTGGTGTGCATGCACACACACACACACACACACACAGTCTGCAGGTGCAGACACACTGGGAAGACCGGCTGGTGTGCATGCACACACACACACACACACACAGTCTGCAGGTGCAGACACACTGGGAAGACCGGCTGGTGTGTGAGTACATACACACACACACACACACACACACACAGTCTGCAGGTGCAGACACACTGGGGAGACCAGCTGGTGTGCATGCACACACACACACACACACACACACACAGTCTGCAGGTGCAGACACACTGGGGAGACCAGCTGGTGTGCACGCGCACACACACACACACACACACAGTCTGCAGGTGCAGACACACTGGGGAGACCAGCTGGTGTGCATGCACACACACACACACACACACACAGTCTGCAGGTGCAGACACACTGGGGAGACCAGCTGGTGTGCACGCGCACACACACACACACACACACAGTCTGCAGGTGCAGACACACTGGGGAGACCGGCTGGTGTGCATGCACACACACACACACACACACAGTCTGCAGGTGCAGACACACTGGGGAGACCGGCTGGTGTGCATGCACACACACACACACACACACACACACAGTCTGCAGGTGCAGACACACTGGGGAGACCGGCTGTCTTAAGAGCAATTCCTCTTGCAAAGAGATCAGTAGCTAAACTGTATGCACATGTTATCGTTTAAGAAAACTCTGCATTAAAAGTATGAAAAACAGAAGAACAAAGGCAGGCCTGCCTTTTAAAGGCGAAAGGGGGAAAGAACATCGGGCAGGTGCCCCCAGGCTGGCGTCAGGTGGCCGCTCTGTGACTTCCCTCCCTCCCACCCTGTCTTTGGAACTCAACAGCCCTAATGGACCCCTGGTGAGAGCCAATCACCCCCCGGGGAGCCTGGGGACCCCAGGTGGGTCCAGGATGCGGGACAGCGCAGTGCAGAGAACTAGTTATTTGCCAATTACTTGAGCAGCCCCCCCCCGCCCCCCACTGTCCAGGGCTGTGGCTGGGGTCCAGTGAAACATGCCACACACGATGCCCTTATGCAAGCCGCAGTCACTCCACACCCTCAGGCCGCGCCCGGGTGGCCACTCCACGCGGCTCATTCCATTGTTTCACAAATAGAAACATTTAGTCACCGCCCCGCCGCGGCCCCTCCCACCCCAGAGGGAAGCCGAGTTTGCTGACAACTCGGAAACTGTGCGTCAGGCGTTGAAGCCCAGGTATGGACAGGTGGTGCGACCCGAGGCTGTAGCCGGGTGAGTGCGGGGGTGGGGCGCTGGGGGCACGCTGGGGTGGGGGGACAGCTTCCCAGCCCGGGCCCGCCCGCGCGGCGCCGCTGACCTTGAGCGAGGCCAGGTGCACGATGTCCGGGCTGAGCTCCCGCAGGCAGTTGTCCGCCGCCGCCAGCTCGCTGAGCAGCGGCAGCGCGCCGGGCCGGAAGAGCTCGGCGGGGAAAGCGTCCAGGCGGTTGCCGGTGAGGTTGAGCGTCTGCAGGCGCGGGGCGCAGCGCGCCAGGTCGGCGGGCAGCTCGCGCAGCCGGTTGCCGCTGAGGTTGAGGCTCTGCAGCTGCGGCAGGCCCGGCGGCTCGGCGGGGCCCAGGCCCTGGCCCGGCGGCAGCGCCTCCAGCGCGTTGCCCGACAGGTCGAGCACGCGCAGCGCGGGCAGCGGGCCGAGCTGGGGGCTCAGGCCGGGCCCCAGCGCGTTGCGCCGCAGCACGAGGCTCTGCAGCTGCGGGAGGCCCTGCGCCAGGCCCGGGCCCGGCTCGCGCAGGCTCCCGCAGCCGCTCACCTCCAGGTAGTGCAGCAGCGACAGCGTGAAGAGCCGCGGCGGCAGCCGCCCGCCCGCCGCCCGCACGCGCTCCTCCAGCGCGGGCCCCGTCAGCAGCAGCTCCCGCCGCCGCTGCCGCTCCGCCTGCTCCAGCTCGGGCCAGGACTCCAACAGCGCCGTCGCCGCCGCCGCCATCGCGCCGCCGCCGCCGCCGCGGGGGCTTCCGGGGCTGGGCGCGTCACTTCCGGCGCGGGCCGGAAGGGGCGTGAGGACGCGCTCCCAGCTGGTCCCCCGGGGTCCCGCCCACGCCTCTGCTCCGCCCACGCCTCTGCCTCTGGGCCTCGCGTCTCCGCAGCAGGGTTTCGGGACGTGCAGCGGCTCACGCCAGTGCACGTCTGGCCGACAGGCTGTGGCACCGAGTGGTTTCACCGCAGCCCGCCCCGGATCCTGCCCAGGCGTCCGTCGGCGGGAGAACGGACAGTAAACCGCGAGCCGTGCTTCAAGCGGACGAGCACGCGCGATGCCCAGGCTGCACGGAGAGCCGCACGCACGAAGACTGTGTGCGGCTCCACCTGCACAGCCCGAACGCCTGCCGCACTCAAGGTCACGCGAACTCGTGAGCCGTTCCCATGTGCTAAGTCTGTGAGGGCAGCCAGACGGTGGCACGTTACTCCTGGAAAGCAGAGCCAAATTCACCCTCCTGCAAAAACGAGGGCGACTGCCTTTTCTGGAGGGAGCCCAGTAATGCCCCAGGCCGACCTCGTGACACAGCGCGGGGCCAGCTTTTCAGGGCTGACGTCAGCTCACAAGCAACTGCGACTCCCAACTCCCGGGGGGAGCTTTTAATGACACAGGCCTACTGTCCAGGGCCGGCCCCAGGCTGCAGTCGGGTCCTGCAGGTGAGGCCCTGGCCGGAGGGCCAGCCCTGCCCGGTGGCAGCTGTGCTCTGGCGGTAGAGGAAAAGGACGGGGTGGACAGAGGGACAGCCCCGGAGCACACCAAGCACGCAAGAGAACGATGCCACCAGAGACACGGGAGACAGGCCCTGGATGAGGCAGCTACCGGGATAACACAGCCGCTGCTTCTAGGGCCCTTTTAAAAGTTGGCTGGTGTGGCTCCCGGGAATGAGCGCTGGCCTGCGAACCAAAGGGCCGCTGCTTCGACTCCCAGCCAGGTCTCCCGGTAGGGGGCGCTCGAGAGGCAACCACGCACTGATGTTTCGCTCCCTCTTTTTCCCCTCCCTTACCCTCTGAACTTAAATACATATTTTTTTTTTAAAGTAAGTACTAAGAGTGCACTCTGAAGGAAGGACAAAACTTACGGGACCACCTTCATCCAGTCCTCCGCGGAGATCACACACAGCACGTGACTCCCGCACCCTCTGCAGCCACAGGCTTCCCCTCCCCCCACACCCCACCGACCCAGGTGGGGTAAAATGTTGGAAGTAATTTTTGCTACTTTAAACTGGGAAGCTCTAAGTTTCAAGTTAATACCTACTTGTGTAAAGGAAAACACTACATTGTAACTTAAAGTAGAAACAGTTACCAAAGTTGATACAAGCATAAAACCACTCTAGAAACCTACAGATAAAGTGTTGCATTTTTCCTTATTTGAAAAGCGAAAAAGCCTGGCCCGCTGGTAGACACGCCCCCCTTTACAGGGCGAGCCCACAGAGACTCCAGACTGACCCCTCGTGGCTACAGCGTGGGCGCTCGCAGAAGGCTGGTTTTCCCCCGCAGGGTAAAACTGGTCGGTAATCTTCTCTAATTTACACGGAGCTTAAAATCTTTCAACTTCTTCAGCAGTAAGTTCATTTTGACAACTTATTTTAGGACCAATTATAACCTCAAAATAAAAGTGACAAGTACTTAGGGGTCTTTTTATTATATTAATATATTCCAGGTGAATGAACTAAGTCCTGAAACAGCAACAAAAATATATTACTCAGATATTTTATAACTCTGGCACCTGACCTGAAATAAAAACAAATAGAAAACTATGTTAAAATATCAAACAGTTGCAAATTTTCATCAAAACGATTTACAATTGTATTCTAATGCCCATTCATAGATACAATTCTTTTAAATTAGGTAGAATATCCTGAAGTAGGAAATAGAAATAAATGTTGTTAAATACCCACAACGGAGCCATGAAAAACTTCAGCAGTCAGTCACCACCGCGCAGCCAGACCTGCACGAACGGCCAGCGCGCCCGCGGTCCCCTGGATGTCTCCAGCCTCTACCTCCGGCTCCGCAACAGTCAGCAACTCCGCGCGGCTCCTGCCAGCCGCCCACTGCCACCCTGAGTTGCGCCACCACCAACGTGCGATTCTTTGGTACCCAGCGAGGCTAACCTGTTTCTAATGCACCCAATTTTGTCAACCACTAGAAACTAAGTATTTTTACAAATATTTGTAAGTTAAAATATACGGAAAACGTGTATGTACGCCTTAAAAGTTTTGACTGGAAAGATAAATCTCTCGGTTAACTTTTCTCATTATTCTGTTTGAAAGTGTTTTATCTGCACTTCGAAAAGGGGTTAGAAAACGGCCAACGCGTGTGTGAGGCCCAAACGGGTTATTTTGTAACTATCTTGGCATCCAAGGAAGCGGACCGCGGCGCCAGGCCACAGGACGGGACGCGGAGGCCCAGCTTGCTCTGGTCTCGGCGGGCCGGGCGGGCGCTGGGGGCACGAGGGCCTGGGTGGGAGGAGGCCGGGTGTGGCGAGCAGGTCTCGGGCGCCGCTGCCCCAGGCGCCCGCCTGGAGAGGAGGCAGTGGAACCACTTCCGTGCGTGGGGTTGGGCCGGAGCGGGTGGGAGATGGGTGTCGAGTTTGGTTTCATCGTCGGGAGCGGTGTGTTGGCTTTCAGTGCCACCGAGTGTGTGAGAAAGGTGACCGACCGCACAGTCCCGGTCCCACCGAGGTCCTCAGAGGGACGGGGGAGGCGGACACCGGGCGTGAGTGCTGGAGGGACCCGTTCCCAGGAGCTGTTTTTTTTTTTTTTTTTTTTTTTTAACCTTTATTCCTTGTCTCGGAGGGAAGCGCGGGCCGTGCAGATGCTGCCCGGGGGCAGTCCGAGCACAGCTCGCGCCCCGCCCGCCGCCCCGCCAGACTGGCCCCCGCAGGGGGCCGGGGCAGCCGACACACACGCAGGGTTCCAGCGCAGCCAGCACGGAAACCGGGCGCCCGCGCGACAGGCCCACCCGGCCGACCGCCACCTGCTCCCGGCCCTCCGGGCAGCACGCCGCTCCGGGGTGGCCTGGCTGCGGGCGGCAGAGACCTGCTTGTTTCCGGGTGTGCCTCGAGGGCCGGGTCCCAGCTCCGGAGGCCGCTTCTCGGGTCGTCCCCACACGGTGCCCCTGGGGCCAGCAGCACAGCGCATGCGCCACCCCCCCCAACATGGCTTCTAGGAGAGCTGTTCACGGGGGACAGTTGCTCGGTCCCCACAGAGACGGAGGAGACACAGGTCCGTCGCGTCATCGCTTCGTGAGGGTCCTGCCAGAGCTTTTACTCAGGCCCCCCTTTGGGGTGGGGATCTTGCTTCCCGCCTTCGGCCCCGAGCTCCCGGCCTTGGCGGCGGCTGGGCCTCTGCCTGCGGGGACACGGGCACAGAGAGCAGAGGCACCGCGTCAGAGGGGAGGCCGACGCCCGAGCCGGAGCCCAAAGCCGCGGGGACAGCGTGGGTGGCCGGGAGTGAGCAGACACGGGGGGTGGGGGGGGACGGGAGCGGGCAGGAGGGGAAGCGACACTCCCATCACTTGTCTGCTGGAGCCAGCCTGCGTGGCGGGGTCAGGAGAGGACAGTGGTCACCCAGCCCTGAGGCGGTGGCTGCAGAGGCATGCTCGCTCGCTCGCGCTCGCACGCACGCACACACACACACACACACACACTCGTGCGATGGTTGACGAGGAAGGAGGCCTGCACCGTCTACCATGGCCCACGTTCCAATCCGAACCTTCGGCTCTGGAATCGGGGAAACGGGCAGCCGCCTGACCAGAGTGCCATGGCCTGGCTGAGTGGCCGCAGGCAGCCCCTCTGTGAGCCTCCTGTCCCCTCGGGTATGCGGCCGCAGCCCCAGCGCCGCGCCGGGGAGACGAGCACACCGGCCCGTCCCCTGCTGGCTGCCCCTGCGGGTGGTCCCTGCCCTCCTCACGCCCCTGAAGTGGGGTGCACCGCAGCTTTCTGGCGAGGAAGTTTTCTTACGAGAAACACCCCTTTCCTGCGGAGCGTTCTAAGTCTGCCATCAGTGACCACTCGGGGGCCCAGGGCCAGGATAGAGAGCTGCTGGCGGGACGCCCGCTGGCTGGCGGCAGGGGAGGGGCGGGTCCTCACCCTGCGGCGGAGGCGGGGCCTTGTGCAGCACGTGCGTCCTGCGCAGGTTCATGGTGCAGCCCGCGGGGCCCATCAGGTGGGCTTTCCACGCCTGGAACGAGAGGGGCGGGGGGTCGGCCGGGGCCCTCACAGCCCCTCACACTGAGCGCTGTGGGGACTGCGCCGGCACCGTGGCTTCCGCCCCCAGCGCAGCACACACTGGCCGCCTGGGGCTGTGGGGGCAGGTAACGTGGCTCGGGGAGCTCCGGGGGCAGGCACCGGGGTGGCCTCTGGGAGCTGAGGGTGGCCCCAGCCGACAGCCAGCAAGAAGCGGGGGCCCATCCCAGGACGACGAGGAGAACAGTCTGCTGGAAACAACCTCTAGGGGGGCGGGGGACGCGGGCAGAGCAGGGCGGCCGCTCAGTGTGGCCCCTGAGGACCCCCACTTCCCACACGGGGTTGCCAGCCCCGTGTGCCGCCCAGCTGTGGGACGTCATCTTTCAGAGCACTTGAGGTCGGCCAGGAAACGACGCGGGCGAACCCAAACGTGCGTTGAGCTGGGGGCAGCGACCGCAGAACGGCCTCGTGGCCCCATGCCTCGGGGGGACGCACTCCTCCTGCCGCAGCGGGGCAGAGAGCACGTGGAGGGGGACGCGCAGTCTCAGTGCTCGGCCTCCCTGGGCCTGGGGAGCACGCACTCTGACCCCGAGGTCACGGCCGGCGACCACCGCAGTGGCCGTCTGCCGGAGAGGTGATGTACGGTCTGGGAGGGGGCGCCCGGGTGAGGGCGGGTGACAGGTGTTCGGGAGGTGATGGGACCCGGCGGGAGCCCGCGGTGGCCTTTGCTCTGCTGAGTCCTGTTAGGTGTCCCGTGTTTTCTGGGAGAACGAGGGACACGTAAAGGGCCAGCAGGACGGCCGGGGCAGCCCGGCCGCTGTGGGTCCCGGGCTTCCTGTGGCCGACAAAAAGCTGCAGGGTGGGGCAGCGCTGGTCGCCACAGCCCTGTGGTGCCTCGTGCTGGGCTGGGACGGGGGTTGGGGGGGCGGGGGGGGTGGTGAGCGGCGGGCCTGGGAGGCGGTGGCTCAGCGGGTTGGAGCGGAAGCAGCTGGGCCGAAGCAGCTCCCAGCACCCGCTGCTGGGCACACGCCCTCACCCGGCAGGCGGCTCTGACTCCCTCCAGCCTCCCCCGCCCCCAGCCCGGGCCCCCAAGGAGCAGGGCGGGGGAAGGGCAGGAGGGAGGTGGGGACGGAGGGCCCGACCCCCACTCTGATCACATGGGGCAGGGGACAGACTGGAGCCAGGCAGGCAGTGGGATTTCCCAACTGGATCGGGCTCACTTTCATCAATCAAGAAGCACCAGAGCGCTGCGGCATCCGGCCACTACGCCAGCTGGGGCCCGACACGTGGGGGGGAGCCGAGGCTGGGAAACGTGGGTCCCCGCTGCGCCCTCCCAGAGGCCGCGGTGCAGGCGGCTGGGGCGCTCACCTCCTCCCCGGGCTCGAAGTTCTCGTGGCACAGGGGGCACCGGTTGGCCAGCTTCTCCGGCTTGGCGGCTGAAACGGGGTCCGAGAGGGGCGACTCGGTTACTCCCGCAGGGCTTGGGTGGGGGCAGGGGGGCAGGGGGTGCCCAGGGCCTCCCGCGGCAGGGCCTTCCCTGGGCGGGCCTGGGGACTCACGGTGACAGCCCCTGGTCCTGAGGTGCGCGGGCAGCTCCTCCTTCAGAACGGCCTCGCTGCAGCGGAAGCACCTGCCGAATGCATCCCTGCGGTCGCACTCCGTCAGCAGGTGCTCCGTCAGGCTGCAGATCTCCACCACCTGGCTCCGAGACACCGGGCAAGGCCTGCCTTGGGGACACGGGGACACCGGGGCCGCCGGCGCACCCGCCCCCTGTGCCCGTGGTCGCCAGAGCCCCCGCTGTTCGAGGCGAGGGTCGGCGTGCATGTCCGCCGAGGCTGGAACCCACTGCACCACGCCCCTGCGGTCACGCCCTCGCCAGGGCCCTCGGCGGCAGGGGTGCTGAGCCTGCCGCGGCAGAGCGGGGCTGGGGCGGGGGTCGGGGCAGGAGGACGCTCCTCAAACCCAGCGCGGACCGCGTTGGCCGAGACTAGATGAAGGGGGCAGCGTGCAGGTGGGAAGCTCTGTCCACCAGAGACACGCAGGGCGACCCCACGGTCCAGCCCGGAGTGGGTGGCGGCCCCGCACGGGCTCCCGTCAGGTGCGTAAACAATGAAGACCAGTGAGTTAAGGAAAAAATGGGCAACTGACTTAAAAACAGGCAAGAGACTAGAAGGTGCCCCATGAAGAGGCAGCCAGGTGGCCCAGAGGCCGCGGGCAGGAGCCCGGCCCTCCCACAGCCGGGGACTCGCGTGGCACGGCGGCACGCAGCACTGCCGCTCCGGTGGCGGGCGCACACGACCCGCGTTCCCCGACCAGGAGGGCGGACGGGCCCACCGCGATGGAGGAACGGGCGGCACAAAGCGATTTCGCAGCGCACGCCCCCGTTTGCACAGACCCGGGGGCAGCAGCGCTGCCTGACCCGCAGCATCGGGGACCGGGCCCTGCGGCTCCGACTCCGAGGCCGCCAGGCGGGGCGCGGTCACGCGGGCGTCTACCCAGCGAGAGCCGTGACGCTTGTGACGGGCGCGCATTTGCAGACACGTGACGCTTCCACGACAAAGCAGCAGCACCCCCAAACGGCAGGGAGACGGACACCCACCACCCCGCGCCCCGCCCCGCCCCGCCGCTGACCTGCCGGCAGTGCTCGCAGCGCGTCAGCATGGGGCAGCGCTTCCAGTAGTGCAGGTCCAGGCCCTCCTCCGTGAAGGCCGCGCTGCGCTCCCCGCAGAAGATGCACAGGCTGCGGGCGGGGGCGCGGGCGTGAGGGGCCGCCGGCTTCCGCCGCCCCTCCCTCCGGCTGCGTGCGTGCGTGCCCCGCCCCCCCCCCCCCCCCCCCCCAGGTAGCGGCTCGGCCCCACCCTTTCGCAGCGCGTCCCTCGCCATCCCCTCCCATCCCCTCCCTGCGGCGGGGTGAGGGCCCGCTACTCACTTATCCAGGCAGTGGCTCTCCGGAGCTCCAGGAGCACTGGGCGGGGCCGCTTCTCTCCCGGGAGCGGCTGGGGAGGGCAGAGACAAGGCAACCTCAGGAGCTGTCCGTGGAAACCCTTTCCACGTGTTTCCTGACCACTTTGTTTTTTTAAGTTAGTCACATCGGATGTGAAACGTGTTTAAAAAAAAAATACACTAATAGCCCTGGCTGGTGTAGCTCAGTGGATAGAGCACCGGCCTGCAAACCAAAGGGTCGCCAGTTCGATTCCCAGTCAGGGCACAGGCCTGGGCTGCAGGCCTCGTCTCCAGTAGGAGGTGCTGGGGAAGCAACCACACGCTGACGTTTCTCTCCCTCTCTCCCTCCCTTCCCCTGTCTCAAAAGGAACAAACAGTCTTTTAAAAAACACGAGTGAGTAAAGGTGGGAGCGCTCACAATCTGCCCCGACACCCGAAACGCGGCAGGCGAGCCGCACCGGCCAGCGAGCGAGCAGAGGTGGCTTCGCGCGCACCTCCGCGGCGTGCGGCATACGTACCCGGAGCCTCCGCCTTGGCGGCCTCGCTCTCCTGCTCCTAGGACACAAAACCAGAAGGGTCAGGACAGGCGGCCGCTGAGCTCGCGGGTCTGTCCCGGGGGTCGGCTCCCTTCGCCAGCGCGTGCCCAGCGAGGCGTGACCCTGCCCACCTGGAACTCAGCCTGCATTTCTCTCAGCGCTGCCAGCTGCCCTTGTAAAACCTTAATTTCTTCTTTCTTTTGCTTCTCTGCTTCTTCCGTAGCCGCTCTCTTCTGTGCCTGGCGTGAAGGGTGTCCTTCCGTTAGAAGAGCTCTCTGGGGCGGTCTGGGAGACCGGGACACGGACACACGCGTTTCTCGTGCACTGTGCGGGGCCACTAAGACTCGTCCCGGGACGGAGGTGCAATGCACGCCTCACGGCTTCCGTGAGGAGCGTTCCGGACAGATGAGGCCGGGCGTGTCCTCACCGTGTCACCCGCCGGCAGGTACCAGGGTGCACGTCAGGCTCCGACCCCGGGGCCCGACGCTCCCGGGGAGCCGTGTCCCCCGCCCGCGCCACTCCTGGAACACGCGGCTCACCCCGTCGGCCGCCTCGCCAGCCCGGACGGCACCATCGCGTCACGGAGGGGACCTACCCTGGTCTCGGCGTCGGTGGGCCGGCCGTCGATTTTCGCGAAGCCCTCGAAGACGGTGCGGTAGAGCACGTTCCTGCGCGCGGCGCTGTCGTCCGGGGGCAGGTAGTCCAGCACGGGGGCCCGGTGCTGCCGGTACATGTCCAGGACCACCCGCACCGCCGCCTCGCGGACCTCGAACACCCGGTGCTCCAGGGCCTGCACTGCGAACTGGACACATGGGGGGGCGGGGGGGGCTGCCGTTCCTGCCTCTCGGGGTAACGGGGCTGTTTCGGCCAGCACGGAAGAGCTGGGGCACAGCACGCGGATTCACAACGGACGGAGCAGCAAACGGCCCCGGAGTTGCAGCCACTAGGGACCTGGAGTTTCCCCCGCGCGGAGGACCTCACACACACACACACACACACACACGGGGGGGCCGGGCTGGACGTGGAGGGTGTGCTTTGCTTTTTTCTGCTCGCTGCACCCGTGCTCTGCCTGGGCCACGCCCTTCCACACGCGGTCAGTGTCCTCAGTGATCTCAGACACGGAGAAGAGGAAGTGCACCCGCCTGGGCGCACCGACCCTCCCGGCCGGCCAGCACTACAACTGCGTGTTCCATTCGGTCTCTGCTTTTAGCACTGGGACACTAGCCGCCCTGAGGACCCTGCAGACCCCCATCTGTCTCCGGGCAACAAGCGGTTCTCCTGCAGCTGGCCAGCACGGCCGGCACACCCTGCCCCCCACGCCTTCCTTTACTGTGCACTGTGCACGCCCAGGTGTGTGCACACACGCCGTGCTGTGCGTATTAGCTGGACCTGGCTTCCTTTTGCCCTCCATACGATGTTTCCAAGTTTCACGCATTCTAAGTGCTTTAGGGGCTCCTGTCCCCCTAACGTGTCCCGGGGCCTGTGTCCTGTCTCAGGCTGCCGCCACATGCTCAGGAGGGTCCTGTGGGTGCCGGTCTCGCTCCCCCTGGGCTCCCTCACGTCCAGGGTCTCGGCCTGCCGCGCCCCCCGGGCGTCACTGCCAGGCGCCCCACCCTCCAGGAGCACCGGCCCACGGGTCTCATTGGAGCCTGCCACCTCCTGCCTCCCCGCTCGCACCCCTCCCCAACCACTCCTCCATCCCTCCCCGCCACCCCTTCTGTCTTCTCCGTCTGTCCTCTCCCCCCAGTCGCTACTGCCCCGCGTGTCCCGCCTGCGAGGGTGGCCAATCCGCCACGTACCAGGTGATGTCCAGGCAGCCACCAGACCCGGGACCCCTGCCCCTGTGTTCGCTGGGCGAAGGGGAGGTGGTGGTGGACTTGGGAGTCTCGCCAGCCGGCCCCGAGCTGGACTCAGACCCAGAGGTCACGGGCCCCGCGCTGCGCAGCGAGCTGCCCCGCAAGGCCGCCCTCCGGGTGTGCTGTGGGCACCCCACCTCCCCCCTCGCCTCCCAGCCCCCGCCCCCAGCTCCAGCCAATGGCCTCCCATGAGGATGGTCATGGCCCCTGCGGCTGCTCCTGCGGCTGCTCCATGACGCGCTCCTGCGGTCACCACCCCGCCCCTGGCCTGCTTCTACTCGTCGCTCCGGCCTTCCCTCGTCTGGGCCAACCCCCCGCACCTGGCCGCCAGGACAGGGCCCTGCGCTCAGCCGGGCAGCTCCCTGCCCTCTGCGGGCACAGCTGTTCCACACACCGGGGCCCTGGGGATGGCCAGGCTGCCCGGCGGTCCAAGTGAGGGCAGGCCAACGCCGCCCACCCCCAGTCCTCCAGTCACGGTCTTGACGGGGTCAGGTCAAACGCTGCTTTTCCCACGGTTAATTGTTCACTCGACAAACACGGACTCGACCCCCACCCGCCCCAGGCACCCTCTCACGGGCCGAGGCCACGGGGGCGGGTCGCAGGGCGCGCTCACCTTCATCACGTTGTCCACGGTGAAGCCCGTGCCATCGGTGCCCAGGTCTCTCAGCAGCCGGGCCAGCAGGTCCATCTGACTCTGGGCCAGGTGGGCCGAGGCGTTGGCCTTGAGCGGCTGCACCAGGTAGGACGGGACCATCTGGAGGGACCTCACTTCCTTGAACAGGGCCAGCTCCTGCAGAGACCGACCCCTCACGCCTGCGTCGGGGAGGGCGCTGCGGGCGGGCCGCGAGACCGCACACGCTCCCCAGGTCGGCTCTGAGGGGGACGCCGGGCGATACGGGGTGGGGGTCGGTGACCGCCCCCCGACCGGGCCGGTCCTACCTGAATGAAATTGGAGGCCACAGCTCGCAGACGAGCGGACGAGTCCCCGGTCCTCGCGAGCAGGACGGGCACCGTCCTCTCCACGCAGTGCGCCGTCTCCAGCTTGCCCAGCCTGTGCCTGGGGATGTACTGGGTGATGATCATCTTCAGCAGCTTCAGCGAGGCCTGGAACACCTGGGGGGGGGGGGACGGAGGCAGGGGGGCCGCTGGGACGCACACCCCGCAGCCCTGCCACAGCGCGGAGGTCTGGCGGCGCCTCCCAACGCCTGAGGTCTCTGGAGCAGTAAACCCTGAGGTGGACACTCGTGGGGGGAGGGTCACAGGGGACAGCGAGGCGGGAGCTGACGGTGATTCCGGTGGCCAGGTGGCTTCCCGGCTCCTGTGACTCTGGGGAGGGACAGGGCTCCGTGCGGGGACCCCGGGCACCGCGGGCAAGGGGCTCACCGGGGTCACGATGTCTCGGATGGCCCTCCTAACGAGAAAGACGGCCGCCCGCAGCGCGCTCTTCAGCTCCTCCCGCTGGGCCCCCACGGGCAGGCCGGCCAGCCGCTCGTGCAGCGTGAGCAGCGTGGCCTCGCGGTGCGACCACGTCTTGGAGTAGGCCCCGGCCACCTGCGGGCGGAGTCCGGCTCCCTCGGTGGGCGGGTCGGCGACACCACCGCTGCCACCAGGGAAGAGCTCTCCGATACCGGGGCCTCTCCAGAGCGAGTGCGTGCGCTCGGAGAGAGAAATCGCTTCCCTAACCTGGAAACCCCGGGACTGCGCTGGGTCGCGCAGAGTGGGGGCAGCTCCCGGGAGGGCCGCTGCCAGGCTGGGGGCAGGGGGCCACGCTCGGGCTGGCAGGACGAGACTCTCCGTCCTGTCCCGTTTCTCCAGCACTACCCCGCCCCCCCCACAGGCTGGCGCTCACGGGGGCGGGAGGGGCCTGTCTGGGGGACACGCTGGCGAAGGCTCACGGTGGAGCTGCCGCCGCCCAGAGTTGGGGACGGGCGGGAGGCTGCCCGGTTGGCTCACGAGGACAAAGCACCGTCACACGCGGGGCTCTCCCCTGGGCCCTCCCCCCGCCCGGCCACCGAGAGCGTGCTGTGGGCGTGCCCTCATGCCCTCGGCCCCCAGCCCCGTGCGCGGGTGCGGGGACCGGACAAGGGGCCGCTAGGGACGCGGCGGGCTGGTGGGAAACTCGGTGCCCAGGAGGGCTCTGCAGAGACCCTGTGCCGGGACGGACAGGGGGACCCCGAGCCCGTGAGGCCCGGGGCACCGCTGGGGACGGGAGCACAGAGCTGCGGCTGCCCTGCTGTGCGAGCCCCTGCGAGGGCCGGGCTCCTGGGAGGGGGGGACGGGGCTGGGGACGCGGGAGCACAGCCGGAGGAGAGGGGCCCGGACCCCAGACGGACAAACGGACGGACAGAGCCCCTCACAAGGCCACAGGCAGCGGTCGGCTGGCTGAGCAGAGCCGCGAAGACGGGACGCTGTGGACGCCGCTCAGTCACGGGGCGGGGGATGGGGGTCGGAGCCCATCAACGGCGTGTGCCATGCACACGCACACGCACACGTGTGCTGGTCTCACTCACCAAGGTCTCTCCCAGCACCTCGACGGCGGAGCTGGCTTCCCGCAGCGCCTTCTCCGTCAGGGGCTCCGGCTCGCCCAGCGCGCCCCCTCTCGGCGCCTTGCCGGCATCCACGTCACTCTTGTCTGGCTCCCCGGGGGCTGCTCCGGGCAGCTTGCGGGCCGCAGGGAGAGGCCGCTCGTCGTAGGGCAGGGGCTCGCGCTGCGGGAGAGGGAGGGGCTGCCGAGCTCCGTGCGGACCCCCAGCCAACTGAGGGACCCCGGTGCCCTGCAGCGAGCACCGTTCAGATGAGAGGACACGGCAGAGGAGGTGCCATGAGGCCTCACGGCTCTCCAGCCGGCCTCCTCGCAGCCTCCCGCGGCGGCGGTGGGCGCTGCCTCAGCTGCCCCAGCCCTCCCGCCAGCGGGCCCCTCCACAGGCGTCCGTGCCCCTCATGGGTAGACACCGGCAGCAGCTCAGAGGACGCAGCATGCCCCCCTCGGGGGACGGGGCAGCAGCCGGCGGAGGCCCAGACTGTCGGGCTGTGGAGGGGCCCCCATGCGGTGTGACTGCATTCCGGTCACTTGCGTCACCGAGTTCTGGCTTCGGTGCTGACCTGCCCACGCCGGCAGCCAGACAGGACAGGGTCTGGCTGTTCTGCACCCCAATGGTCCCCTGCACCGGGACAGCCCCCGGCAGGAGGCAGGGCTCACACGTGTGTCTGCGGACCGAACCACCCGGGACTGAACTGCGCCACCTACGTGGGCCTCGAGGCGAGGGTGTGGGGCGGGCGAAGACGGCGGGTCCGCAGTGCGGGGCTGGGGGGCGCCGTCCGGGGAGCGTGCCGAGGGCTGTTCCTGCAGGGAGGGTCCCGCGAGCCGGGTTTCTGCCCCCCTCTCCTCTGGCGGCGGTGGTGGCAGCACTGGCGGTGGGTGGCGAGGACTTCCAGGACGCACGAGGGGCTGCAGCGGCAAGTCGAAGGGCCTCCGCACCTGGGGACAGAGGGACATTTCCTTCCCAAGGCCACCGCACCCCAGACCCTCGGGGCCCTCGTGGGGGGGCAGAGTGGGTGTCCGCACCGAGGACAGCCCATGGGCGCAGCGCTCACCGGCCTGCACGGCCACCGCGTGCACCGCACGTGCCGGCCCGGCGTGGCTGTGCGCACTCTCTCGTGGTCACCTCAGCGGGGACCACCGCTCGAGGCATGCCACCGGGGCTGGACCGGAGCACTGTGCTCTGTACCCCGTGTCTGCAGACACAGGGTTCCCTCGTCCTCATAGCAGCGCTGGGCGTGGTGACAGGTGTCTCACTGGTGCCCACCACTGCCCCTGGGGAGTGTGACGGGGACGCTGAGGCGCAGGGTGGAGGAGGAGTGAGCCCGGTCACTCAGCTGGAGGGGGGGTGGCAGTGCCCCCCAGGTCGGGGGCCCGGCCTGCTGCTCTGTAGCTCAGGTGCACACGGCTGCCTGTAGGGGGGGTCCTAGGGCAGGGCAGCGCCGCCAGCCCAGGCCCGGGGCTGCTCTCCCACACGCTCCTGGGGCACGCGGGGTGGGGCTGTCGGTAGCTCGGCCTCACAAATGAGGAAACACGGGGAGCGAGGTCCCCCGGCTCCACCTGGGCCCCCTTCTGCTCCACTGTGCATCCCCCTGGTGCCTGCTGAGGCCGAGGCCACCCGGGGCGGGCACACAGGAGCTGACGTCGCCGGGCACGGCACACCATCAGGTTTCGCGGCGCGGTGGCCAGCTCCGGGGACGGCGGCACGGGGCCCCTCCCCGCGCGAGCGTGCCTACCAGCTCGGCGTCCACCAGGCTGTGCAGCTGCAGCTGCGCGTAGGCCCGGCTGCGGTACTGCTCCATCTGCCGCTTCTTGTGCTTGGCCAGGTCGTAGTCCTCCTTTTCCACCGCGCAGCGCTTCTCCACCTCGTACCGGCCCAGCCGCTCCCCGACCTGCGGCACAGGGCCCGCTGTCCCTCCCCCGCCAGGCGGGCCGCGGGGGTGCTGGGCCCCGGCGGGCGTGCCCCGAGGTGGCGACGGCGGGAGGCACGACCGCACCGCCCCACCCCCACACACAAGAACCCGGGCCCCACCAGCATCTGAGGAACTCCGAGAGTTCGCGGTGGTGATTGGGGCCCCTGGCACCCCCCAACCCGGCATCGTTGGGGCGGCGCCTGCAGAGGGCTGCACGGGCGCCGGGCCAGGACTCGTCCCCAGGCGCTGGTGCGCACCGGGCGGGGCCCCGAGTGACCCGGTCACGGCCTTCGGAAGCCCACCTTCTGCAGGTCGGCGATGGCTTGCTTCAGGCTCTTGGCGAAGTCGTACCGCTCCTGCTGGACGGCTTCACGCTTCCGCTCGTCCAGCCTGCGGATGATCTGCGCCACCTCCGGGTCCTGGTACATGTCGAAGGCCAGGTCGTCCAGCGGGGAGATGTAGTCGGACTTCCTGCGGGAGGACCGAGCGCGTGAGAGCCAGGGCCCGCCACAGGAGACCGCGGGGAGGGGCCCTGCGGGGGCAGTGCTGACGGCATGGTTGGGACCAGGTCCCCGGCAGGCCCTGCCTCCGGAACCGTCACGGCTTCAGGTCACAGGCCCGCCCGGGGGGTGCCAGGCCACACGGCGCGTGCTCTGGCCCTGACTCGGCAGCCCGTGCCAGGCTCTGCCTGGGGCCCAGGGGGCAGGACAGTGGGCGGGAGTCGGGTAGGGACGGGAGAAAACCGATGCCGGACGCACACACACCAGGCGCCATCCCTGCACCTCCAGCGGCTGCGGGGGTCGAGGGGGGGCCGCAGGCGTCCAACCGTATGCCTCCTCGGGGCCGCCACCAGGGGTGTCGAACATCGTCACCAGCCATCAGGCCCTGCAGGGGGTCAGGAGACCCCTCCCCGAAGGCACGGCCTCTCTGGTCACCTGACCAGCCCACTTCTGACATCCCCTCCTGCCTCTCTCCCCTCTGGGCCCGACTCGAGCAAGGATGCCGCCAGTGTAGTGACCCGGCAAACTGGCCGAGGGCAGGTTTCCAGGCCTCCCTCCCTCTGTGGCGACAGGAGGTGCGCCGCCGTCAGCGCCGACCCGGGTCTGCACAACTGGGTGTCCCGCCCGCGGCTCAGGACGCTGTGAGTGTGGCCCGACACGAAACCGTAGACCACTGAAAACGCTGAGACTGTTTATCATCACGACGTATTTGACGTGGGGCCCAGGACACCTCTTCTTCCCCCGGCAGGCCCAGGGCCGCCGCAAGCCTGGGCGCCTCTGCTTAACGTGGGACGAGTCACAAAGACCCTGGGTGGCCAGCGTGTGCGATCATGAATTCCGACAGGACTCGAGGGACAAGCGCCCCCCCACACCCCCCTCCTGGGACCCAGGCCCTCCGCAGCCCCGAGCAGGGCCGGGGGCCAGGGACGCCTCAGCGGTGACACGCCCCACCGTGTCTGCACAGCCACGTGACTGTTTTCACCCAAACGCAGACCACGCGCTCCAGTCTCCGGCGCTCTGCCTTGTCACAAACACCCCACGCGGAGAAGGGACGGCACGCAGCACCCGTGCCGAGGCCCCACGGCCGCCGGCGGGGCACCGAGCAGCTCCTCCAGTCTCCGCAGAGCGTCCCACTGCGGTGCAGCGGACAGCCGTCTGGGACCTGCGCCCACAGCGCCTGCCTGGCCTTTCGCAGGCCTCCCGGGCCTTCGGGAGGCCCTCTGGGGGGCGATGGGGCTGGCTCAGCGCTGTCCCACGTGCCCGACTGCAGCAGGACCCCAGTGACCCGGGAGCTCCCCGCGGAGGCACCGGGGCTGGCTGTGCCGCCCTCCCGGCTGGGCGCAGCGCGGCAGGTGCGGGCGGTTGCAGTGAGGGTGCTGTCAGCGTGGGGAGAGGCCTCACCAGAGCCCCCCCGTGCCCTGCCCCCCCACCCCAGTGTCTCTGACCCTCTCCTGGCAGGGTGGGGGTGGGGCTGGGGCAGACACTGAGCAGCTGGGGGGGTCAGGGAAGTCGCTTCTGTCCTTCGGTCGGATGGCGGCCCCCGTGGAGACCGGCCTGCGGAGAGCCGGGCTCACCGTCCACACAGCTGGCGGAGCCCGTGCCCCCGGACGACCCCAGGGCCTACTCCCTGCCGCGTGCGGACAGAGGAGGCTGGCTTGAGCGTCTCAGCGGGTGCGGCTCAGCGGACTGAGCGCTGCCGGCCTGTGAAACTACGGGCTGCAGGTTCGATTCCCAGTCAGGGCACAGGCCTGGGCTGTGAGCCAGGTCCCCAGTAGGGGGCATGTGAGAGGCAACCATACGTTGATATTCCTCTCCCTCTCTTTCTCCCTCCCTCCCCCCTCTCTAAAAATAAATAAAATCTTAAAAAAAAAACACCCTGGTATGATGTGTATTTCTCACTTCTTTAAAGAACGAAGTTTAAAGTCTAGTAACTGTTAAGTTGGGTCAGTTAACACCTTTCGTTTTCATCCGCGAGTTTGCCGGTGCCAGCACAGTGCCAACGGGTGGCCGGCGGGTCTTTCTTCCAAACGCACCATCTGGTGGGACCGTGCCCTCAAGCAGCCGACCCGACCCGACCCCGTCGGAGGTGCAGCCGGCTCTCGGCCGCCCTCCTCCTGCAGGCGACTCCACTCTGCCGACGCTGAGCAGGCCCCGAGGATCGCCGCGGTGGGGGTGGGCCCTTACCCTGTACACGTGCCTTCCAGAGCGGGGTCCTCTGCGCTGTGCCCCAGGTAGTGGTCAATCAGCTTCTCTCGAGAGGCCTGTGGGGGCGGCAAGCTCCACTCAGGGCCTCAGAGGAGACGGGGAAGCGGCCCAGAGCCCCCCCTAGGGGCGGTGTGACCCAAGGACGCTGCCAAGTGTCAGTGACCCTCGTCTCGTGGGGGGCAGCCACGACTCTCGAGTGAAAGAAAGTTTACACCCTGGCGGGGGTGGCTCAGTGGCCTGAGTGCCAGCCAGCCTGTGAACTGAAGGGTCGCCTGTTCGATTCCCAGTCAGGGCACATGGCTGGGCTGCGGGCCAGGTCCCCAGTAGGGGGCGCACAAGAGGCGGCCACACACGGATGTTTCTCTCCCTCTCTTTCTCCCTCCTTTCCCCTCTCTCTAAAAATAAGTGAAAGCTTTAAGAGGAGAAAAAGTTAAATTACTCAGTCAATTTTACAAAGATTTTAAGACACCTTTTGCGGCGACAATAAACCCTTCCCTCCCGTTAGAAGTAAATTCTCCTCTTTGGAAAGGGCACCTCCCACACTTACGAGGTTGCTTTCTTCCCCGAAGTCCGCGGGGTCTCCGATGATGTTCATCGCCACCAGCGCGACCTACGAGGGGGAGGGGCCAGCAGAAGCGGAGCATGACGGGCTGGCGACGGCGCGGACCCTCTGTGACGGCCAGCCCGGGGGCAACGGGATGACGCATGCTGACACGCAGTAGAACCCGCTCCCGGGCAGAATTACCGACGACAGCTGTCGCCCGTCACATACAGTTTAGCTACGGTTCTAACGCTGACCCAAGTGGCCCCCGTAAAGGTGGAAGGGTGCTAAACAGTAACAGCTAAAAACCTCGTTTGTTTTTTTTAACCCTCACCTGAGGACGTGCTTACTGATTTTAGAGAGGGGAACGTGGGGGGTGGGGGGGGGAGAGAGGGAGAGACATCAACGTGAGAGAGAAACACTGACGGGTTGCCTCTCACGTGTGGCCCGACCCGGGGCCGAACCCGCAGCCTTTAGGTGTACGGGACAGCCTGCAGCCGGGGCAGAGCCGGCTCTCATGGAGCCGCTCACGGAGCTGCCGGTCCCAGGTCATGCACGGGCCTCACCAATGAGATGACCTTGGTGGACCAGACAAGGAACGGAAGCCGAGGCTCACACAGCTCGGTCTAAGTCAGACTGTCACTGCAGGGGGAGGGGCCCCCGGCCCGTGGGGACCCCGAGGTGGACAAGGCCCACGGCCCGGCCAGGGCTCCTGTGGCTCCCTGCACCTCCCGGGCTGCTGGCTCCCGCCCCGAGAGCTGGATGCTCCCCCGTAAAGGAGGTGTGGAGCACGCCTTTCCGGAGAGACACAGGCCCCACGGCCCCACGAGGAGCCGGGCAGGTGGGCAGGCGGCGGCCGAGGGGCGGGCGGGCGGGCGGCGCACCTGGTTGTAGATGTTGTACTTGTTGGCGTGGTTCTGGTGGAAGATCAGCTTCAGGAACTGGCCTGCCGCGTCCACGTACACCGACTTCAGCTCCCGGGCCTTGCAGCCCGTCTTCTCGTTGTCGCAGAGGGACACGTACCTGAGGGCGCACAGTCGGCCGTGTGGGCGGGACCGCGTGCTGGCCGGGGAGAGGGCCCCGTCCCCGCGCACCACGCGGGTTTCAGTGAGCATGAGGGGGGTCTGGGGTGGGCACCCCGGGGAGAAAGCCCGGCTGCGCGATTCTCCTCGGTCGGTCGGTCCCCTTAAGGCGAGTTCTGTGTGTGTGGGGCGGGCGGGCCAGGAGGCAGCCCGGTGGGGGCCCCGCTGGCTGACCCAGGGGCGCGGGGGGGGGGGGGGGGGGGAACAGGCAGAGGGCGGCTCCCGGCCCCGCCTACCCAAGCCTGCGGAACCGCTCGGCCTGGCAGGGTGCGAAGTACTCGGGCAGGCTCTCGCTGACGTAGAACTCCACCTTGCTGGGGATCATGTACTGGTGGGCCAGCAGCTGCAGCTTCCTTATGCGGCACCGCTCCACCATCTGGACCACGATCTCCTGCGGGAACTGGCAGAACCTGGGGCAGACGCGGCTGGTTTCCACCTGGCGCCGGGCCCTGCCCCGGGACGGCCCTGCCCCAGCCCCCTGGGAGCCCCGGGCCCTGGTGACAGGACACGAGGGGACGAGGACACCTCCGGCCCTTCCCAACGCCGCACGGTGGGACCGGAGGCCCGCAGTTAGGACTGGGCCTGACCTGCCCGCCCCCAGTGAGTGGCATGCGGGGTGGCCGGGACGGGGCCGCAGGGAGCCCCGAAGTCCACCGCAAGGGAAACGCGAGCCTCTTCGGCGGCCGTCCCGGCGGGCAAGACGGAGCCCAGGGACTCCCCGTGGGAGCCCCCCACACACCTCAGGAAAGCCTGCTCGCAGGGCCTGGCCCTGGTCAGCCCCCGCCGCCCGTGTCCAGCGTGCCCCCCCCCCCCCCCCCGTGCGTGCTCAGCATCTGGAGGAGACCCCTGCACTGTCCACGCTGGGGCTTCCCGCTTCCCAGGAAGTGACGCAGCGCACTGGGCCCTAACCTGGACGCGGCAGAGCCACCGCGCCGGCACAGGCCTCCCGGGGAGTGACCACAACCCCGGCCAGGGGTGCCATGCTGGAGCTGGCGGGCATCCAGAGCAGGGGACGCACCCGAGGACGGCCGGTCGGGAGAGGCCCTACCGCCACCTGAGCCCCCGGCCTCGGCGCTGCTGCCCACTGGCCTTGCGGCCCCGTCCTCACTCTGCCCCTCCGCCCAGCAGTCACTCTCCGAGAACTGGACGAGGCTGCTGTCCGACCTTCCCACCCATGGGTGCCCTGCTCCCGCCTCACCCAGCTGACCCTCGCTACAGCCAGCCGGCTTCCCCCGCTCCCAGTCCACCCCCGTCGGACACAAACATGCTCCAGAAGCCCCAGTCTGAGAAAGCCCTCCCATGTCCCTGCCTCACCACCCCCCCCCCGCCCCCCCCAGTTTCCCAGCTGCCTTCCCCACCAACCACCCTCGGGAGCCCTTAGGAGTGAGCAGTGCGGAGTCAGCGGGGCAGCTTCTAGCACCCCCTCCCCCACCCCCCACAGGGGGCCCCCTGTCCCGGCCCCACACCCCTTTCACGGGCCACTCCTCCCCCAGGGCCCCGCCCCCTGACCTGGACTGGGCCCCGGGCTGGGTTCCAGGCCCTCCTCTCCACAGTCACAGGCAGCCTGTCCTCCCTGGGGCTTTAAGACTCCCCTACCCATCGGGGGCCCTAGCTGCTGTGGCTGAGCCCCACCCTAGAATCTCGGTGGCGACTTCCCTTTCCCTGCAGGAACCTGGAAGGCGCTACCCGACCGTGGCCCCAGCTACCCCCAGCTACCCCCACCCACGCAGGGCCCAGCCCACCCTGACGCTTCCACAGGCGGAGCAGGCCTCCTCCCAGCCTGGACTCCCGCCCGGCTCGCTGCTGGCTGACATGGCCTTTTCCCGTGGGTAGCCTCCTCCTCACGGAGCGAGGCTACCCCCACCCACGCAGCCTCGCTCGGTGGACCCCAGGGAGGAGGGGAATTACTGCGTGGACGTGAACCTGGGGAAACCCCCACAGCCATGGGGAGCGCCGGCCCCTGCAGACAGGGCCTCTCCCACGCCCGCACGCCCGAGGGGCAGGCGCGCGCTCCTCAGGCCCACGAGGAGCCGGACAGGAACCGGCAGTGAGCCGGGCTGTCACAGCAGTCCCGTGTGGCCGTGCGCTGTGACTGGGTCCCTGTGTCCAGGTCCTGCCTCGGGCCTCGCAGGACCTCCCCAGTGTCACCACCCCGCGCTCTGGGGCCGAGGCTAAGTAAGGAGAAACAGGTGCCAGACACAAGTGCTGAGACGCTGTGGCTGCACATCGGACACTGAGGCAGCTGCTGAGGGACCCATGGGCGGGGCGTGCCCACAGCGTGGGGACGCTGGACAGAAGGGCGGTTCATGCCCGGGCGAGACAGCTGGAGACTTGATCACGTGGCTCAGAACAGCACAGACGTGCAACTGTAAACTGTGTATTTCTGGGCTGTTCCGTTGAAACGTTTTTGTCTCGTGGTTGAACCACGGGTTCCTGCGACCGCCACCAAGGGGGCACTGCTGCGTGCGCATCTCCGAGGGCCACGGAGGGACGAGCGGGAGAGCGGGCAGGGGGCGAGAGGGGGCTGGTGCCTGCGGGCGGATGGGGGGGACGCATTCTGGGGGCGCCTCGCCCGGCACTCCCCGACGCCGAGTTTCCGAGCGGCGCAGTCGTCAGAGCAGTGCAGCCGGCGGACACCACCCAGACACGGACACCCCCGCGCCGGCCGCCGGCCGCACGCAGCTGCAGGGGACGCTGTGGTGAGGTCGGTCTCGGCACAAGGACTGTTACTGCTCTGCGAGGAAAAGAGCCCTTTGTTGTAAAAAAAAAAAAAAAAAAAAGCACCACAAAAACCTCCAAAATTGCTCAAAGAAAGCAGAGACGACTGACAGAGACGTGAAGCTGTGTGGTTTTCAAAGTCCTTGGAACTCGGTCTGATCCAGCTGCTCACGCGCAGCCGCAGGGTTCACAGATGGGTCACGAGCACCCTTCAGCCTGACCGTGAGGTGAAGCAGACGTCCCCCCCCCCCCCGGAAAAACGGGCAGCCCCCGACCGCTCTCGGGACACGAGCTCGGGCCCGAAAGAGCCCTCGCCCGGGCTCCAGCTGCTGGCGGGGCCGTCTGCGCTCTCGGGGAAGCACCTCGCCCTCTGCGGGTTCCAGACGCTTCCAGCTCCCAGGCAGGAGGACACTGGAGGGGCTCCCCTGTGCCAGGCAGGACCCGCGCTGCCCCCCTCCCCGAGGGGCTGCTCCTGGGGGCGCCCGAGCACCCCCTACCCTGGGCCGACAGAGCCCCCGCCCTCTCCTGCGGGAACCGGCTGCGAGGTGGTGGCCTCAGGGACCAGTCCGAGCCCCAGTCAGGAGACCCCGCCGGAGCCAGCGCAGCGTCCCCCTCCCTGCGCGGCGGCCGGGCAGCTCGCCGCTGACACGAGGGCCGGGCAGGCCTGGAGAGGGCCCACCGCCACGCCCGAGCACGGAAGAACCGTGCTGGCTCTGTGTGCACACGTGACCCAAGTAGTCCCTGGCCACTCGGCTGCGTCCCCTTCACCCACGCCGACGCCGACCGCTGTGCAGGGAGACGTGGTGTGGGGCCCAGGCCGTGGCAGTGCGTTTGCACGGCCCCTGGCCTGGGGAGAGGCGGGACTAGGGGCACTGGAAGGCGGGGGATGCACAGGGGGCGCCACCAGCCTGTGGGTCCCTCCCGCCCCCCCAGCCGGCTGGCCTGGGGCAGGTGAGTGGTGGCGGCCGTGGCAGCCCAGCCCTGTGGTG
Source organism: Phyllostomus discolor (assembly GCF_004126475.2). Lineage (NCBI taxonomy): Eukaryota > Metazoa > Chordata > Mammalia > Chiroptera > Phyllostomidae > Phyllostomus > Phyllostomus discolor. The sequence continues at coordinate 1,812,574 of NC_040907.2, forward strand.
TGCACTGGCCGGCAGGCAGAGCCCTTGCTCCCCAGTGTCCGCCTCGCTGCTGTGACGGGGTCAGCAGTGAAGGAGTCAGCAGTGAAGGGGTCAGCAGTGAAGGGGTCAGCAGTGAAGGGGTCAGCAGTGACGGGGTCAGCAGTGAAGGAGTCAGCAGTGAAGGGGTCAGCAGTGAAGGAGTCAGCAGTGAAGGGGTCAGCTGTGAAGGGGTCAGCAGTGAAGGGGTCAGCAGTGAAGGGGTCAGCTGTGAAGGGGTCAGCAGTGAAGGGGTCAGCAGTGAAGGGGTCAGCTGTGAAGGGGTCAGCAGTGAAGGGGTCAGCAGTGAAGGGGCCGCGTTGCCCCATCTGCGTGACCCTCTGCTCCCCGACTCGGTTCTTCCCAAACTCGGGCGGGCACAGGGGTCCGCTTCGCTGGGCCCCCTCGGAAAGCACCAAAAGGAAGACCCGCTGTCATCTGTAGGATGGGATCATCAGTGGGATCTGTATTCAATCGTCAGCAGCGGCCATGAGCACGAGCAAGCCACAGGTGTGGGTGTGGGACGGGGAGTCTAGACTGTGACACGCAGTCACAGAAGTGGCGAGGACAGCGAGGGCGCGCTGGGCCCCGGGGGCGGACAGCCGGCCTCAGGCGGCTGCGCGGTGCCCGCAGTGCACGGCGCGACCAGGCTCCGGGCCACTTAGCAGCGCCGACGCCACCTCCACGGAATGACAAGGCCGCCCAGGCAAGACCCGCCCTTCAGAAAAACGCCAACTAGCATCACGCTGCTCGGGCACCGAGCACTCCCGACGGGTCTGAGAGGCTCCCGGCGGGAGCCCGGTGTCACGCAGAAGCAGGGAGCTGCAACCGCAGCCCAGGGCACAGCAGGGACACTGCACAGAGCCCAGATGCAGACGCAACCCTCCGAGCAGAGCCCAGATGCAGGGGCCGCGGCTGACCCGGCACGGGGGAGGGCCCCCGTCCTCCTCCTCCTTCTCTGCAGGGTCTGCACGTTTCTTAAGTGGACTCGGGTGAAGTCATGAGGGGAAGGTCCGACAAACTCTCCTCAAACACACGAGCAGCAGGGAACCAACTCGGCACGCAACCAGATGGGCGAGGCCGCGGCCAGCGGCCCCGCAGTTGACACCTGAGGGGTGACGGTGGGAACGCAAGGGGACCCCTGCTCCCCGAGCCCCTGCCGCCCCCAGCCCCAGGCCCCTGTGCAGCCCACCTTGGCGACCTCCAGCCGCTGACGGTCGGGGCGTGGATCATCAGTTCCCGGGCGCTGAAGCCATCTTCGTGCCCGGACGAGCTGACCACGACGAATCCGATCTTGTGCGGCATCCTGGGCGCCGGCCGCTCCGACGAGCAGGACACACCCCTTCAGCAGACAGGGACCTGGCCACGCGCCGACGTCACCGCACCGGACCGGCCAGTGCACGCCTCGCTGCAACAGAGCAACCGGGAAACTCTGGTTTTTGTGAGGTGCTTCTCACGGGAGCCTCTAACTCTGCTTACGGCGTCTTCAGAGTTACTTCAGCTTTTCCCGAATGCACGTGGAAAAAGTTTGATCAGTGCTGTGGCTGAACTGTGTCCACCCCCGAAAACACGTCAAAGACCTCCTGTGAGTGGGGTCCTGCTTAGAAACAGGACGTTCGTAGATGCAACAAAAGCTGAAACGAGGTCCTGCTGGCGTAGGGCAGCCCTGCTCCCAAATAACCGGCGTCCTGATCAGAAAAGAAACATGGGTGTGCGCGTACACACACACACACACACACACACACACACGAGGCCACGTGACAACAGTGAGGCCACCGGAGCAAGGCATCTGCCAGCCGCGGAGCTCCGACGACCGCTGGACAGCACCAGAGGCCGGAAGAGGCAGAAGGGCCCTCCCCACGCCCCCGCAGCCTTGCAGGGGTGTCCACTCTCCGGCGTCCCTGGGCCACCCTGGAAGGGGACTGGTCTTGCGCCCCACGGTAAATACAGTGTGACAGGTCATCACGAGGAAATCTCACACTGCTTTAAGTGAACTCACAACTTTGTGCTGGGCTCGTTCACAGCCACGCTGGGCTGCATGTGCCCGCGGGCCACTGGCGGGCGCCCCAGCAGAGAGCACGGCCACGCCCACACCTCGACTGCGGACTCCCAGCCTTCAGAATGCAGCGTTTTAAGTCCTCCAGTTTTGGTGCTTTGTTAGGGAGAAGACAAAATTTTTGGATAATGTACAAATACAAAGATTTTTACACTGGTTAAGAAACTAATCCAACCAGTTATGTCCATACGTCACACAAAAACAAGGAGAAAAAGGGCCTTTTTAATCAGCAGCCTCACCACCGCCCCGTGAGCACGCACGTCCGGGGGTCCGGGGCGCACTCAGCGTGCCAGACCTTAGCTCTGGACCCACACGCACACCTTCGTGACAGCTGACCCAGGTTCAGTTGTCGCCCCAGCTTCACCGACCAGGGAGCTGAGGCACCGCCAGGCCCAGGCCCAGGGTCACCCAGCCAGGGAGCCCCGCGGGCAGGGCTGTTCCCGGCTGGTCAGGGGGCCAGGCCCCAGGAGCCTCTGCTCTGGCGCTCAGACTCACTCAAACGGGACCTTTGAAACCCACGCAGAGCGTGTGTCCACAATGCTGTGTTGCCTCAATGGAGGCAAAACGAAGTGCTGGCCTTCCGGAACCAGTGGGAGGGACGCCCGGGCGCATCTGAGCAGGATCCCGCGTTGGCCGCCTCCAAAGCCCTTCCACCTGGTACCCTAGGGTCCCCGTGTTCTGCGAGGTGCCGGGCCCACGGAAGGGTGCTGCTAGCAGGCTCCATGAACCCACTGCCACGTTTGGGGAGAAACAGCTGTGCACAGTGCTCAGCGCTCGGTCCGGGGTACACTGACCGCCCTAGTGCAGGACGGAGGCCCACCCCGGCCAGGGCCAGCCTGCACGTGTCCCCGAGTCCCTCACCACACCGGCTAGTCCCCCTCGCCGGGAGGACGCTGCCTTGGAGGGGCTCCTTCCCTGAAGTCGGCTTCTCCAAGCCAGTGGGCTGGGGCTGGGGCTGGGGCTGGGGCTCGGGGTGGGGCTGGGGGGGCGGGGGGCTGGCATGTATAAATTAAGCGGAAACATGTTAGCAACTCCTGAACATTTTGCTACGAGACCAGGGGAGACAACTTGTTTCCACTTCTCAAGAAAACAGAAATGTTCAAAATTAAGTGATTTTTGGTCAGGTTAAAGAGTTGAGAGCGCCTCTGAGAACATCTGAGGCCGAGGAGACTGAAAAGAACTAAGTAACGGGAGGCGAATCGAACCGGTGCAGGGCACAGCCACGCTCCTGACGCATTTTGGCCGGCCGGACGGCCAGCCCCGCCGTTCTGGGTCACCACCAGCCCTGCGTCCCGCAAGGCGAGGTCCGGACACAGGGAACCGGGCGCAGGCGCCCCCAGGGCCGATGTGGGTGGGCCGTGACGCAGCGCGCGGCAGCGCCGCCCCGGGCCCCGCGCCCCGGGCCAGCGGCTGGACGCGCTCGGGCAGCGCCCGCACCCGCTCACCCCGCCGCACGCCGGCCCCGCGGCCCAAGTCCGGGCCCAGCCCCGCGAGCCGGGGCTGGAAGCCCGCTCGGCCTCCGCGCCCCCTGCCCCGCGCCCGCGCTCCCGGCCAGTCCCGGTACCTGTCAGGGCGGAAGGCCGCCGGACCTCGGCTCCCGCACGACCCCCAGGGCCTTCCGCCCACCCCCGGCAGCGCCGCGACCTCGGCGGAGCTCAGGTAGCGCCGACTTCGCAGCCCCGGGCGCGCCAGCCCCCGCGAGCCGCAGCGTCCGTGGCGGGGGCGGAGCAGTCCCTCCCGCCTACGCCCAGCGCCCGGGCCGCGGCCGCGGCTCTCATGACAACCGGAGCGGGCCGGGCCCCGCCTCCGCGCCTGCGCGCCCCCGCCCCGCCGCACCGCGGCTGCGCCCGAGACGGGCCTCCGCCTCCGCTTCCCCGGGACTTCTGGGTAACGGAGTTTCCAGGGAACCGCGCACGCGCACAAGGCAGGCTGCGCCTCTCCTTTCCTCGGCCTTCTGGGTAGTGTAGTTCCGGGGCGGTGCGCGGCCGCCGTCCCTTCCGCAGAGTGTACCTGGGGTGACCCCGCGGCCCGCGTGAGGACGCTCCTAGCAGCGGGCGCAGTAGGTGCTTCCCGCGGGGCCGGAGGCCCTGAGGATGATGTCTGTCTTCCGGAAGCCCAAGACGTTCAAGTTGCGAGCCCTGCACAGCCAGCAGAAGTTTGGGGTAGCAGGGAAGAGCTGCCAGGAGGTGCTGCGGAAGGGGTGTCTCCACTTCCAGGTGCGGCGGGGGCTGGGAATCGGGGGTCCGGTGCCTCCCCTTGCAGGTCCCGGGAAGGGACCAGGGCAGCGGCGGGAGCTTGTCGGGAGACTCCGGGTGGGATGCAACAGTCTGACCCGCCATCTGTCACCAGCAGCACTGGCGGAGCCTCGTGTCCCCAAGTCCTGACAGGTGCCCCGTGAGGCGGGAAACCTGAGTAGCGGCCCACCCCGGCCCCGACTGGGGTCCTTCCATGGGCTGTCGTGGGGTCCACGACAACACCGGTGAATCGAGTGCCAGCATTCCACTTCAGGAACAGGGTGCTGGTGGCAGAGACTCGGAGGGCGCGCGGGGCCCTGCAGAGCGGGTGGAGTGTGGGTCCTCGGACTCGGGGCGCCCGGGGCTGGCGGAGGTGGAAGCCTCTGCGGGGTGCTCAGGGGAACTTGGGGAGAGGGAAGGGCTGTGTTCCAGGGTGTGTGTGTAGGAGATGGCCGGGAGTTGGGGGGGGGGGGCGCTGCGGGGAATCACCATTTGTTGCCATTAGCCCCGGAGGCCCCTCGAGTCAGGAACTTCTTCCTCTGGTTCCTGAGTGGGGTGCGGGGCTCGAGGTGGAGGGATGCAGGGACACCTTCCGTCTGCTGATGGTGAGAGTCACGACCCCGCTGGCTTGAGATTTGGGGAGCCTGTTTCCAGAGCACACTAGCTAATTCACTGGGAGTCAGGGCACAGCCACTTGGCGTCCCTGGGACTCAGTTTCCCCGTGTGTAGAAGAAGGGGTGGGCTCGGAGGCCTCTCAACGCCGGGCAGCCCGAGTGTTGCAGCTCCTCCACCCGTTATTCTGACTCTTACGGAGTTCATTTCCGTGGCTGGGCCTAGACACCCGGGGGTGTGCACGAGGACAGGCAGGGCCAGACCCCGAGTCGCCACAGAAATTCATAAGCCTGACCGGTGGGGAGCAACGGCCAGCCGAAGCTCTGCAAGTGAACAGTGCCGTATGCCGGTCACACTTCCGCACGGAGACCACGGGTCACCTTCGGTCAGATGTTGTCCCAGAATAACCAGTCCCCGGGAGACAAGGAGCACAGCGAGCCGGCGGGTCCTGAGGCCTGCCAGGCACTGCACCCTCATCTGTGCGGCTGTGCTGACCAGCCCGGTGGCAGCCATCACCTGTCATTTTGGGAAACAGGCTCCAATTCTGAGTGCCCTGGAGGAGCGGCTGGAAAGGGTCCGTGTCCTGCATCCCACAAAGCAGTGACGCTGCGTGTGCCTGCATGTGACTTCCTGTTCTAGAACGACCGACCGAGGGTGCCCTGGTTCAGATGCACGTGCGTGTCTCGGGCGTGCACCCCACGGGCGTGCAGACGGCACGTCGAGCATGATTCTTTAAAACGTGCTTCTCTGTGGCGGGCCCACCCGGGGCCCAGGAAGTGAGCACCCCACCCCTCCCCCGTCTCCCCAGCTGCCCGCGCCCGGCTCCCGCCTCTGCCTCTACGAAGATGGCACGGAGGTGACAGAAGGTTACTTCTGGAGCGTCCCCGACAACTCGGAGCTCGTGCTGCTCACCAAGGGCCAGACCTGGGAGGGCTGTAAGTGGCGGGGCCCTGCGGGTGCTGGGGGGCAGGGCCTGGTAGACATTCCTCCAGGCAGGATACTCCCACGGTGAACACGCCCAGGAAAAGAGGCTCGTGATAGCATTAGCCTTCAGGGACGTGCAGGTCACACCCACCGTGAGGCTGCACCCCCGCCCCAGGAGGAGGAGTGCGGGCGAGGCCGTGGGGAAACCGGCACCCTCGTCCACGGCTGGTGGGCGGAGTCCGGTGGTTCCTGAGCTGCGGGCTGGATCACCAGGGCCCCCCCGCAGTGTACTCCCAGGTGTGCACCCAAGGGAGGGGAAAACACAGGTGTGCACAGAGGCTGGACACGGGTGTGCACGGCAGCCTCGTTCCTGTGGCCCGAAGGTGGAGAGGAGCCCGGGCTCTGGGCGGACAGACGGCCTGTCCCAACAATGGAAGGCCGTTCCGCCCGGAAGAGGAGGGAGGCCGGACTCACGCTAGGACACGGACGTCCCTCCAAAACTTCACGTGAAGTGACAAGCCAGTCACGAAGGGCCACGTGGAATGAGTACGATTCTACCCACGTGGAGTGTGCCGAGCAGGGGACGTTTGCAGAGACAGAAAAGCGACCCGCGGTGGTTTAGGGCTGGAGGTGGGTGGGAGGGAGGGTGACTGACAGCTAAAGGGCGGGACTTCCTCTCCCGGTGCGGAAACGGAACGCGGGATGCTCGCACCACTCTTCGAAGGGCTGGAGCCCAGGGAGTTGCGTGCTGTGAGTGCTGTGCGTGCTGTACGTGCTGTACGTGCTGTACGTGCTGTGCGTGCTGTGCGTGCGGGAACTCGTAGGGAAAGGAGGTTCAGTCTCAGCTCGGCTGTGAAAGAGGAGACGCAAAGGCCCCAGCACGCCGTTCCGGGGTGGAACCGCGCTCTGTACCGGGGTCCGCAGCTGCTCTGCCGCGTCTGTGCGGGCTGCCATTTCGGCCACGCGGACCGGTGCAGCGGGGTAGCTCGCGGTGTCTTACTCCGCGTTTCCCCAGGGGCTCCTGGTGTCGACCCTCTTTAATTGTGGCCGCCTGCCACCGAGCACAGGCCCCGCCGCCCAGCCTGGTGCGGGCTGAGAGCGTGCGGCCGTGGGGTCCGCCGTCCTGCGAACGTGGCGGCGGGCACTCGCACCGCCCAGGCGGCGAGCCCACTGCGCGCCGCGGCCGTGTGGCCGCCACGTCCTCCGCGTGCTTGTCACTGGCCCGTGTCCTCTGTGGTGGACGTCTCTGTGTCCTCGGTCCATCTCCTAAGTGTTTTTTATATGTTTTAATGTCGAGTTTTGAGAGTTTTGTTGTTCTGAGACACCCTGGATGTGCGTCTTCCGCCAGGCAGCGTGTTTTTCACTGTCTTGGAAGAGGAAGGGTCCTTCCTGGCGCCACAATCTTTGTTCTGACGAAGGCCAATTCACTCTCTCTTTTTTTTTTCATGCTACTTTCGGTGTTAAGGCTGAGACGTTCCCCCCGCTGTAGGTGCCGAAGGCTTTCGCCTTCTGGTTTTCCCGCATGGGCTGCTAGGACCACGTGACTCCCTCCCTTCTGCTAAGGGTAGACCGCACAGGTTGCTTTGCGACTCCGAGCAGCCCCGCGTCCTGCGGCGGCCCCGCTGGGCCGAGGCTCGGTGCTGTAGGCGTTCGGGGTTCTGTTTGTGAGATGCTGCGAGGGCTCAGCAGACTCTGGCTCCGCCTGCCCCTGAGCGCCTGCTGGGTGGCGGCTCGCTGCTGCGGGCACTGCGGGCACATGTGGCAAGACCCCGGGAAGCAGCCGGCAGTGACTCAGCGATCCGGGGAGTGAGGCCCCCTGGGAGTCCAAAGATGAGAGGATTTCCTTTGGCAAACAGAGGGCAGCAGGAGGGCGGCTTTCGTTTTCCGGGGTGCTCCCGGCCCCCTTCCCCGTCAGTCCTCGCCCCACCCAGCCGTGGGCAGCTGGCTCCCAGCCCCGAGGACGGGAGCCCGGGACGCACTCAGGTCGGCAGTCTCCCAGCTGAGCGGGGTGGCCGTGGGGAGCCCTTTCTCACGCAGGCTGTCGGCACCGTGTCTCCCCACGGCGGTGGCCCCAGGACCAATGGCTCTTCTGTGTGTCCCCCCTTCTGGTGGCAGATGTGAGTGACATCAGTCGCTTCCTCAGCGTGTTCCACAGGCCACACGTGGGGGTCATCCAGGCCGCCCGGCAGCTGCTGTTGGACGAACAGGCCCCGCTGCGGCAGAAGCTGCTGGCCGACCTCCTGCACACCATCAGCGAGAACGCCGCGGCCGAGACGCGGGCCGAGGACCCGCCCTGGTTCGAAGGTGCCCCTGCGGTCAGGGCCTGGCGGGCGCTGGGGGCGGGAAGACACCTGGGGGAGGCCGGACTCCGTTTCAGCTCCCAAAGCGAGGGGCCCCCAGATGGGGGGCTCGCCTGCTCCCTGCTCGCTGGGGGCGGATTCCAGGCAACCCGGGACCATGGGGAAGGACACCGACACACAGATCTCCATCCCGATCATTGTCACGGGCACGGCTCAGGGGCCTCGGGCGCATTCACGCTGTCGGGCAGGTGTCACTGCCATCCTCTCTGGAACTTTCCGTCTTCTCGCACTGCACCTGTGTCCCCACTGAACTGAGACCCCCGCCCCTCCCCTGGCCCCACCCTTTACTCTCTGTCCTTGTGGCTCTGACTCCCCCAGGGACCTCCTAGAAGTGGAGCCCTTCCTTGTCTTTTTGTCACTGGCTGACTTCACGGAGCTTAGCGTCTCCCGGGGCGTCCATGCAGCCGCAGGAGTCAAGTTCCCCCTTTTCCAAGCGGAGCCGTCTCCCACGGTGTGGCTGGGCCACACCTGCTTTTCCCTTTGTCCGCCAGTGGACACCTGGGTGGCTTCCGCCTGTGGCCTGGCCCGGTCAGTCAGTTGGAGGTCGCCTGGGAGAATGCACCTGCCTTGAAACGGCGGCGCTGGCGGGAGCCCCTGGGAGGCGTCTGAGACCCTCCCGGTAGACCAAAGACCCCACCTGAGGCAGCGAGCAGGGTCTGCGTGCACGGCCCTGCAGCACGTTTCTCAGATGCAGCACCCAGCCGCCCCCCACCCCTACCCCAGGACGGCCAGGGAGTGCAGGGTCTGCCTCGGCTCCCCCCGCAGGTCTGGAGTCCCGGTTCAGGAGCAAGTGCAGCTACCTGAGGTTCAGCTGCGAGAGCAGGATCCGGAGCTACCTGAGGGAGGTAGGCCGCCCCCCGCCCTCCCCCCCCCACCCCGAGGTGGTGTGCCAGCGTGCTGGGCAGGTCGGCTGCGGGGCTGCTTTGGCAGCACTGCAGACGGGGCTCCCAACCGTGGTTCGGGGCGCCACGCTCCGGTCCTCAGCCAGGTCCTTGGCGTCCTCCAGGTGAGCGCGCACACGCCCGCGGTGGGCGCGGGGGCTCGGGAGGAGTTCGCGCAGGTGGTGGACGCCATGGGCCAGAAGCTCCGGGCTGAGAAGTACAACGGCTGCTACTTCGACAGGGGTGCCGAGGCCAGCAGCCGGCTCTGCACGCCCGAAGGCTGGTTCTCTTGCCAGGTGGGCTGCCTGCCCTGGGCCCTGGGGCCCCGGCGCCTGTGGAGCTGCCTGCCAGGGCTGGGTGGGGTGGGGTGCTGTGGGGTGGGGTGGGTGGGGGCAGGTCAGCTCCCGTTCCCTGGGAGTCTGCCTGGGCCCGAGAACCTGCATTCCTGACACGTTCCCAGGTGCACCCTCGTTGCTCAGGGACCCCCCCGCTGCCGTGGGTGGGGAGGACACAGGTGCCTGAGCAGGGGCCGTGCCTTGGTGTCGGGGGAGGGTGGCATTCCTTCGGGTGGGCTGCTGAGAGAAGGGGTACTCCGGAGCCTCTGGGAAGCACGCATGGTGTTCCCCCGGGTGAGCCTGGTGGGTGACAGAGAGCTTGGGGATTTCAGGCTTGTGGCCGCTGTGGCATCGGGGGCACTGGTTAGGCCTGACTCCTGGAGGGCGGCCCTGGCTGCAGGCAGCGGTCTGAGATGCGCGGGTGGAGGCCGTGGGCTTCCCCAGGACGTGAGTGAACCACGGGAGTGCCACGTCGCCCAGGTGCCACCGCTGGGCCTCGGAGCCGTGACCTTCAGGAGGTGGGCGGAGGGTCCTTCCCACTGTCTTCCAGCCGTCACCTCAGAGATGTGTCAGGTGTGGCCCAGCCTCGGGTGCCGATGGCGCCTGGGGCTTTGGCCGGCATGGCCCTGCCAAGCTGGCGTGTGGCGGGGGTGACCCGAGACCGGCAGGGAAGAGGCCCGCTGTACGGCAGTCACCTTGTCCTTTCTCCGCACAGGGTCCTTTCGACGCGGCCAGCTGTGCGTCCAGACACTCCATCAACCCCTACAGTAACAGGGAGAGTCGGGTCCTCTTCAGCACCTGGAACCTGGACCACGTGTGAGTGCCGGGAGTGTGAGGCCGGCTGGCAGGGCCTGTCCTGGGGCACCGCCGTCAGGCCCCAATGGTGCCTGTGGGGGTGGGGGGGCTGCCCCGCCCGGATGCCTGGGCCTCCCAAGCGAACCTCTCGGGGTCTGGGCCCCCAGGGTGACCAGTGGCGGTGTGGAAGGGGCAGCTGGGCGCACACAGCACTCCTGCTGCTCCCGTGTGGCTGCGTGTCGTCTCCCGTGGGGCCTCGTCCCTGCGACCTCACGCGTGTCCCTCTCGGCTGCTCCCCTCTGTGCGTGGGGTCAGGGGTCAGCGTGCCTGCTCTCAGGGCAGCCGTCCCCGGCGCCGCCTGGGCGGGGCGTCCTGCCTCCCCGGGACGAGCCGAAGTCTCGTTTTCCTACGTCTGCTGGTGCGTTCTAACGCGGGCAGACGCGGACCGCCTGTCCCTCCACGGAGACGCTGTCCTCGGGGGGGTCCGTCCTCGGCCGCGCGGTACGGCAGCTGACGTCTCCAGGGGCCCGACAGCGGCCGGCTGGCTTCTCGGTCAGACGCTTTAGAAGTAGCCCCGGCGTCCTGTTCCGGCTGCGGCGCCCTCCCCCCTGCCCCCCCACCCCCCTCCCCCGCCCCCGGGGACCCCCGTGCTGCCGTCGGGAGTGAGGGTGGCCTGTGGGCTGCTTGGGTGCCTGCGTCCTGCTCGCGTCCTCGGCGGGAGCTGGGCTTTCTGGCCCCGAGCCGCATGCCCGGCTTGTGCGCCGAGGCATCCCCGCGGGGCGGCTGTGCGTCTCCTTCCGCCGGACGCCGGGCTTTCGGGGCCCCTGAAACAGCAGCGCTCGGACGAGTCTGCGCGGGGACAGTCCCCGAGCGCGCCCCACGGCTGCACCCTGAGTTCTCTGCCGTCCTTGTCCCCCAGCTCCCGGGTGGCTGCCCAGTGTGGTTTCTTTAGAAATTGTGTTTTCCTCGTTTTTCCTGCGAGTGACCGATCGCCGTTTTACGTTTCCGCTTCCGCTCCCGCTCCCGCCGCGTCGGAGCTGCGTTTTAGCCGTGCCGGCGGGGTCGCCGTGCCGGCAGTGACGCCTCCGCCCCCCTCCGCAGCATAGAGAAGAAGCGCACCGTCATCCCCGCGCTGGCCGAGGCGATCGAGGGCCAGGACGGCAGGCAGCTGGACTGGGAGTACTTCTACGGCCTGCTCTTCACCTCCGCCAACCTGAAGCTGGTGCACGTGGCCTGCCACAAGAAGACCACCCACGGGCTCAGCTGTGACCCGAGCAGGGTCTACAGGCCGCGCGCGGAGCCCAGGAGGAAGCGGGCCGCTCGCAAGGGCCGGTGACTCGGGCACCCGCCTGCCCGCCCTCCACATCGCCCCGGGCCTGGCGCCGGGTTGGGGGGGTGGGGAGGGTTTTAACAGGTGCTATTTTTTTTTTTTTTTTTGCCACAGCAATAGCTTCCGAAAAGAGCTTCTACAAAACCTTCCTACGGATCTCAGATTCCAGGGCGTGCCTGATTCTGGTCTCTGCACCCCGAGAGCCCACAGCCGAGGGCGACTTGGGTGCCCTGACGGGACGCCAGGAGTGCTGGTGTCCGGTCGGCGGGGACCAGGGACCGGCCCTCTCCGCCCCGCCTGCTCTGTACGCTTGTGTGGCACGGCCCCCGTGGCCGCGCTGAGGGCCGGCGCTCTCCCGGCAGCCACGCGGAGTCTCCCTGCCCAGACGGTGGGGAGCTCCACCCCAGACCAGACCTCCCCCTTCCGGGGAGAGACGGTCCCACTCCGTGGAGAACACGCAGGCGTCTGCTCTGTACCGTTTGTGACGGCAGGAAGGGGGCCCTCGCACGCCTGTGGGTGGGGGGCGGCCGCCGAGGCGTCACATCCAGTCTCCCAAAATCGAAGGCACAAAGGTCGGGCAGCGCTGACCTCGTGAGTCACCTAACGCGTGCGCAGGGTGCGGAGCTGCGCGGCGGTTCTCCGTGTCTGTGAATGGGGAGGGGGCTGCCCGTCAACGCACGGGCCGTGGCGCACTCCGCGGGGTGCCACCTGCCGCTCACGAAAGGCCTCAGCGTGTCGCACACGTGTTGGCGTCTGCAGACAGTATGTCTGTGAGCAGCAGCCATCCCGGGGCGCGCTGGCTGTCAAAGGACTGTCTGTAAACAGCGTCTCATCACACGCTCGGCTCTCCGTGCCCGCGGGTTTTGCCCCGAGGGTTAGCGTCCTCAGTTGGGGGCGGGGGGGGGGGGGGCGTTCCTCGCCGTTTGTATCAGGAGTGGGTCTGGGCGTCGGGCCGGTGCTGGCAGGATCCCTCTGCGGGGACCAACGGACAGCTACACTTGAAATTTTTGAAATGAGCATTAATTTTGTAACTTTTAAAAGTTTATTTTTTATATTTTGTAACATTTGAACTTTCATGTTTACTGTAGAGTCGGGACACACAATAAAGATTTTCCGTAAACAGACATGTTGGAGTAGTTTGCACTCATTGAAATGGTGGACATGGCATGAAATAAGGGGTCAGAGTGGACTTTTAAAAGCTGACCCTTCAGTGGACGGAGCACCGGCCTGCGAACAGAAAGGTCGCCGGTTCAATCCCCAGTCAGGGCACATGCGTGGGTTGTGGGCGTGGTCCTCAGTTTGGGGCGCATGAGAGGCATCCACAGATTGACATTTCTCTCACACATCGATGTTTCTCTCTCCTCCCTCCTTCCCCCTCTCTAAAAGTAAATAAAATCTTTAAAAAAGCTGACCCAAATGTCCCTTTCTCTTCTCAGAAACACGGGACCACCGGGGACCGAGCCCCTGGTGTGGAACACGAGGAACTCAGCCCACGTGCGGACGGGGACACCTCCCCCCCCCCCCCCAGGCCCCATGCACCAGGGCCGCCGCTCCACAGCTGGGCCGGGTGCTAGCAGGGCCGTGCCCGCCCAAGGGCAGCCCCCAGCCCGACTCGGTCTCACACTTTCTGGGCGGGGGGCGCTCGCAGGGGAGTCAACGTGGACGGGCCTTCTCTGCCACGGTGCTGGAGCAACCCCGCCACCCACCTCGCAGCTGGACACACAGGGCACGGCTGGCCCTGCTGGGCTCCGCACATGCCTGCACGCCGCTGTGCAAAGACCAACTGTAGCGTCTCTGTCCACTGGCAAGAACGCATCACGTTGCCTGGTGCTCCTTAATGCAGGCGGTGGGGCAGCGGGGGCACTGTGCCTGCTGACAAGGGACACTGCGGAGCACAGCTGGGCCCTTGCCACAGGGCCCTCGCCACCGGGCTGGCCCCTGCAGAGACACCTGTCACTGGTTTATCGCCAAAGGTTAGACTCAGCCCCACGGAAGAGATGCACAGGGCCATGTGGGCGGGAGGGGCGCGGAGCTTGGCCCGTCCACGCTCACCGTGCTCTCCCAGACCCAGGAGGAGTGGTCCTGTCCCGTGGGGTCTCCCTCGGCTGTGTCACCAAGTCACCGTGCTGGCCACTGACTCGGTCTCCAGCCCCTTCCCCTCCCTGGAGGTCCCAGGGTGGGTCTGAGTGTTCCCGCCCCCAGGGCGGGTTCTCCCAGCCCCCCACCTGTGGGGTCCAAAGTCACCTCATTAACAGGACAAGGCTCAGCTCTCAGGACACTCCAGGGGTTTGCAGAGCTGTGAGCACGAAACTGGTGCAGATCCTATAAACCACCAGGGGTGCCCCCCCAACCTCAGGGTGGGGGAGGGGACCAAGGAGGAGGGTACCCCTCATCCAGGCCTGGCCACAGCCTGCTGGTGGGGTGCAGAGGCCAACCCTGCCTTCCCAGGACGAGGCAGGGCGGGGTTTGCTCTTTCCACGGAGCTCCCGCCTTATGTATTTATGTGTTTAAGTCTCTTTTTTGTGGATTTCAGAGGAAGGGAGAGAGAGAAACTTCAAGTTGTTCTGTTGGGCAGGATGGGTGGCGAACGGAGACAGGCAGCAGCAGGAGGGAGGGTGCCGCACCCAGTGACTCGGCAGCGCTGGGCCTGGCTGGATCCCAGCGGCGGGGGCCCCGGCGTCACAAAACCCCCATGGTAACGGGAGGGGGTCAGCCCGCTCTGGGAAGGAAAGCCTCAGAAACTGGGCTTTCATCCTGAGGCCTGAAAGGCTGGAAAAGCCCACGGAGCCCAAAGGAAGGAGCCCATTAACACCTCTGGGTGCTCACAGGCACCACCTTTACCCGTCAATCAGTATGTGGCCGCCCCACTCCCACCCTGCCGGTGCTCGGAACACAGGACACTGAGCTTGGGGCTCGGCCCCTCTCCCACCCGGCCTCTGGCCACCCTCTCGCTGCCCTTACCCTGCTCTGTCCTGACCCTGTGCCCCCCACCCCCACCCGAACAGGGCCCACTCTCGTCTGCGAGAACGGATCACAGGTGACCCTCGTGTGCGCACTCACAGACACACTGCTCTGTGAGCCTTCACGGCGCGGGCAAGAAGAGTGAGTCTCCGGGCGTCCGTCCCGGAGTGGCCCCCTGACCCCTGCATGCCCCGGTTGGTTCCCGTGCGTGCCCGCCCTCCCCGGGGACCGAACCCGCAGCCCCGGTGTGGTCTCTGACCAGCTGAGCTTCCGGGCTGGAGCGCCCCCAAACATTCTAGAAAGGAACACAGTTTCAGGGACACAAGGCACCTTAAAATATTTTCAAAATATACTTTATTTTTCCTATATGTTTCTTGCAAAATCTCCAAGATAAACGTCAGCTTCATATACAGAAAGGAAGGCGCGTTCTTTAAGAACTGTCACTGAGTCGATCACGAGAAGGATCGAATTCCCACCGAGGAAACCGGGCTCGAGCGTCGTCAAAACTAAAGAGCTTAAGCGAAGAGCAGGTTCTCTACGGGGTCGTCTCGGCCAGCCAGCCAGCCCCGGCCGCCCCGCACCCTCCCCCGGGACCGGGACCGGGACCGGGACTGGGACCGTGCAGAAGGAAGACGGGCCGGTGCAGACCAGTTTCCGCTGCAGGGGAGCCGCCGCCCCCGGAAGTGTGACTCGGGGCACTCCTCTCGGGGACACGTTTGACGAGTCCGTAATCCGCTCCACGGCCAACGTTAACTGCGCCGCGCAGGCGCGAGGTCGGCGCGCACGTCCCGTTCCCTACATCTCCGCGTCCTCGTCCTCGTCCTCGTCCTCCTTGGCTCTGAAATGCATCTTCCTGAACTCGCGTCTGCTCACCGAAGGGCAAGATGAAGTCGCCGGCGGGAGGTCCTGGGGGCAGAGAAGGAGCCCCGTCCGTCCCAGACCGCTTCTTTCTGTGCTGCGCCTGCGCGGGCACACGCCCCGCCCACACCCAGCCCCGCCCACGCCCCGCCCCGCCTGCGTAAGGTGGGGGCTGGGTCTGAGTCGCAGCTCAGCCCTGGGAGGGGAGGGGAGGGGAGGGGAGGGGGAGGGGGAGGGGGAGGGGGGAGGAGGGGAGGGGGGGGAGGGGGAGGGGGGGAGACGAACAAGCCCAGCAGGCGTGGGGCGCTGCTCACAAACACAGACGGGACCTCAGGCCCCCGCAGGGAGGTCCAGGGACACCCACCCCCACGGAGGCCCAGAGCGGGAGTGGGAGCGGGACGGGTGGGCGCGTCCCAGTGAGCCTCTGTGCCGTCAGCCCCTCCCGGTTACAGCGAGGACCGGGCCTCGGATCCCGGCTGGGGCGGTGTGCGCGCGCAGGCGCTGGGCGTGCAGTGGCTGAGGACCCCCGAGGCGGGGCGAAGGCGCCGCAGATGTACCTGCATCAGCTCCACGTTGCCGAAGAACCTGCTCACCGGCATCGGCTGGTTGCTGTCGTCGTCCAGGAAGACACTGCTGTCCAGGTGCAGCGGCGGCGTCTGGGCCGGCTCGGCCCCCTGCGCGGACCCGCCCCCCGCAGGGGGGCTGCTGTTCAGCCCGGGGCCCGGAAGGGCGGCGGGCAGGCCGTCTTCTGTGCCCGTTGGGCCAGCGTCACGCACGACTCGGCCGTGCCCGAAGGGCAGGCCCGTGGTCTCCCGCGTGGCGCAGACGCCGGCTTCCTCCCCTGGGGCTGCCGGGCTGCCGTCGGCCAGCTCCAGGGGCTCGTCCTTGCGAGTGGCCTCCGGGGACGTGCGGGGCAGGGGGGCGACCTCACTCTTGGGGACCAGTTTCTGTAGTTCGGATTTCACAAGATGCCCTCGGTCACACTTGAACTTCTTGGAAGTCCGCCTGTCTGCGGCTTTGTGTGACGCGGAAGTCTGTCGGGGAAGAACAGCGTCAGGGAGGAGATGGCCAGTCCGGGGCTGCAGAGCACCGTTCCTCCCGCTGGGAGCCGTGAACACGCTGACGCCCGGCCTCCATAGTGGCGGGGTCAGGGCTGGGTCGCTGCCTGCCGCCCAGGGTCCCGCTGGGGAAGAGCCCAGACCACCCCCACCCCCAGCGGCCGCTGTCTCTAGGCTGTGGACTTCCCGAGCTAAGTCAGCAGCACGCAGGGACAGATCACGAACGGGCCACGGAAGCACCCAGGGTCCCTTCTTTCTGCGGAGCGGGAGCTGCGCGCCAGCAGAGACCCAGGGACGCAGGGACCGGGAGGTGGCTGCCGACCACCGCCGGCTTTTCCGGGCGACGCGCCGGGGTGGAGACTCGCGGCTGCTGGAGTCACACCAAGTCCCAGCCTCGCTGAGGCCGCCCGACCCGACACAACTCCAGGACGAGGACCCCTTGGCAGCCACAGACACGCGGGGCCCGCCGTGGCCCGCCCTGCCTCTCCCCCGCAGACAGGACGGCCCCGTGCCCCTGTCACTCACAGGGTGGCACCGAGGGAGACGGGGCCTGAGACGCTCGCCCCCGAGCAGGCAGGCCCTCCAGAGGCAGAGCCTCATCCGCAGGCACTGACAGCCCCCCCCCCCCCCCCACCTCTGGGGCCATGGCAGCAGGCCGCAGGGTGAGCCCCGCAGCCTGGCATCTTCGTGCCCATGAGGCTCACCTGACATACCGGCCTGGTGGACGGGGCGATCCCCGCTTCCTGGGCAGAGGCCAACCTGGCCGCGCAGCTCCGGGCTCTCAGGCGCGCCGAGGACCGCACTCCCCCTGTGAGCTGGAGCAGAGGCACGGCCGTCAGACGCTGCACCCCCGCCCTCCCCCCAAACGTGGATGGGTGTGGAGGCGGGGCTTCCTAACTAGGGAAACCCGGAGACGGCCCCTCCCGCCCCCTTCTATCATCAGGGCAGGACGTCTGCGGCCTAAGTGTGGGGGTTCAAACACAACTCGGGGTTTAAGAGGCCAGATCGACGCTTCCCGCCATCCTGGAACGCACATCCCCAGAGGCCCCGTTTACAAGGTGATGATGGTTCCGGACAAGCAGCACACGGCCTCCCTCAGGAGGGTCGCACACCTCTGTGCGCAGTCCCCGTTCCACATGAAACGTAACAGGAACAAACAAGCCGCTCTCCCCCGCCCCGTCGCCCCCTCCCTGAAGTCACAGTTAGAGTCCACCCGGATTCCCTCAGTTTAAAGTGACCGGCGTCCGTCTGATAAACCTTCACGGTGAGAGGCGGGTCCACCTCCACTTTGAACACAGCGAACACAGAGGAGAGTCTTCCAACCGCGAGGGAGGAGTTCATTAAAGCGACAGCACTTAAATGACTTTATCTGGGGGTAACGCTAGGGTTTTGGTGCAGGGAGCTCCCCCCGGCAGAGGCGTCGGCGCTCGGCTCTCCCGGTGTTACCCTGCCGCAGCACCGGTGTCCGGGCTGAGCCACCGCCCTGCACAGCGCAGTGACCAGGCTGCGGACTTGGCTGGAGTTTCGTGTTCTTTTCTGCAAGTTTCTTTCCCTGTTCCAGAATGGACACCACGCGCGTGCAGGAAGGGATGGCGGTGGGTGATAAAGGGGAGGGAGCAGTACAGGGACGCTGCAGGGGACAGGCCCTGAACCGGGACCCCACGAGGGGGCAGAGGAAAGGCCACACGCTCACAAGAAACCGGATCGGAAAGGGAAGAGGCAACTCGAGACATCGCTGCAATAGCACCGTGTCCACCCCCACCATGGCCCGCGCTGCTTGCCAGGCCGCCGCCGTCTCCCCTGGGTGCTCAGCTCCTGGAGTGGGGGTGGGGTGGGGGGGTGCAGCATACTGAGAAGCCTGTGGCTGTCCCAGCTACCCAGAGCCCTGGCTCAGAGGTTCTGCCTGGGGGGGGCGGCGGCAGCAGAACAGAGAGCTCTTTGCCTCCTCCCAGAAGGGACTGCCTTCCTCTGCAGGGAGCGCGGGGAAGGCCAGGATGGCGGGGGTTGGGGGTGCCGAGGGGAAAGGCAGCTGCAGCTGCTGTGGGCGGCTGGTCGGCAGGAGAGGCCAGAGGGTGCAGCGGGAGGAGCCCCCGGGGGTCAGAGCAGCAGCAGACCCTGACCCAGGAACTGTCCTCTGGAGGAGCCGGGGTGTGACAGGGTCCGTCTGCGGAGCACGTCACCACCTCAGGCCTTCAGCTGGAAACCGCCGGGCAATCGGCTGGCAATGAATGGAGCTCCCAGCTGGGGTGTTTGGAGGGAGAGCCCCCCTAAAAGCACTGTCATCCCAGGGCGACTGTGGGCACACCCAGCACTGCCCTGTGTGTGTGTGTGTGTGTGTGTGTGGAACAGACCCCGACAGAACCACCCAGTAACTCACTAAACAAACAAACAAACAAACAAACAGTGCGCTAACCAGAGCAAGCCCTGGGGCGGCAGGCGGGGGATCCCTGCCGGCGCTGCTACAATGTACTATCCAAAACGGCCCGTTTCAACCCCAGGTTGTGAAGGCTGCGGGAAACCCCAGAGCGGATCCACGCACGGGAGAAGAGCACAGCCCTGCCCGAGTGGGTGACCGGGCCGTGGACCAATCGGGAAGTATTTAAAGTGGCCGTTTTAAACATGTGAAAAAGAGATAACAGAAAATGATGAAAAAAGTAAGACCTGACGATAATGTTGCGTCTCATAGCAAATACCAACGAAAATGCAGTTGTTATGAAAACCACACGTAAGTCCCAGGCTGGAAAAGCCGGGCCAGAATGAAACACTGTCAGCAGAGGGCCCCACGGCAGGTGCGGCCTGAAGACGGGCGGACAGCTGTGCACGCCACGGACAGAGAGAAGAAGGACTGAAGAAAACGGAGCGTCTCAGAGGAACGCCGGCCATACCAGGTGAACCAACACACATGCAGTGGGGGTCCCGGGAAGGACAGTGGGAGCACAAAGACAGTCAGAGAGACCATGGGAGGGGCCCCCAGGCTGGCCGAGGAACCCCACCTGCACAGCCAGGACGCCCAGAGACCTGAACTCCAGGCGGACCGAAGGTCACGACCCCCACGGGCACGTCACTGAGAAAGCGCTGAGTCCAAGACGAGGAGAAAACTCAGAGCGGAAGGAGGAAGACAACCCCTGACTCACAAGGGAAGCCGGTGAAGAGGCCGCTGGCCTGGCAGTGGACACGGTGGAGGCCAGACCGCAGGGTGCATTCTAACGTATGCTAAATTCTCAACGAACAAACAAACAAGAAAGCAAAACAACCCAACAAAACCCCCAAAACAAAACCGCTGACCAAGAGTCCTGCGAGCTAGCAGAGCTACCCCCTTCAAAAACGAAGGCAAAACAGACCCTCCTGGATACACAGGAGCTGGGAGAAGGTGGGTGGGCCGGCGTAACCGAGAGGCAGAAATAGAGGCAGAAATACGAAAGAAAGTTCTTCGGGCTGAAACCACGTGACCTCAGGTGGCAATTCAAATGCAAAGATAAAAAGAAGCCAGCACCAGGAAGTGCAACTGTGTCTTTCCAGAGGACAGTTTAAACGGCGAGTGGCTGATCTGAGAAGCAGTTACGTGCAGTTAACACAGACAGGACAATACGACGCACAGAACGTGCCCCAACTGCAGCACCGAGGCGGTGCGCCAGGAGGCGCTGTGGGGCTAAGAACAGGCTGCAGGTGGTAACACGGTCCCAACAGTGTACTTGCTGCTGGGTTTGTGGCAACAGTGTCATACTTGTGACAACGCCCCAGCGAGCAGGCGACAAAACTAGAGCAACAGAAGAGCGACACTTCCGTTTCTCTGGAGTTACGCGGGTGCGAGTCTGAAGCTGGTTCTGCAGCTTTGACGGACACGTTCATTCGCTAAACCTAGAGCGACCCCCGGGAGAGAAATTTTTTAACCTGGTGGAAAGCATCACCCAGTGCAACTGTTACATCAGCACACATTCACTGCAGCCCATTTACACGCGGACTGCAACGAAACGGAGTACAGCGAACGCAACAGTAAAACAGCACGCGTGCCTCCAACTACGCCCACAGACCTGCATGCGGGTGGGCCGGTGGGACCGAGAGGCGGTGACGTCCACGGGAAGAGGCCGCCGCACCAAGGCCCAGCTACATGCTGTCTACCGGGGCGCTTCACGGTCACAGCCAAGCACAGCCGCGGGAGGTGGGCCCTGCTCCGTGGGAGCGCCCCGGCTGAGGCCCGCCCCCGGACGGGCCCCCCGCCAGGCCCACGCCCGCAGGGTAGACGGGGTCCCCGCCCCTTGCCTCCGGTTACACTGCGCGTTGACTACCAAGTGCCAGAAGCTGGTGCTCCTCCAACCGCGCCCCCCTCTGGGGTGGATCCCCCCCCTTCACCCCACTGTGCAAGGCGCGCCCCCACGGGTGACTTCGGCCCAGCTGAGATCGCTGAGGCTTGAGTAGTGGCAACAGAAAAACGTGACCCTCTGGCTTGGCAGCGCCAGGAGAAAAAGCCGGGGGTCCAGACCAGCCCTGGAGTGGGAGCCCCATTCGGGGATGTGGCCTGAGAGCCCCGTTACAGGAGGCAGGGACCGGGAGCCCCTTCCCGGAGGCGTGGCCGGGGAGCCCCCTTCCCGTGGGCGTGGTCTGGAAGCCCCCTCCAGGGGGCGTGGTCGGGGAGTCCCCCTCCAAGGGGCGTGGCCCGAGGGCTTACGGGGACACCGCCCAAGCAGAGGTCGCCCCTTGGCCCGAGGCGTCCGTCTTCAGCTCCCCAGGCAACCGGCGGCCGGAGCCCCCGCCTCCCCGGACCCGGCTCCCGCCAAGCCTCGGCCCCCTCACCTTCCGGCTCCTCATGGGTGGGAGAAGCGCAGGGCCGCCCCAGCAACGCCGCCAAGCCCCTCGCTCCGGCCCAACGCTTCCCTGCGCTGCGGCAACCCTCCGGCCCGCGGCCCGCGCTGTGGCGTCTGACGTCACCACAGGCTCGACCAATCACAGCCCGGAGTCTTCGGGCAGGTGACCCAACACAGTGGGCGCTGTACGTAGCGGGCCGGCGGCGGCCATGTTTGTGAGGGGCACTTCCATTGCTGCCTCTGCGGCCGCCGCGTTTGAGGGGGCGGCAGCCATCTTTGGGACGGGCAGCTCCCTTGAAGTCCCTTGGGCACGTGTCTGAAGGAGGGCGGGCATTGACCGTGGTGGGCTCCCTGACCCCCTACTTTGTGAGCGCAGTGAGCCGTGCTGGAACCCCCCTGGCCGGGCGGCCCGCCGAAGCCGCCTTCCCTTGCAGTTGGGACGGCGAGCCCTGCAAGGTCCCGCATCTCTTGCTGGCGGACCTTGGCCAGAGGGGCTCATCACCCTGAGCCCCGCGTGCGGCGAGGTTCTGCAGGCCGGGCAGGGTGTTGGTGGGATCTGGCCCAGGACCCCCTCGTGGTTGCACCAACGGACCCAGCCTTTTCTCTGACCTTGGGGGAGAAGCACTGCATCAGGTCACTTCCTGTAACTGGCCAACTCCCCTAGCTTTCTTCCTGGTGCTAAGCTAAAAATAAAAGACCTTTGAAAGTGAAAGACAACCAGCATCTATTTGAGATCCAAGAATGTGTATTTGGAAGCCCTGATTCAAAGAGCGTTCACATTGGCAACAAGGGCAGGTGGTGTTGGTGCCAAAGGGAAGGGGAGCAATGCCACCCAGGGAAGGCAGGCACGCCTGCCTGCAGGTGCAGATAAGCCGACACAGGGACGCCAGTTCTAAACAACGCTTTAAATTCTCAGCCCCCTAGCCGCCGGCCTGGTAGTCATCATACCTGCTTTCTCGTTATCTTTGCAAACAGTTCTTTGGAGCATGAGCTTGGGCCCCCGTCCAAAGGTTATTTTGCCCTGCTTTAACATTCCCAGCGGTTTGAGGCATTGAGACGTGCAAGGGAGATTTTCTCCGTGTTGAAAGAGGCTCCGTTTCTATTGTTTTTTACGCAGGAGGGTCCAACATTTTGACGTCTCTGGGTCTCACTGGAAGAAGAGTTGTCTTGGGCCACCCATTAACTACGTTGTGACATGTCATCACACACACACACACACACACAATCTCACAACGTTTTAAGTAAATTTACGATTTTGTGTTGCACTGTGTTCACAGCCATCCTGGGCTGCAGGTTGGACACCCCTGTTAGGATGGGGGCGCCTAACCCCTTCACCCTGCATCACTCTCTGTGTGCCGCCTCGGCCCCTGCGAGAGCAGGTCACCGGGAGCCACCCGGCCACCTTTCCAAAGCCCCTGGCAATGTCCACCCAGGGATGTGGCTGCTTCTCAGCATTGAGACTCCCACAGAGGGGAAACCCAGCTTTGCCCTTACACGCCCCAGGCCCCGGCTCCTGGGCCCCAGGAGGTGCCCCAACTAGGACACAGTGGGCTGCAGAGCCCTTGGGGCTGAAGGACGCCCCCCTCCCTGCCACCACAGTGGGGCTGGCGGCTGCTCCAGGAGCCAGCCCCATGCTTTGCAGATGGATGATCGCAGTGCTTCCTTGTTTATGACATTTTCTGCAGGTGAGAACATTTAAATCAGGCCGTTTTGTCAGAAGCATCGGGCTTTTCAGTTAAAACTGTAAAGGTGGAAAAGTGAGCCATGTGGCACCACGGCCTCCCGTACTGCCCGGGGTCCCCTCTGCGCTTTGTTCCGTGGTGGAGGCGTGATTCATGGTCGATTCCGGAAGCATTGATGTGCTCCGCTCGCCGGGAATGCCTCCCTCCGAGCCTGGGAATGCAGCTGCTGCCTCTTTTTGGTGCATAAAATGTGAGAGCACTTGCGGGTCCGCCAGCGCCTCTGCCCTGCAGACGGCCCTTCATGGGATGGCACGTGCAGCCGCTCCCGGCAGTACGTGAAGCCCCGTGCAGGGTTGCTGTGTACACACGCGTGCACACACACAGACACGCAGTTGCCCTCCCCCCCCCCCCCCGGTGGCACCCTTTCCCCACAGGCCTGTGCTTCCCCGTGTTGTCTCCCGCGGTGCACGCAGAAGGGGGAGACGTGTGTGGACTGGCAGGAGGTCCATCTGAAAAGGAGCCGATACGTTGCTGGCTGTGAAGGAAAATCCAAAGTGATACTGGACTTTGCACCTGACCTGTCCTGTTTTCACGGAAATTGCCTTCGTGATCAGCTGGGTCGGGTGGCTTTATTGTGGAACGCTCCAGAGACCCGAGTTCTCAGAAAGCAGGCCTTGGTCGCCACCAGCCGGTCGAGGGCCCGACGGCGGCCGCCCACGGCGAGTGCCAATGCGCAGAAATGCTGCTCTGTGAAACTCTGCCCGGCTGCGGCTCCCGCCTCTTGGAGCCGCGGCAGTTTGACCTCCTGGGGGGGGGGGGTGCTTCACAGACACGCCCTGCTCCCTGCTCCCCCGCGTCCCACCCCAGTTACGAGAGCGGCATTTCCTGCTGCTCAGGCCCGAACCCGGGCGACCTTTGACATCTCTCGCTCTCTGCCCACGTCCCATCAGCAGCCATTCCTGCCGATAATGGACAGTAGCACTTCACAGCTGTCTCCTCTGGCTGGTCATGCCCCTGGCAGCAGGTGGTCATGTCCACGGTGGCCCAGCCCCCTGCTCAAGCTCCTCGCGGCTTCCCACTGCCTCCAGGATGGAGACTGGGGGTTGCAGTAGGACCTGTGAAGCCCAGCACGGAACCCGGGGCGCAGCAGGCGCTCCGTGAGGGTTTGCCGAATGAACATGGAGAAGGTCCTAGGGGGTTGCCCCTCCGCCAGAGGCAGCCGGCCCCGCGGCCCTCTGCCTCCCCCTCTGCTGTGCGCACTGCATCCTCCCAGCCCTCGGGGCCGGGGCCTTCCTCCCCACCGCGCACACGCTGTTCCCTCTGCCGGAAAACCGTCTCCTCCTGCCCCTCGTTCTTCAGACCCCAACTCAGCTTCCAGTGTGCAGCCTCAGGGGCCGTCACCAGATAGATCCCCACCGCGGTGAAACATGCCCGAGTCTGCTTCCCACGACCCTGAGCCTGCCCCTCAAGGACATGGTGGCCAGCGGGCTCTTCTCTCACATTCATCCGTTCACTCGCTCAGCATGCTCGGTCGGCTCCCTCCCGTGCGGGCCCCACACAGGCTGGGTCTGGGCTTAGGGTGGCCTGCTTAGTGCTCTCGTCCCTGGTGGGTGGGAGGGACCGGTGTGGGCAGAGCCATCTCCGGAACGGATGCAAATCCGCGATGGAGGTGAGAGCCCCAGGGGAGGAGCCACATCCGGGGCCGCATGCCCACCAGGTGTCAGACCTCAGAGAGGCCATGTGAGGCCCCTCGGAGGAAGGGACCGCAGGAGGTGGTCAGGGGTCGCCTCTTCCCTGTGGGCCCAGAAGGGGGGAACGGGCAGGAAGGCAACGAGGACCTGCTGGTCCAGCGGACCCCCCACCTCGTGGGCAGACAGTGGCCTTCCCGAGGAGACGGGGGGAGGGCCCTGACCTGGCGGGGGAGCCGTTCTGGAATTCTCTTCCTATCCCCCACCTCCTAGGCCACCATGTTGGGATGCACTTGACCCTGAGGGCACACGCAACCTGGACCTGAGCTCACACCTCCACACGGCTCTTCAGGTTCCTCATGCCCCGAAGTCCGCTTGTTCCTCCGGACCAGCTGGGCTGCCTGGGAGGAGGACGGGGCTGCAGGGGCGGCTGTCCACCAGCTGCCTGTGAGGGCCTTGGCCGTGGCCGGTCCCCCACATGGAGTGTACGCCCTCTGAGAGCAGGGGCTGGGTTTTGCTCACAAGCTGATCGTGGAACCCAGCGCAGCAGCAGGGACGTTTGGGCGGCAAGAGGGCGCACAGGGAAATCGAGGGGCGAAGGCTCCGAGGAGCCGTCTTCCTGCGCATGAGACACTCCCTGGCCACACACCGCCGTGCCCACAGCCGAGCGCCTCCCGCCGGCTCCGCAGGGCCGTCGGGGAAGTCGGACGGGCGGTGCGGTCGGGTGCGGTTGTTAGCCGGGGCCGGCCCGGCCGGAGCACGTCCCACCGCGGCCAGCAGACGGGGACCTGCAGGATGAGCGGTCGCCTCTGGTACGCCGCCCCTTTCTATTTAAAAGGAAGCGGTGAGGGTAGCTTTTCAAAAATGGGAGCAGAGCCGCAAGCCCAGAGCAGCTCACAGGAGGGCGCGGAGCGGCAGGAGTCTCCCCCGCTGCTGGGGGGACGCGCCTCGGTGCCGCCGCTCTGGGAGACCGTCTGGCCGGTGTCACAAAACCGAACCTCCTCTCGCTGTGGGACCCGGCAATCACTCTCCCTGGCCGTTTCAACCAGCTAGGTTGAAACTTGTATGTCCACACAGAGACCTGCCCACGGGTGCTTCTAGTGGCGTTGTTCGTGGCCGCCCACCCTGGGAAGCCACCCAGACGCCCTCCGGGAG
Source organism: Phyllostomus discolor (assembly GCF_004126475.2). Lineage (NCBI taxonomy): Eukaryota > Metazoa > Chordata > Mammalia > Chiroptera > Phyllostomidae > Phyllostomus > Phyllostomus discolor. Next base: position 1,838,320 of record NC_040907.2, read on the forward strand.
GTGGGCGGGTGAGTGGGCTGCGGGCCCTCCAGGCAGGGAGCGGGAGTCGGTGCTAAAGAGAAGCGAGGTGTCGAGTCACGGAAGGAGGTGAGACGCCTCGAGGGTGCCGTGGGGAGCCAGGGCGGGCAGCCTGCGGGGTTCCGACCACGTGACCTTCCGGAAAAGGCCGGACTGTGTATGGAGCTGGTGAAAAGCCCAGCGGCCGTCAGAGCAGAAGGCCCAGGCCGAGCCCGGAGGAGGTTTGGGAAAGGAAACTGCTCCGTCTGGTACTCTGATGCTGGACACGCGTCATTCTGACTCGTCCGAGCCCATGGACTGCCCTGCCCCAAGCCTGACCCCTCGTGGGCACCGTGGGCTGTGGGGGGTGACGTTGCCTCGCTGTGGGTTCATCACTGCGTCACCCACACGTCCTGCCTGCGGGGGGTGTCAACCATGGGGGGGTCTGTGGGTACGTGGGGAACCTCCAAGCCGTCCCCTCCATTTCACCGAGAACCTAAAGCCGGTCTAAAAAGCGAGACCCTGAAAAGACATGCGATGCCTGCCTGGCGTGGCTCAGTGGACTGAGCTCGGGCTGCGCGAACCAAAGTGTCGCAGGTTCGATTCCCAGTCAGGGCACATGCCTGGGTTGCAGGCCGCAGCCCCCAGCAACCGCACATTGATGTTTCTCTCTCTCTGTTTCTTTCTCCCTCCCTTCCCTCTCTAAAAATAAATAAATAAAATCTTAAACAAAAAGACATGCAATGAAGCTCGGCACGGACTGAAAAAGGAAACTCCTGCCACCTGGTTTTTAAATGTTCTCTTTCTATCGACCCGGATGTAAGTTTCCTCCCGAGCGCCCGGCCCTGTGCCTGACCTGGCTGGGCAGCCACGGCCCTGCAGCAGGGCCCACGTCCACCATGGGAAGGGCCCACGCGTCCCCCCGACACCCGTCTGCCTGGGTCCCGGTGGGTGCGAGGCGTCGTCGGGACACGAGTTTGAAAAGGGTGTGCAGGCACAGAGCCCATGGGGCGCTGGGGACCATGGCCAGCTGCTGCTGCTGCTGCGGCTGCTGCTGCGGCTGTAAGGACGGGCCAACGTGTTCCGGAGGGGCACCGGCGCCGGGCAGGGAGCGGTGGCTGTGGAGAGCGGCTGGCGCGGACAGGTGTCGGAGATGGCGACAAGGAGGGGCAGGGGGAGGGACAGCATGGGTGCCTGTGGGGCGGTGGCCCCCGGGGCCCCCTCACAGAGCCCTCGCTGCTGGCCTGGCTCAGGGTGACTTGTGTGGCCCCCTCGGCAGGTGCGCCCCCAGTCCGTGTCATCCGTGTTTGCGAACAGCGGGCTGCTCCCGGCTTCCGATCTCCGCAGCCTGCCGGGAACACGGTCCCCCTGAGGGCCGGCCACACGCGCTCACATTTGAGCAAATCTGAGACCAGCAGAAGGTCGTCATTGTGGCCAGGCCCGCGGGCTTCGGGGACGTACGGACAGCGGCGGCCCGAGAGTGCTCTGCCCGCTCCCGGCTCCCCCTCTTCTCCCCCTGCAGGAGGCTGGGGGAGGGGGGGCTCGCTCCGAAATTCTCGGTGCTGTTTCACCTCGTTCCCGTGTCGTTCCGCTCCTGCCTCTGTCTCTCATCCGCAGGGAGTCGTGTGTGTTCTAAGCACCTCCTCGCGCTTCCATTTCTATTGCGGCAACTCATGGTCGTTTTGGTAGAGGAGCCGGTGCAAACGTGGACCCAGGAAGGCCCTGAGCCAGCCCCCACACCCCACCGACACCGGGCTGGTAGAAATGCATCAGGGTTAGCCAGGAGTGGTCTCCTGCCTCCTCAGCACGAGCAAAATGTCGTTGTCCTTGTGTTTTGTCATCAGACACGTCTCGGAGAGTCAGAAGGGGCCGGAGACGCGAGCACAGACGCTCTGCTGGGCTGCGGAACTCCGGGTTGACCGCTGTCTCTCATGTCCCGCACAAACAGCACCCCCACGTGGCTGTGGATGGAAATGCACTTGGCCCGGGAGCTCCCCGGCCAGGGGACCGGCTGGCTCCCTGAAGGTGATCATCCTCCCAGGGCCTGTGGACAAGGAGCCCAAGATGCGCAGAGCCTGGCAAAGGCCACACTTCCGGCACGGTGGAGGACGTGCTTTCTGAGGACCCCTGGGCAGGCCGGGGGGGGGGAAGCCCCGAGTCCCCAGCAAGGCGGGTGGTGGAGGGGTGGGCCCGGACCCCGTAGCCTGGGGCAGGTGTGGCCGTGCATCGGCCTCTCCGAGCAGGTGTACTCCGCTTCCCACGCACACAGGCGTCCGTGCGCGGCCACCCCTCTCGGCTCATTGGCCCAGCACCAGTGGCACCGTAGGGACAGCCGCCGAAGGGGTGAGTGTGGCCCACGGACATGACAACCGCTGCCTGTTGGCTGTTTCCTCCCGTGGCCGCGGGGCGGCCTGCTGTCTGTGCGCAGGAACGGCACGGTCTTCGGGGCCGGCTGTGTTTCAGACGCCGCCTTCATCGAACGCCAGCACGGGGAGGACCTGCCGCCACCACCGACGGGGGGGGACGGCCGCCCGGGAGAAGGCACAGGGACGGCTGCGCCTGTTCTCGCGGGTGCCACCCGGGGCCACCCCCAGGGAGCGCCAGGTGCAGCCGGCCTCAGGCCTCCGTCCGTCCCCGCCTGGGGCCCCGCGGAGTGTAGTTCCACCGGATTTTACGTCGGAGTTCCAGTCCAGCTACCCAGGTGGTGCTCGGTGGCCACAGCGCCCCCTGCTGTCAGTCAGCGGGAGGCCCCGTGAAGGCAGCTGAGGCAGCCACCAGGGCACAGGGACCCGCGACGTGGTCCTCCCAGCGGCCTGCCCTGCGTGACCGACAAGCCACTAAGATGCTCATCTTAGGGACGTGGGACTGCAGAGGTCAGTGGCCGCAGCATTGGCTCCTGGGAAATGAGGCGCAGTTAGGGACCCCCCATTTCAGAGCCACGTGGCTGGCCGGCCTCAGGGCGGGGTGAGGGTCCTCCAGGGTGTGTGGTTCATACACAAAATGTAAGGGACAGGTGTCTGTAGGTCGGCCGGGGAGGGCTGCCCTGTGTGGACTGGGGTTGCAAGGGATGCTGGGGGCTTGCCCCGCTCTGCGGGTGCTGAGGGCGGAGTGGCCAAGGCGTGACCCTGCTCCGTCAGCCCGCTGGTCTGCACGGGGTGTCCCCGACACCCTTGGGGGGCATCCGTCCGCTTAGGTCCCCGTGGCTGGCATCCCCGTCACGAGGCTCCCTGAGAACCCAGAGCAGACTCATGTTGAAGACGCTAAATGCTGGAAAACGGGCCCCAGGGGTAAATGCGAGGGGCACGTCCAGGGCCACCTGTGGTCCCTTCACAGTGGCTAACAAACAGGTGTGAGCGAATGCCGGGAACTCCACCTCGCTTCCAGGTGGTGCCTGGGCGGAGCCTGCCGCTCCCTGCGTGCCCCTGGCTGCCGGAGGAACCGCCGCTCCCACCTTGTCACGCTCTGGCACCGGCACGCTCCCGCCTTCCCTGCAAAGCCGGCGCCCGAGGGGAAGGCGGGACCTGCCCTGCCCCTGCTCTCCACGCACGGCTCTCGGTTCGTGGGGTGTTGGCTCAGGGACGGGAGTGGTGGGCAGCCTGGTCGAGGGTTTGTGATGGATCCCCCGGAGTTCTGGGCATTTCCAAGTTCAAACAGTTGGCATGAATGCAGAGGTGAGGAGACGCCATTTGCCCTTGGACTTGCCAGTCCCGGGTTGTGTCCGAGACCCGGACTCCTAGCAGATCGGGAAGTTGGGGAGAGTGTTCGTTCTCAGTGTCTCTCTCTCTCTCTCTCTCTCTCTCTCTCTCTCACACGCACACGCACACACGCACACACTCAGGACACGGCCCACACAAGACCTCACTTCACTTGCAAGTTCAGGGCCTCCCAGGACCACCCTCGGGCCTGCTAACTCTGTGCGAGGACCCGCAGGACCCCCTGAGAGCCTCTCCCCTGGTGGGTGCAGCTGCAGCTTGGACTCTCCCAGAGGCAGAGGCGCCCACAGAGTCCGGAGAAGGGCCCAGAGCGCAGCCTCCAGGCGCCCCCCAGAGGTCAGCGCGGGCGCTCTCTGGCAGCGACGAGGACAGCTGTGGGGAGGGTCGCCAGCTGGATGGCCTCTCCTGAGCCCCAGTGTCCCGAGTTCTCGCTCCGCAGGGCCCGTCACAGAGGCGTGATGGACGGTCGGTCACTGATGCTTGATGGATTGGTGATCGATGGCCCGCATCATTGAGCTCAGTCTCCGGGTGACCGATAGCCGTGACCCGCTGCCCCCCGTTGACTCACAAGGTCGGTCTCCCTGGCACAGCCACCCCCTCCCCGGGGCCACCAGGTGTGGTGGCTGTCTCCCACTGGGGATCACACCACTGGGCTGCCCAGGGTGGCCCGGGCTGCTGGACACCAGAGCCACCGACCAGGCAGGACATCTCTGAGGGGACGAAGGCCAGAGGAAAGTTTGTGTGCCCCGCTCCCCGCACACAGAGGGGGGAGGAGGGGTTGTCCGGCGGGTCCGGGACCCCCTCCCCCAGACTGGCCGGCAGGCACGTCCCTCTCTCCTGCTCCCGACAGCCGCTGAGCTCCGCACAACCGCTGTCTGTCGTGTGCACACAGCAGAGGTTCTGTAGAACGTTTTTCCTCTCCGGAACAAACTAGGCACCCTGCCTGCCTTTTTCTCAGCGAGAGAGAAGTGCTCTTTTGAATAATTTTTTAATTTGGTAACGTTCTTTTGGTTCCGTCGCTGTGAGGGTGCGATCTTCCAGCGGGGAGCCCCATGGATACCGATGTTTTAATATTCGCGCTGTTCGGGGGTGGGGGGGCTGGAGGTGGCCACGGGGGCGGGGGGAGCCGCCATAGAGCCTGGCTCGTCCACCCACCAGGAGGGTGGAAAGGAGCGCCCGGGCGGCAGAGCTCTGCCCGGTCCCTCCCCAGGACCACAGGGTCCCCAGCGCAGCTCCTCTCTCGGGCCACACCCAGAAGGACCTGGCCACTGGTCCAGACCGAGCCCAGCCTTGTCTGTCGGGTGCAGGGGGGACATGAGTGATCTGTGTCCCCGAAGAAGTGTTGTCATTCTTCATGCTCGTTCACTGCCTGGAGTGTTAAGGTGTTTCTCTGTTGTTGTTGTTTTAAAGATGTTACTTATTTATTTTTAGAGAGAGGGGAAGGGAGGGAGAAAGAGAGGGAGAGAAACATCAATGTGTGGTTGCCTCTTGGGCGCCCCATACTGGGGACCTGGCTGGTGACCCAGGCCTGAGCCCTGACTGGGAATCGAACCGGTGACCCTTTGGTTCGCAGGCCGGCACTCAGTCCCCTGAACCGCACCAGCCGGGGCTCAGGTATTTCAGGGTCAGTAACGTTCTGATGGTTCCAGGCACGGCCGCCCCTGAGTCGGGCAGAGCGCTCCGTCCTGATGGTGCTATTTTCAGCTTCGGGGGCTTCCTCCAGCTGCTGCTGTTTAAACCTCGCTGCCCGGGTAAGCCAGCGCAGGGGCCTCGGACTGGGAGCGGCAGGGCGGGTCCCGAGGCCTGGGGTGCAGGTCGGGGTGTCCCCTCTCCTTCCGAGCCCTCCCCAGCTCTGACCCCGGCCTCTCGGGTGAGCCGGATCATCGGATCTCCACGCCAGCCTGTGAGACCGTCCCCTCGCTGCCCCGTGTACACCTGGGGACACTGGGGCACAGGAGGGCCTCAGCTTGTCTGGGGAGCGGGCAGCATCAGCATCTGGACCCAGACGCCCCCCACTTCACCACCATGAGGAGCCTCTGCAAGGGAGCAGCCTCCCCCGCCCCCCGTCCTCCTGGAGCAGGGGGTTGGGTGCTGGGCAGGGGCTGCCTGTGGGTGACCAGCGGCCTGAAAACCGGTCCCTTGGCTTCCTCGCCCCGAAGAGCCTGCTGTTCCAGACCCTGGACACCAGGGGGCAGGATGAGACAGGAAATGGCAGCCCGGGGGCCGGGCAGCAGGGCAGCTGGGCCGCCGTCTCCAAAGGCCAGCAGCGCAGGCCTGCTCTCGGGCAGGTGGGAGCACAGCAGAGGGGCCGAGACAGTGGCTCCTTGACTGATGCCCTGGGGACCCCCCGCTGGGCCAGGGTCAGTGGGAGCAGCCGCCATTTCTTTAGAAAGTGGCACCCTGCCACCCTTCACCTTCCTGGTCCTCCACACCTTGGTGAGGCCCAGAGGGGGACCCCAGGGTGTTGGAGAGGAACCTGCCGGGGTCCGTGGGAGTCCCACGGGCTCTGTGTCGGGCTTTCTGGTGAAGTGGGGGCTGGGTTTCTGCCGCCCAGAGGCTTGCCTCTGGCCCGGGGCCCCTGCCCTCTGCTGCTGGCCTCTTCCTGCCCCCACACGGCCCTGTGCGCTGTCCCCTCCCTGAGTTGTTCGGGCAGCACTCGCCGGTGCAGGCTGCCCCACGGTGGGGGTGGGGGGGCAGCGGGCTGGGCTCCCGCGTCCACGGGGCCTCCGCCTGCTGCGACCCAGGAGGCCCAGCGAGGACTTGGGACCCGTTTGGGGGTCCCCTGACTTTCTCTCCCTCTCCCCACCCCACACCCCCAGGGGCTTCTTCTAGAACACACCTGTGGGGTCCGTGGGGTCCCCAGGGAACCGTACTGGCGGGGCGCAGGGGTCTGCATGTCCGAACCCCTCACTCCCTCCCTCGCAGAGGGGAAGCGGGGGCCCAGGTGAGGCAGCCTCTGACCAGGCTGGAAGCCCCCCGCCCGAGCTGGCTCACCCTGGGCGTGTCCGTGTGTCCGTCTGTCCGCCTGCGGGGGACGGTGGTCTTCCTCTCCCCAGCTTTTCCTTTCTCTCCTTTCCTCTCGAACCCTACTCCTCCCTTGGCTTCCCCTGAGGCAGCAGAGCTGGGGCCCAGTGGGAGGATCACAGCCCGGACGTGGTTCTGTGCTGACCCATCTGGGGACAGAGGGGGGCTGAGGGGCTCCCTGGAGAGGCCAGCGGTGACCTCACAGGGACAGTCTCCATGAAGGCTCTGCCTCGAGAGGTGTAGGCACCCCCCCGTCGTGTGCCCATTATCCGGAGCCCACGGCCGCCCAGGGCAGAGCAGGCGTGTCAGCGGGGCGGGGGGGGGGGGGGGACATGCAGACCTTCCGTCAGAGCAGCTGGCGGGCACCGAGGCACCGGGCACCACTGGTGTCTGTGGGCTGGAGCCAAGACCCGAGGCCGGCACCCACCTCCTCCAGCACTGAGCCGGCTGGGGTGCTGCCGTGCCGTGGGGCCCCGAGGGGGGACTGAAGTCCTGAAGTCGAGCAGGACCAAAGCGAAGCCACGGCTTGGAGAGCCGCCTCCCGGGGCCGACGCCAAAACAGATGTGAGCACGCGCCCCGAGCCCGGAGAGCAGCTGCTGCCTTGGGCTCCGGGACCCCTCCCTGAGCAGGCGCAGGCGTGGAGCTGGGGCTTGGAGAGGCGCCTCACCCTGCCGGGGTCCGTGGGTGCTGAGGTTCTCCCAGTCCGGCCGCCGTCTGCAGCCTCATCGCCCCAAGCCGGGGCAGAGCTCCCCCCTGTGCTGAGTGGGAGACCCCGAACGCAGGCTGGGGACAGGTGTCCTGTCTGCGGCCGTCCTAGGGAGAGGTGCTGCTCGCAGCTCGGCCACACTCAGGGCTCGTGACGCGCCCGGTGCAGTGTCCTCTGGAGTCCTCGCGATTCTCCCCCAGCTCTCTGTGGCCAGTCCCCAGCGGGCTGGAGGGGGCACTGGGCAGAGAGGCTGAGCCACTCGGCCTCAGAGGCAGACCTGGGGCTCCTCTCTGACCTCCACCCCTATCGTAACGCTGCTTTTCACAGACCCTCGAGGGTGCATTTCCACCCCGACCTCCGACCGTCCTCCCTGAACCCGTCCTGAGTCCCAGCCAGGGGGCGTCTCCCGTGACCAGAGTCTCGGGCACAATGTTCATGCCTCTGCCATGGGACTGGGCCTGGGCTTCCGGTGGGTGCCCGTGGGCCCTCGTCCATGGAAAGTGGCCGGGAGGCTGCAGGGGGCTGAGGAGCAGGGAGGCTGAGCAGGAGGGGGTCACCCTGACTCTCTGAGGTTTGAAGCAGCCTGCATCCTGCCCCACCTGTGCTCACCGGAGGCTGACCTCTCACCTCCGAGCTCCAAGGCCCAGGGGAGCCGTTGGGCCCCCGGGGGCAGACAGACCACCCAGCCGGTGTGGACGGAGGCCGGTGAGTGACAGACACTTCTCACCGCGATCCTGTGGACAGTGTGTGGCGGCGCCTGGGGACCCCACACTGATGCCTCCCCTGAGGCTGCTCGGGCCACCTGGGCCCGGCTCCTGTGGTGCGGGCGTCTGCAGCATGGGCGGGGCGGGAGGGCAGGGCTGGCGTCACGGTGGGTCAGCACTGGGCGGCGGTGGGGGGGTGGCCAGCAGCCAGGAGGCATTGTCTGGGGCCCGGCTGGACAGGCGCAGATAAGAAAACGACTTGGAGGTATCGATCACCTGCTCATCCAACGAGCACCCACCGGGCACCCGTGGTGCCCTGACGTTCAGGTGCACAAGGTCGGGGGGCCGGCGGCAGACGCCCCGTGAAGGTCAGGGGCTGGTGGGGGCTACACGGTGCAGACACAGCCAAGCTCTTCCTCGGCACGTGAGGCCATGCGGAGTGGGGCGGAGACCAGGGAGGCAGCGGGGTGGGGGTGGGGCAGAGCCTGGGGAGGGCCTGCAGCTCGGGGTGTCAGCAGGAAATGGTCCGGGCACGCAGCCAGGGCAGAGGGCGGGGCTGGGGGGCCCAGGTTTGCCGAAGCCGACCCCTTGCACTGAATGAACCCCTTCCTGTGCACGCACACCGTTTGGTTCTGCTTCTGGAGAGAGCGGACCCACACCCAGGCAGACACCCCAGCTCTCTGAGACCGAGGCGGGAGGGGAGGGTGGCCATCTGGGAAGCGGCAGCCAGGGGGCGCTGCAGAGCGCCCCTCGTGGACCTGGGCGAGCCGGGAGGCCAGAGCGGAGGAGGAGAGTCGTGGCCCTGAAAAACGCTATTTTTCAAGCCGCCTGCCCTCCCGGTCTCTGAGGGGGTCCCAACACGGCCGCCCTTGCTCCCCCCCAAGCCCGGGCCAGACGAGAGCTGAGTCAGTGTGCGGAGAAGCGGACCTGGTCGGGGTCACGGGGGGCTGGGGGCAGGCCCGGCGGGGCCCCTCCACCCCCGAGGGAAGGCCCCAGTCGCCGGCAGCGCACTCACCTGGCTGCCAGCCTCACCTGCAGGGCAGAGAGCAAGAAGGACAGACTGCGGGCCCTGGAGCCTGTGAGCCGAGGGCCGGGCAGGGCCACCGACCAGCTGTGTGGCCCGGGGACACGCCCAGGCCTCCGGGTCCTCGCGGTGACGTGCCGGTCAAAGTGCTCCCTCCTCGTGGGGGTGTCCAGGGTCCAGCGAGCTGGTTCGGGCAGCTCTGTGCTGGGGCCCCACCGACAGTGGGCGGGGCCCTCTGGCCGCCGTCTCTGCCTGCCGGCGACCCCGGCGGTTGGCGGTTCCGGGGCCCCTCGGACAGCTGCCGCCGCCGGACCCCAGGCCAGGGGCCTCTGAGGAAGACGTTGGCACCCGGTGGCGGTGGGGACCCTCGACTCCTGGCGCTCGTGTTCGCCTTTGTTCGCGTTGGCGAGAAGCTGGACCCAACGTCATCCCTGCACACGCCTGCAAGGGTTCCGCCCAGAACCCTAAAACCGAGCCGCACGCGGCCAGGAGGCGGGTCGTCAGTGGCGTTCCTCGCTCTCTCCCGGGGGTCCGCCGGGGTGGGGCGGAGTCCGTGTGTGTTCCGGGCAGATTCGGACAGACCCGGGTCACAGGCTCGGCTCTGCCACGGAACAGCTGTGCGCACTTGACCCCCTTGTGCCCCGGCATCCTCCCCTGAGAGTGGGGGGTGGGGTTACGGCTCTGGGGGGAGGGGGGGAGGAGAAATCACCGAGGTAGCTCAGGCCCAAGAAGCGATGGCAGACGGTGCGGCTGCAGCGCCGGCTCGGCCTCGGCCTCTGGTCCGGTCGCTCCGCCCCTCCCTGCCTCAGTTTCCTGATCGGCCTGAGCATGCACCTGCCAGGGCGGTGTGAGGGGGAGGGAGGAGGTACAGCCCCGGGGGCCTCGAGTACGGCGTCTGGTGTGGGCCAGGTGCTCACAACGGCCCGCTGGCTGTTGTCCGGTTTGCAGCCAAGGACAGCGGGGCACCCGGCGTCAGCAGCTCGCCCAGGGCCACGGGGCCCCCATGCCGCCAGCAGTCAGCCGGGGCTCAGCCCCTGCCTCCCATGCCCGGGGCCGCTGCCCCGCCTGGGTCTTGTGGGGTCGCACTCCGGGAGACGGCCAGAGCCTCAGCGCCAGGCTGGGGGGCCCACGGGGTCCTCATTCCCCCGGTGACCTGTCAGGGTTTGGGCCCGACCCGCGGACACCAGTCAGGCTTGGCTGGAGGCGACAGGGACAGACCGGGTCCAGAGCCACCATGCGAAGGCATTCGGGGCTGGGCTGTGTCCCAGGGCGGGGCGGGGGGTGGGGGAGAGACAGTGCTTCCCTGGACACCCAGCTGTTTAGAGGGCACCCGAGACCATCAGCCTTGTCAACTGTTCGGCACCGGCGGTGTCTGGGAGTGCCAGCGGCTCAGCACGCGGTTCCCTGGTCGGGGCTGCAGCCCGCGGCCTGGGCGGGGGCCGCGGGGAGCTGGGTGGGAGCCGCGTGTGGCGGGGAGAAGGGGAGGGCCCTGTTCCGGGAGGTCTGCAGTCCGGTCCGGTCGGGTCATCTGGGGACAGTCCTGCTCACTGAGCAGGGTTTCCCTGGCGACCGACGACGGGTTACGTAAGACTCGCGGAGCCGGGAGGGTGGAGGAAAGTTCGAAGTCATCGCAGACTCTGACTGCTGCTGCCCAGCGGGGAACGGGCTTCGGGGCCGGCCTTGGTGGTGGCAACAGGGGCGGGGGCTGTGCTGGGGAGCTGCCCCCGGGCAGCTTCGAGGGGGAGTGGAGGGCCGGCCACCTCCTCTTCCTTCCCCAGGGCCTGCCTCCCACCCCAACCCTGACCCCCACCCCCTGCCTCCCGCCAGGGCAGCCAGCGGCCCCCATCAACCCTCCGGCGATTCCCCAAAGCGCCTCTGTGCCCAGCAGTGCCCGTCACTGGGGGTGCCGAGGACAACAGGCAACCCCCCCCCCCCCGCCCCGGCTGTCAGCACCTGGGAAAGTGCAGGGGGCCGCAGGGAGGGTGGCAGCCCCCCCACTGGTGGGCGGAGCGGGGTCCCCTTCAGAGAGAGCCCTTGGGCCGGCCCAGCCTCCGTCCGTACGGTCCTGTCCGGTCTCCTCGGCACGGCCCCACTCAGCAGCCTCCATGTGCGGGTTCCGCAGGACCCCCGAGTCCAGCCCCAGGGCCAGTCCACGCCCCACACGGGCGCATGCCCTTTGCTCCCCCCGCCCTGCCCGGAGCTGGGCCCAGGGCAGCCGTCTCGGTCGGCCTCCAGGCCTCTGTCCCCCAGGCGCCCAGGCCTCCCGGGCCTCCGGGCCCCGCAGGGCCAGCCTCCCCATTGGGCCTGCCTGCCTCCCTCCGGAGACCCCACCCTGGGCAGGGGTCTGAGCCTCTCCTGGACTTGGGGACCACAGCGAGTTCGCAGCGAACTATTGTTACAGGGTGCAGCCAAGAGGGGGGCCCCAAATAGGCATTTGAAATGAGGTCCAGAACTCAAGGTGTCCAAGAGATTTTAAGGTGTCTTCACCCCTTCCCCCACAGGTGTGAGTTGGGGGAAGGGGCACACAGAGCAAGAACATGCAGGGCAGCTTTGCAGCTAATCCATGGTGTGGTCATTTAGCACACCTATAGCCTTTGGCTGGTCACGTAGATATGCTAAATAGCTATGGCCAGGCTCAAGGCCAGGGGGATGGAAAGGGACCTCCCCACCAAGATGGGACTGGGAGGCGGGTCCCCTGAGTTACAGCGCCTGCGTGGGAGCTGAGAAAAGATTGGCTCCATGACACGGGGTGACACCTGCCCAGACCCACGATGGCGACCAGAAAAGCTGGAGAAGACAGCAGATTGAGGGCAAGTGTGCCCAAGTGTAGGAGGAGTCGGAAATGGGGCTGCAGAGGAAGATTGGCGCGGGGATTCGAACCCAGACACGGCAGCCCTGAGAGAGAACCATGCGGCCTGGACAGAGTGGGGACTCTCCCTTCCTGCAGCCCTGAGAGAGGACCACGTGCCTGGCAGAGTGGGGACCCCCGCAGCTTTAGAAGGGGAACCACCACCTGGTTTTAGCAGAGATCCCGGCGACTCAGCCGAGGGTGCCGGGAACCCAGGGAGGTCTCCCAGTCGAGAGGGAGTTCTAACTGGGAAGAACCAGAGGACTGCCTGAGCCATGGACTTCTATTTCCTTCCCTGAGATACGGTACTCTGGACTGGGCAAAGGGGGAAGGAAGGAAGGACTGTGTCTGTTTGTGGGTGTTTTTAGGGACTTTAGGATTTTGGTGAAGACATTAGGTCACTACTTTAAGTCTGTATAACATTAAATAAACATTTTCTTTCCTTTTCACGAATCTCTGGCATTGAGAGACGTCTTTCCTCGGGCGGCGGACATAACGGACCGGGGCTTCTTTTAATAATAGTGTATCGTCCCAGGCCCCCCCCCCCCCTTGTGTGTTCTGCAACACTATGGGCCCACCTGCCTCTGTCTAGCTGACAAATGTCTTTCCTACCTGGCACCACACGGACCGGTCTGTAACAGGGGGCGGGCACCTCGAAGTTGCTTAGTTCAGGCCGGGCCCTGCTCCCTCTCCTCCGGGAAGCCCTCCCTGAGCTCAGCGGACGGGCTCTTCCTCCCCGTGAGGGGTCCAGGCACAGGGACACACACCCGCCCATGGTCGGTACCGACTGTCCCAGGGTCCCAGGGTCCCAGGGTCCACTGTTGCCCTCGTTGTACAGAGGACTCAGGCACCCGCCCAGGGTCATGGGGCCGGGAGGCAGTGGGCGGCGGCCTGGGGACCCCGGGGCCTGCACCGACCAGCTGGCTGGGGGGCGCTGGTGCAGGGGAGGTGGTTGCACAGGCCCCCATTGCCACTGCGTGAGGTCACCTTCGAAAACAGACGCTTGTCCTCTGACATCGGGGGGCCACACGTGGGGTCCCCAGTTGCTCGGAGGGAAGGATCCAGGGAAGGATCCGCTTCTTTGCCTTTTCCAGCTCCTGGAGGCACCGGCAGTCCTTGGCTTGCGGCCCCTTCCCCTGCCCGCAAAGCCAGCCGTGTGGCTGGGACCCCCTGTCCCCCTTGGAAGGTCCTTGTGATGGCGTTGGGTCCACCCAGATAACCCAGGGGGGTCCCCCACCCCAGGGTCCTTAATGACACCCGCAGAGCCCCTTCGACAGGCACGGTGACGCATTCCCGGGTTCTGGGGACCTGCCGGGGTGTGCCTTCTGCAGACAGGGTTTGCCTTCCGCAAACGGGGTGTGTTATTCAGCGCTGTTTGTGGGGGGGACGGAAACGGCGTGGGGGACTGAAGCTTCTGCCCTCAGCACCTGAGGGTGACGGATGGGCCCCTTCACCGACGGCTCATTAAAAACAGACGCGATGCTGTTTCCAGCGACCCGAAATGGCTGGAGCTCATGTGAGTGGCTAAATGTTCCACGCTGCCATTTGTTAAGTAAATTCACACCCACAGCGCAGTCTGGGTGTCCCTGGGTGGTCTCAGTGGGAGCGTGGGCCCAGGGACCCCCACGTCCATCCTCACCAATGACCCACTTGCTGGGTTCTCAGGTGGCCCTCGGGCTGCAGGGCGGTGGGTTGGGGGGGGCTCCCAGCGAGCACAGAGAAGTAGGGAGCAGAGAGGGTGGCCCGGGAGGCCCTGCTGGTGGTTCTGCGTCTCTTGGCGAGGGAAGTTAGGACCCGGCCAGCCTGGAACGGAGCCCCGGCGGCTCCTCCCGGCAGATGTGCGGGGGCTGGCGGAGCCCCGCGGGGCGCGCCGGCCGGCAGCCGGAGCCGCTGGAGCCCCATTTGTAACCGTCTGGGTCTGCTGGCTGCTGCGGAGGCGCTTGGACGTGGCCGCCAGGCGCCGGGGGCTCTCCACGCCCCTTCGCCGCTTGGCGTGCTCCCCTCAGTGTGCAGGTGCAGAGAGCCATCTGCCAAAGAAGCCTCACGGAGCACATGTCTTCCCCGGATGGCAGAGCGAGAGACAGACTCGGAAGGGGCGTGAGACACCAGCAGCCTCATGGCTGCCATGTGGTGACACCAAGCCCCCTTCTCACGAGGTCCTGGGTAGAAGCCAAGGGGGTGGGGCGCAGGGGGGGGTTCCGCCGCCCCCCCACCCCCGCACCCCGATTCTTGGGCTGAAGGTCTAGTCCCCAGCGTCTCAGGAAGTGACCCAGTGGGGAGACGGGGCCTTTGAAAAGGAGTTAAGGTTAAGGGAGGCCATTGGGGTGGCTCTTGTCCGCTAGCGCTGCTGTCCTTCTAGGGGAAACTTGTCACACATTCACTCATCTGGGGAGGACACCTGTGACCTGGAAGACGGCCACCCATGAGCCAAGGGGAGGCCCGGGGCAGCTTCTGCTGCCGGCCTTGGAAGGGCCCCCTCTGGGCCTCCGACTCCAGCCTCCGGGGCCCAGGGTGGGTCTGCACCTGCTGTCTAAGCCGCCCGTCTCCGCCGGTTTGTTGCAGCCGCCCCAGGAAACTGAAAGCCACGTGCGTCCCTGCCGGGAGGGGAGGAGGGAGGAGGGAAGCTGTCATTGGTGGCAGTGGGGTGCGGGGACAGTGGGTGGTGTTTGAGCAGCACCTTTGGGGGCTCGCCCAGCGCTCAGACACCCTGGCCCCGCCGTGGTTCCTCCGAGATGCACACAGGTGGCTGAGAACGCGCCCACCGGCGCCCGGCTGGCAGGCGGCAGAGCTGGGATCTGACCGCGGGTGGCCCAGCTCTGCAGGTGGTGCCCTTGCAGGTGAGAGTGGGGAACACCAAGGACATTTCTCATCTGAGCAGGCAGACGTAACTCGTTAGCCAGGTGGTCCAGAGGGTCCCGTGGCTCCCGAGTCCCCTGCAGAGTGGCCCAGGGCAGTGCGGCGCTGTGGGCAGCAGGGTGCCCAGGTCACCATTCCTGTCCCCAGGGTGAGGTTACGTGGGGGCCCCGTTCCTTCCCTGCGGGAGAGGTGACCAGCAGGTGCCGTGGTCTGAGAGCCCTGCCCACGCCCAGGGGGTCGGCCCGCATGTCCGAGGTCCCCAGCCACGCCCACCTGTCCACCGTGTCATCCCCCGCTCTGCTTCTGGGGGCCCCCCCAGGAACGAGGGACCTGCCCCTGTGCTTCCCGGCTCACCCACAAGCTGGAAACCAGTCCCCCCGGGAGACGACTGTCCCCGAGCTCCTCAGGGTCCGCGCAGTCCCTGCGAGTTCCGCTGGCAGAGCCGCCCCCACTGCGCGCCTTCTCGGAGACCTGCCCGCCCCCCACGGCGGGGACGGGGCGGGGGGTGGCCCTGTGACGCCAGGACGGGGTTTCATTACGGTGCCGAGGGAAGACAAGGAGGTCTCCTGGGAGGGCGGCATGGGCAGACAAGAGCCAGCCACCCTGTGTGAGCGCCAGGCCCCGTAATTGTGGGGTTCCCCTGGGCGCTGCACCCCACTGCCCGAGCTGTGTGGTCGGTGGGAGGCTGGCCGGGGAGCCCCGGTCTGTGCCGCTGTGGCAGCCGCCTTGTCGCTACTGTGAGTCGCAGCATCCTGTTCTGCCAGCCGGGGCCTGTGGTCTGGCGCACGGCCGTGACGCGGTGGCAGCTGACCTGGGGGCTTGCAAGGGGGGTGACGCCTCGGAGGACGGATTCTGTTGGGGGTGCAGCCACGGAAGGAGAAAGGTGAGGGCCCCGTGGGTCCCGTGGACATTCCACGGGTTCGTGGTGGACTGAATGGGGGCTCCCCTGGGTGATACGGGGTCCTCCCCGGAGCTGCCTGGAGACGGGGAAGGAAGGGTGGTGAGTGGGGGAGGGCCGAGAAGGGGCCGGCCGGGAGCCCCGAGTTCCGGAGGTCTTTGGCGAACTGTCCGGGTCAGGCTGGAGCCAGGAGCAGGTGGGAAGGCGAGCCCGCAAGTTCATGAGCAGGTTCGTGGGCTGTTTTCCAAAGCCTTCCCCTCTCGGCGGCCTTCCATAGAGTCTGGGGTCCTTTTTGGTCCTTCGGTCAAAGCCCAGCGCTCTGGGGGCTCTGCTCCGAAACGCGGGCTGGGACCACAGCCCCACCCAGAGTGACCACAGCCCTACCCGGAGTGACCACACCCCCATCCGGAGTGACCACACCCCCACCCAGAGTGACCCCACCCCCACCCGGAGTGACCGCACCCCCACCTGGCGCTGGCTGGTGGAGAAAGAAGGGGAGGAAGAGGTGGGGTTCCCCGCCCTCAGGGGAGCGCAGACCCACACCTGGGAGGGCACAGCAGGGTCCCTCCCTCGGAGCTGGCATTGGTCGGTTCCGCTGTGGTCCTGCCCCAGAGGGTGACGTGGGGGCCCTGCGTGAGGAAAGAGGGAGGCGAGAGAGGGGGGGCGTTCACCCTTTCTCTCAGCTCCGGGGGCAGGGGGTGGCCCTGCTCCTGCCCCTCCGGCCAGACCCAGAAAGCCCCCGGAGCTGCCCCTGCCGGTGCCAACGCCCGCCCTTGGGGCTGGAGCTGCGTGCTGCCCGGCGGCGGGTGACGCCGGAGGCAGCGGCCTAAGTCACTGCCCCTGTGGTGGCACTTGGAAAAGATCTGTGATTTTCTTTTCAATCTGCCTGCTACGGTGCACTTTCCAAAACCTTCATGGGACGGCCCACGCAGGGACCCCGAGGTGGCGATTGGGTTCGCCGGGGAAGACCGGGGGAGGGGCGCCTTTTCAATTTTAACTGAACTTGGGGTCCTTGCCTTCACCTTCCAAAGACAGTGTCACCACATAGAATTCCAGGCTTTCCCTCCAGCAGTTTAAAGACGCGGGCCCACTGTCCTCCCCCTCCCGTGTCTGCGGCAGAACCCCACGGTCACCGGCGTCTCTGGGTGTCGCCGCCCTGTCCTTGGGGGGGGGGGGTTGTGGGAGTCTCTCTCCTGCGCTGATGGCGACGCCTGGTCACGTGTCTCGTGCCGGAAGTCCCTCGAGCTTCTGGAGTCGGCAGGGTTTGCCCTTTTTACCAAATCTGGGAGTCTTCCATCGCTCTCCCTCCAAGTGGGTCCCCCGTCCCCCTCCCCTCTGCCGGGCCCCCGGCGTCCCCTGTGTTAGGCCGCCGGACGACGTCCCCCGGTCACGGATCCTCTCAGCGTTTGGAAGCGACCCTGTCCCTTTGTGCCTTGTTGTCCGTGCTTTCCACCGCCGTGTCTCTAAGTCCGTTGCTCTTTCCTCCTGAGACGTCTCGCCTGCTGCTGACATCCTGTCCGTGCATTTTCCGCCGTCTCAGACGCGGCGGTTTTCAGGTCTGCAAGTTCGACCCGGGTCCCTCCTGTATTCCCCCTGCCTCCGGCTGTTCCAGCGCATGGGGCACCGTGCCAGTAACCTTCCTTCTGTCTGAAAAGACTTTACTTTTCAGAGCAGGTCGGGGAGCACGGTGGACAGGAGGGCGCAGAGAGTCTCACACACGCTGTGACCCCCACGTGTGGGGCCGCCCCCACGATGGAAACCATTTGCCAGAACGGTGCTTCTTTTTAAACCGAGGGAGCAGCTGCTTCGACTCCTCACTGGCGCCCGGAGTCCATCGTTTACCTTGGGGTTCGCTCTTGGCGTTGTGTCCTCCCTGGGTTCGTGGGCATGTGTCATGGCGTGCACCCCTCACTGGGACATTGTATGGAGCAGTGTCACCGCCCGGAGCGCCCCGGGGCTCTGCCCGTTCACCCCTCCCTTCCCCCAGCCCGTGGTCACCCCGAGCGTCCCACCGCCCCCACGGTGCCAGCCTCCCCGACCGTCACGTGGTGTGAATCACACACACACGGTCGTGTCAGACTGGCCCCTGTACAGAGCAGCCCCTTCCAAGTTTCCCCCACGTTTTCCTGTAGCCTGGCTGCGTGTTATTGTTTTTAGCTCTAAATGCTCTCTAATTGTCTGGGTGCACGGTGGTTTATTCATCCGCTCGCCCACCGAGGGGCGTCCTGGTTGCCCCCAGGGCTGGGTGACTACGGGTAGGGCTGCCACAGACACCCGAGTGCCGGCCTGCTTCCGTGTGGGTCCAGGCCTCCAAGTCCTCTTGGTAAGTGTCCAGGAGCATGACGGCTGGATGCTACGGTGAGAGGAGGTTCAGTTTCGTGAGAACCCGCCAGACTGGCTCCCGCAGCGGCGGCACTGGACTGCACTCCCCCCCACAGTGGGGGAGCCTCCCGCCGCCCCGTGTCCCCGTCAGCACTTGGTGTTGTCGGGTTTCTGGATTTTGGCCGTTCTGACCGCTGTGCCGTGGTGTCTGGTTGTGGTTGTAATCTGCATTTTCCCGATGACACAGGATGTGCAGAGCCCTCTGGACCGGCCTTTCAGCCTCTGTGCCCACACTCCGGACCCCCCTCCCGTCATGCCCCGTAACTGGGACGCCCTGTACTCTCGGGCCTGCACCCGCCATGCTTGGGGACCGCCCGAGATACCTGGCCCCGTACTGCGTCCGTGCCCCAGGGGCCAGGGGGCTCTTCTCTCAGACCCTCTCCTCATCGCAGCTCTCAGGTGAGCAGGTGCGGAGCGCTGCACCCTCTCCTTGCTTCCTGCCCCCAAACCCGGCCCCTCCCGCCTCTCTCCCCGCCCCTCTCCCCGCCCCCGGCTCCAACAGGAGCAGCTGCACCCGCCGCCGGCCTCTCAAATGCATCGCCCCGTGAAGGCCTGCAAACACGCAAATAAAAGTGAGATTATGATTTTTTTTTGTAAATAACCAATGTGGCAACTCAGATCTGGTTTGGGCTGTGAGCCGAATCCACCAGAGAGAAATTGATGTTGGAATATTTGTGTATGTTCTCACGGAACATTTATTGTGGGGCGCTGGGCTCCAATAAAGCCCTGCTATAAATTATTCATTACGGAATTCGGATGAAATGCCAAAAGCCCTCCCACCCAGGGGCCGGCGTTTTATGTTTTTCCGTTATATCCGAGGAGCCGGCCTTGGTGAGCGCGACTCGCCGTGGCCGGCCGGGCGGCGTGACTGTCGGGAGGGCTGGCTGGCTGGGCCGGGCACCGCGACGCCCGCCTTGGTCGCCGCCCTCCGGGGGAACTCGGCCTTCCTTAGGGGACGTGCTCCTCGGGCCCTGCGCTGCTCGTGGGCCCTCCCGCCCGCCTGGGAGCTGCAGACGCGTGTCCCTGTCCCTGCCGCCTCCCGTCCTTGCAGAGGCAGCTGGCGGCTGCCGTGAGCACAGCCCTCAGCGCTCACGGGCGTCGCCCCGGGCCCCAGCCCAGGAGGTCCTCACGTCTGCCCGGGGAGCGGGAGAAGGTGCGAGGGGCCAGCACGGCCAGGGTGCTGGGGGTCGAGGGGCCAGCCCCAGACCTCGGGACGGGGCCTACTGGAAAGAGGTCTTCACAGAGGTCAGGAGGGGGGGCCTGGGTTCCAAGAGCAAGGGGAAAGGTGGGCATGAGGCACTCACCCAGGGAAAAGTCCCTACAACTGAGCAGGAGGGCCCGGAGCAGACAGGCCCTCGGCCTCAGCAGGAGGCACCCCACTGTGGCTTTGACCTTGGACTTCTAGCCTCCAGCACGGAGATTCACGCATGTCAGCTGCCTGGTTGTGGCGTGCTGGCAGGACAGCCCCCGGAAACCAACACAGGATGGAGTGACTTTTCAACGCTCAAAAATCGTGGCGCGGGGTTTGAACCAGCGGCCCCAGGGTCCAGCGCACCAGGGCCTTCAGGTGGGGACAGGCAGGCGCAGCCTTGGCACCGGGGCCGAGGACCTGCTGGGGGGCCCGGGAGCCAGCGGGACGCGGGAGTCGGAGGCTCGGCGGGAGCTCTGCCAGCGCCTCCATCTCTCCCCTCCGAGGGCGCTCCGGTGAGCTCTCCGGGAACATTTGTGGAGTTAATCTCACAATTCTCAGACGCCTCGATGGGGCTCGCCCACTCGCTCGAGATGCCGTCCCAAACTCGGTGCCGCTCCCACGCAGGCCCCGCGTGCTCCATGACTGCGCCGGGCCACGTCTTGGAAGGCAGTGCCCGCCGGAGACCTGGCGTGGCTGCGGCTCCACGGGCCAAGGCTGTGTGTGTGGCCTCAGCTTTCGGGGACAGGGGTGTCTGTCCTCCCGGGGATCCCTGGCCCGAGGGCAAGTTCTCGAGGAAGGGACGGCGGGGCCCCTTCCTGAAGCGACTGTGGCCGGGCCACGGGGGAGCCGGCTTGTCCTCTGCCTTGGGGTGGACCGAGTCAGCCCGCTGGCCCAGTGAGGTCCACGGAGGCCCGGCTGCCTCGGGGAGCGGCAGGCACTTCCAGTTTCTGCGTTTAACGTTGTTAATCGCTTTTTTTTCCTCTCAGGGAGAAGCAGGTGGTGTGTTACGGAAACTCTGTGAATTTTAGTGGATTTATGCTAAAAATATTCGACGCCTCACGGAGGAGCATCGGGTGTGGAGGGCCTTCTGGAGCCGCGCCACTCCTGCTCTCGCGGGTGCCGGGCTGGGGCGCCGTTGCCCGCGGCGGCGGCTTGGAGCAGGGCCGGTCCCTGCGTGGGGCCCGCGGGCCTCTCTCCCTCCCTCGCTCCCCGCCAGCCCCTCCCGCTGTGGAATCTCACGCGTGTGCCCTCACATGTTTACTGCTCGTAGGCGGGTTTTGGTGGTGTCGCCCTAAAAACTGCCCCCTTCGCTTGGAGGCCTTGGCCGTGGAATTTTCCGGAGTCCCTTAGGCGGGACCGAGCCCCGAGCCATCCTCTGGTTGTATGTGCGGCTGTCTCCCTGCCGTGTTCCAGCTCAGGCTGCTCTGCCCCCAAGGGACCTCCTTTCCCCTCGCCCCCCCACTTCCCCGAGGGCGCCCCCCACCTGGGCTTTTGGTCTGACCCGGGCTTCGGGGGGTCCCACCTGGCTGTCTCAGCATCTTCTGATCATCCAGCCACCCCAGCCCTGCCGCCTGACTCCGACGCTGAGCGCTGTGCCCGGCCACCATCAGCCCGACTCCCCTCTGCCACCAGCCTCCTTGTGGCCCATCGCTGAAGGTGGCCCCGGGGAGGGCCCACACTGGGTCCGCTTTGCTGTTGTCCCTGGTCGTTGCGGGTGACAGTCCGTCCACTCACCGCGTGAATGAACTAAATGAACGAGCTCTGGGGAGAAGGAGGGACACGGAGTTGCTGAGAAACCCGTCCACGCGGAGACGCCCTTTTCGTCCCCCCGAGACGAGCGGCCTCTGGGGGTGTGCATTGGTGAGGGGAAGGGTGTGTGTCTGAGGCAGATGCGCCAGACGAGGGCACACCTGGCACACCTGGGCACACCCGGCACACCTGGGCACACCTGGCCTCCTCCACATAAAGCGGGGAGGCCTCTCAGGTCCTCTCTCCTCCCTCCAGGTGCGGTCGTCCCGTCCCCACCCCGGGCCCCCACCCTGGGCCCCCACTCTTTGCTGAGAGAGGCTGGGGTGTTTGTTCGGTGCGCCTGCTGGACTCTCCGACCCTGCCCTGAATACAGAGCTGGGCGCAGAAGGAGGGTCCGGTCCCCCGGCCCCTCAGCAGCTGCTTCTCATGGTTTGCACTTCTCAGCTCCGCATCTTCGAGCCCCGGGGCTGTGGCTCCGACCCCTGCCGGCTGGCACGGGGGCGGTCGGAAGACAAGAGGGAGGAGGAAAAGAGCGAGGCGGACGGGCCCGGCCTCTGTCCCCAGCGCCCCTGCCAGAAGCCCCTCTCAGGGGAGGGGCCGGCCGCGTCCCCTCTGGAGCCGGCTGCTGTCCTCTGCGTGGTGACGCGTGGCAGCGTGGCTCCTGGAACGCGTCCTCACCATCTGTGCCGGGAGCTGGATCGCTGCACGGCTGCGGGGGGGGCGGGGGGAGCAGGATCTGCAACTGCAAACTGTCGCCTCTTCCTCTTCCCGCCACACGCAGCCGCTCTGACGCTTCAAGGGGCCATCGTGCGGCCCACTTTCCACATGGCACGAACCCCCCTCTCGGCAGGCAGGCAGTCCCCTCGGGGCTGGGAGACCCCCTGGGGGTTGGGGGGGCGGCAGGAGGGAGGGAGGGGCCTGATGCAGGGCCTGTCCTCCAGGGACCTCGGGCTGCTGCTGGGTCCGGGCCCTGGGCCGCGTGCGTCCAGGGGGCCCAGGGTCCAGAGTCCAGCAGATGGGCTCGCGTGTGCGGTGCGGTGACAGCCCACGCCCCAGTGACCTCCCGGCCTCCACTCCTCCCTGGCAGAGCCTTTCCCCCCGGCGCCGGCTGCCAGGGGGGCCGCCGGAGGCAGATCGGTCCCCTGTCGTTGGGTAACACCCACGCTCCTTACCTTGGCCCGCGGGGCCCTGGGTGTGGCCAGCTGCCCTCTGCCCTCCGCCCTCTGTCCCCAGTGTCACCAGCCTCTGCACGAGGAGCCCCGAACACGCCGGACACACGCTGCACAGACCTTTGCCCAGGCGTTAAACCACCGAATTCTGCCAGACACTTAAATGATGTTATTTTTTAAAGTTCATTTTCAGAGCGAGGGGACGGGAGGGAGAAAGAGAGGGAGAGGAACACCGAGGTGAGAGGGACATCGCCTGTTTGCCTCCCGCACGTGCCCTGGCCCGGGACCGACCCCGCAACCCAGGCGTGCGCCCTGGCTGGGGGCCCGGGGGTGGGTCCCAGCCCGGCCTTGCCCCCGGGGGCGCCCAGACGGCGGCTGCCGTGGCTTCTCTGTGCAGGGAATGGGGGCAGGGGGGGGACAGCGGACCGTGACGACGGCCCTTGGCCGCACCTGGTCCTTAGCGAGCAAGTGCCCACGGAACGGAAGTGATAAAAGCAGCGATTTTGCTTTTTACGAGCAGTTTCCCTGCTCTGTGGGTCCCTGCCCGGGCATTTGGAGCCGATTCCGAGGAGCCGCCGGGGCCAGTCAATGCCTGGCGTTCACCGGATCCATTCTGAGAACGAGCCGCTTCTCGCCTCCCCGTACAGCCTCGGCTTCCCCAGCAGGCCGGGGCTCCGCCTGCGGCCACGGCTCACGTGTCCTGCTGAGCGGGGCGTGTTTCGGGCGACGGGACGCGGCTGTGGCGTGTGAGGTCCGGGCTTGGACCCCACCCAGCGCAGCCGGCTGAGCCCTGCGCCCCCCCCCCAGAGGGACTCTGGCTCATCCCAGTCCCGTCAGCCCCGGGACTCGGCGCGAGGCTGCGTCAGGAGAAACGCTGGTGCGGGGGGAGGCTGGAGCGTCTGTCTGAAGGGCACGTGGGTCTCTCCAGCGAAGATGTGGGGGAGACGAGGAGGAGGGAGGAGAGAGGGCTGGCGCCGGGTGCACGGGTGTCAGGCAGGGTTTCTGGAACTTTCCCCGTGGGAGGCTGCGGGGCAGGTGGAGAGGCCAAGAGGACTGGGTGCGGGGCAGGAGGCCCCAGACGCCAGGACCGGGCGTTTTCACGGGGAGGAGCCAGTGCGGTGCAGAGCCGCCTCTGCCGGTCCGAGACGCCGCTTCTGTGGTGATTTCCTGCAGGGCCTGGGCCCGGGGCCCGCCCGACTGACGCCCGGTCTCCTCAGGGAGCGGGCTGACTCGCTCGGGGAACAGTCAGGGGCCGGGTGTGCCCGGGGGAACTGCACCCACCGGAGAGCCCTTCCGGCTCGACGGTGCCATCGGACGGGGACCCCAGCCTGGGGTGTCCCTCCTCCCGTGAACTCGGGCGCTTGGTGGAGAAAGCTCATCCCCCACCCGCTCCCGGGACGACAGCGACGGTCTGGAGCCGGAGTCTGCTCTATAGAAGCCGGGGTGGCTCTCCACTCTCAGCCTCACGGCGTGGCATCTGGCCGCAGCTTCCCGGCCTCTGCTTTCTCCCCTCTGTGCGGGGGGATAATGGGGAGTCGATGCCGGCTCAGCTCGAGCTTCGAGCGTCTGTACTATAAACTGCCGGACCTGCCTGGGACTCAGGCGGTCACCGCAGAGACGGGCGGCGGCCCTCCAGGCCCCAGAGGCTCCCTCCGCCCCAGGCGCCGTGGCTGGGGCCGGCCGTCCAGGCTGGACTCTCCTCTGCTCCCTGGGCCCCGCTCCCTCCTTCCACCTGCTGGGCACTTCGAGTCTGTCCACGAGAGACCAGGCTGGCCGCCGCAGCGGTGGGCCCTGCCCCTGGGCCCCATGGGGACGGAGGTGTTGGGTCCTCACGTCCAGGGGCTGCGTCTCGGAACCCCCCTCCCACCCGGTTTTCTGAGCTTCCTGCCGTATCACTCACACCCAGAACCTCCGTGCCCCTGCCTGCGGTCTGAGTCCCGGCCGGGCCCCCCACCCCCACCCCGACTGCAGCAGGGTGCACTGGGACCTGCCGGTGGAGACGCGGTTTCCCGAACCTGGGGGCAAAGCCCGCCTCCTCCTCACTGGTGTGTGAGTGCCGCCCCCGCCCCCACCAGCCACCGTTTAAACACCCCCTGGTCCGGTTGCACCGCCGGGAGGAGTGGCCGCGGCAACTCGCCGGTGGGCCGCCGAGTCTCGGAGAGACGTAGTCATTAACGTTCTCCCCCCGAGAGGGGTCTGTGTGGGCTTCTCAGGTACAGAGGGTGCAGTTCTATTTCCGACTTCTGCCCCTAAATTAGCACGGATGGCTAAAAATACCCTCACTGTTTAATTAATCTTCCGAGCAGCTGTCTGACGAGTACAAATGGATTGCTGTCCCCTCGCACGGGAGGGGCGGGGCTGGGGCGGCGAGGGGGCGGGGCAGGGGCGGCGAGGGGGCGGGGCTGGGGCGGTGAGGGGCGGGGCTGGGGCGGTGAGGGGCGGGGCTGGGGCGGTGAGGGGCGGGGCTGGGCGGCGAGGTGGGGTCAGACTGCGGTCGCATCCCCGCAGGTCGGGGTCAGGGAGGCCTGGCGGGGCTGGCAGGGGCGCTGGGCCGCGGTGAGATTCTGGGGTTTCACCCCTGGGAAGAGAAACGGGGTCCCCAGCCCACGCCTCCCACCTCCTGTCTGGTTCTCCCACGTGAACCCAGACCCCCACCCCATGGAAACGTGCATTAGGACTTCCCACCTGGGGGGGGGCGCACACGCGGGCCCGCAGTCCCCGGAGCCACGGCCCGGCCCGTCCCGGGAGAACAGCCCCGCCCAGAGGCTGTCTCCCCACCACTGTCCCCGACCGGGAAGAGCTGCTTCCGGCCTCCGAGTCCTGCTGGGCCTTCCGCTGTGACCTTGGGCCCTCAGGGGGGCTGAGCGAGCCGCCCTCCGTCCAGACGGGCTGTCTCAGGGTTCCTGCTGACCGTGCAGAGGAGGGACCGGGAGACCCCTGGGCCGGGAGGCCGCCCTAAGCCCTCGGGCCCGCTCAGCACGGCTTCCTCTGTGGGGGTGAGGGCCCCCCCTCATTATTCGGCAGGGCAGTGTCTCCCGATTCACTGGCTTTCGGGGGACTGTCGGCGGGTGGCCACGGGCCGAATCGTGTGCTCCACACTGACAGGTTCGAGCCCTGGCCCCAAGCACCTGTGACCGCGGCTTTGCTCGGAAATGGGATCTTTGCAGAGGGGGGTAAGTCAGCTGAGAGGGGATCATCGGGGGGCCCCTGATCCGAGGTGATGGGGGACAGCAGCACGCCCTGGCCGAGGGAGTGTCGGGGTGCCTGAAGGACGAGCAGGTGACCGCAGGCTCAGGTGGGGAGAGACGGCGCTCCCCCAGGTAGCTGATACCTGGGGCTTAGGCCAGAAGGTGAGAGAGAGTGTGGGGTGCGACAGGCACTGGGGACCCCTCAGGACTGGATGTGGGGGGCCAGGAGGGGCTGGGAGGGCGGCAGGAGGCCACAGAGGTTGGGGGGAGCCGCTTGTTGGGGGCCCTTGCGAACTGAGGTGAACCGAGGTAAGCCAAGACGTGTATCCCCAGAAAACAGGGGAAATCAATAATCACCATGATGTAGCATCTTCCCGTGCCGGCCGTCGAAGTCGATATAAAACCTGGGTGTCCCCCTGGACATGCGCACGCCCGTGTCTGTCCTGGGCCAGGACCCTGTGAGCCACTCCAGGGCGCCCCCCGCCCCCTGCCCCGTGCAGAGCTGGCCGCGGCCAACTCGCAAGGCAGAAATGTCACCGGAGGCCACCGTCTGGGTCCCCCACTCACAGGGCGTGGCCGGGGCAGGAGCCCCCGCGCAGGAGATGCATGGAGAAGAGGCAGAGTCCCGGGAGGCAGGGGGGCGGGCTGATGGGAGAGGGAGGGGAGAGGAGGGGAGATCGATGAAGACTCTCGGCTCTTGCTTTGTTCATTTTTTATCGGCCGTGTCGGGTGGCACTGGAGACTGGGCTGCACGGGGCTCGGGTGCGCTGAAAGGCCTCACGGTCCAGCCGGCTCGCCCTGGGGCGGGCGGGGGGAGCTGGCTTCCTGGCACACGGGGGCGGGGGGCTTTAGGAGGTGCCGTGGCCTGGCTCTTTGCAGAGGGCAGGGGGGCGTACGGGTCCACCAACCCCTGCTCCCCACCACCTGGGGGCGGGCCCTGGGTGGGGGGGGCTCCACCACTTTGGAGAAGGACTTAGGGCGGGAGACCAGGGAGGCAGGGGGTACAGGTCTGAGGAGGGATCCCGTCAGGGTGCAGGGGGCACCCGCGAGAGCAGCACCAGCACCAGGCGGGTGGTGGGTGGGCGGGGGGTGGGAGTATCTTCCGATGGGCAGGTGCCTCATGTTCCGTCCCCTGGGCCCCAGAAGGTTCCGGGTGGCGGCTGGGTGGACTCTCAGGCCTGGGGAGTTCGTGCAGCACCCCGCTCCATTCGAGCCGCCGGGTCCTCGGAGCCGTCCTGCCCCTTCCCCCGGCCGGTCATTCTGGGTTTCCTGCCGCCTGCGTGGGCTGGGCTGGCCCCGGGCGCCGGTTCCTGGTCTGCAGGTAAGGAGGTGGCAGAGGAGCCTGAGGAGAAAAACCTCGTCTCATGGGGCCTCGTGACACAGGGACCTGCCTTTCTGTGGCCGCCAATTTGGAGGAGGTTCCTCCTGGAAAAGGGGAGGACGACTCTTTCTCCACCCAGAGGCTCAGGAGATGAAGTCTCAGGCTCACGCAGCTGCAGCCTCCAGCCCTTGATCAGGGTCCCCTCTTTCCCTGTCAGCCCTTGGCGTTGGCCTTGGAGGCCTGCCAAGGCCACGGACTCAGACGCCCTCACAGCTTTTCCTCCCTTCAATTTAATTACCGTCCTGGCTCCCGGCCCTGTCTCCCTGCGGGCACAGGAGGCGCGGCCACCTTAAACGCTGCCACAGACACTCCTGGCCTTGTTAGCGAGTCCTGAGCCGGTCGCTGGCTGACCCGGGCCTGCCACTCTCCCCCGCGCAGTCTAGGGCAGTTAACGAAGCCGGCAGGCTCTGCCACCCTCACGGCGGCCTTGGGTTCCGCGCTTGGCAAGGGCCGGTGACAGCCTCAGCCCACGCTGCCCCTCCCCCCTTGCCTCAGCTGACACCCCGAAGCTGACAGTTCGGGTAGCTGCGAGGCTCCACGGGTCACCCCCGTGCCACCTCCCTCCCAGGACGGGCGGCTTTGCAGCTGTCTTACCAGCGAGCAGTACCCTTCTGGGGGACCCCACTTCTTTTTTTTTTTGAAGATTTTATTTATTTATTTTTTAGAAAGGGGAGGGAGGGAGGGAGGGAGAGAGAGAGAGAGAGAGAGAGAGAGAAACACCAATGTGCGGTTGCTGGGGGCTGTGGCCTGCAACCCAGGCATGTGCCCTGACTGGGAATCGAGCCTGGGACACTTTGGTTTGCAGCCTGAACTCAATCCACTGAGCTACGCCAGCCAGGGCTGGGGCCCCCACCTCTAAGCTGGGTGTGGAGTGTCCCCGGATGCAGGGCCTGCGTCGAGGATGGGGGCACAGGCAGTTCAGTGGGGGTGTGGCCCTGAGGGGTGGGAGCGGGGACAGTGGGAGGGGGACAGGGCGGGAGGAAAACTAGAGGAGAATGTGTGACAGAGGTGGTTGGGGCTGTGTTCTCCCAGGGGCCCCGAGTGGCCGTGCCGAGCGACCCTCGTGGTGCTTTGAGGTGAGGCTGGGCCACTTATCCTCCAGCTGCCAGGCCCTTTTTTAAAAATCCTAACCGAAGGATATGTTTATTGACTTTGAGAGAGGGATGAAATCAGGGAGTGGGGAGAGAGAGAGAGAGAGAGAGAGACAGGTTGCCCCCCATACACGACCTGAGCAGGGATCCAATCTTCGGGACAACACTCTAACCAACTGAGCCACGGGCCAGGGCTGTGTCCCAGTTACCTGCCCGGCCCCTCTGGACTGTGAGTGCTGGAGGGGGGGGCTGGGCTCCATCCAGGCGGGGAGCTGAGATGCAAACCGAGGAGAGTGAGGAGCAGGGGACCCCGGGGAACTGTCCCCCGCCACGGTGCTGAACTCCTGGACGAGGCGCTCAGCTGTGGTGTTGTGGCAGCATCTGCTACACCCAGCACCCAGCACCCAGCGCCCGTTGGCTCCTGTTTCTGTGTTTCGGTGGGGCGGTCTGCTGGAACCTCAGGGGGTGTCCAGGGGGGACACTGTTGTCCCCTCTGCTGGGGATAAACAGCGCCTGCCCCCTTCCCCCACCCCAGTGCGTGGGCTCCTGCTTGTTTCCGAAATGCTCGAACACCATGCCCGCCCGAAACCTCTCCTGCCGGCACCGTGGATTTGCTTCAGAAATCCAATTTCCTTTCCCCGCGGTCCTGGCGTCTCAGCCCCACCTCCCCGGTCCCTGTGGGCTCACACGAACGGGGCACGCAGCCGCCGCGCCAGGAGGGGGGGCGGGGGGCAGGGTGGGGGGAGACAGAGCACCAGCTGGGGGCCTCTTTACCACTTACAACGCGTCAACTCCTGTTTGTGCGGGAAAGATCCGGCCAGCCGGCGGTGGCGCCGCAGGGGGAGGAGGCGTCCCATTGGCTCCCGCTCCTGAATTCTGGTCGCGTTGTCTGCTGGCACCTCTCGGGGGGTCAGGGCAGGACGCTGTCCTCTCCGGCCGGGACCAACAGCCCCTGTCCTGTTCGTCTCCCCTTGGGCTCCGGGAGACACGCGCCAGCCGTGTCATTTAAACCGAAGTGCTCCCCCGGGGCGCAGCCGGCGCAGCTCGGTGAGGACGGAGACCACTTCTCCCCCGCCGGGAGTCGGCCCCAGTTCTCCCTGCTGCCCGCGGCACCCCCTGAGTTAGAGGTCCCCCCCCCGCTGGGAAAAAGACCCGGCCCTGAACGAGGGGCCCAGCGGCGTGGGCTGGGGGCTGCGTGTGGCGCTCTGAACAGCGTGTTTCGGCTTTGACCTTGCTAGTGGCAGACACCCCATCGTGGGGGTGGGGTGGGGAGCAGCCGGGACGCAGCAGCGTGGGAAGACCCGGGAGAGGGAAATCGAGGAGCTGGACCCTGCGGCGGGGCCCGCGGAGCACCTGGCTGAAGGCAGGGGTGGTCGGTCCTGGAGTCTCTGCTCCACAGCTCTGGGGGACACTGACAAGGACATGTGACGAGGCTCAGGGCTTGAGGTGACAGTGATTCCCCAGTTGTCTCGGCTTCACTGGGAGCTCAGGGCCCCGGACGGTGTCCCTGGTGGGCAGTGA
Organism: Phyllostomus discolor; assembly: GCF_004126475.2. Lineage (NCBI taxonomy): Eukaryota > Metazoa > Chordata > Mammalia > Chiroptera > Phyllostomidae > Phyllostomus > Phyllostomus discolor. The sequence goes on from NC_040907.2 coordinate 1,867,764, forward strand.
GCACCCTTGCACCCTGGTGGCCCATTTGCCAGGTGGCGTGACCTTGAGCTGGTCATTAGGTTCCTCTGACACCCGCTTCCTTGTGGGTGCCAAGGGCGCACCCTCCACATCTCAGAGGGTTGCCACGGGGGGGCATGGGCGACGTGCTGGCGACGTGCTGGCCCCGTGCGGGGCGCTCCACCGAGGCCCCTCCCTCTCCTGGTCGCAGGCAGAAGGTCAGGCTCTGTGGCCCTGCTGGTGGGAAACTCACGGTTTTGGGGACCGGATGTCAGCGCTGACCTCGGGCTCTCGGAAGAGCGATTGAGAGGGGGCCTTGAGACGTGGGAGCCGGGAGGGCCTTCGGTCTGTGCGCTTCGGCCGTCCCGCCCCGCAGGGGCCTCGCTGGGCGCCCGGCCGCTGCTCCGTCTGCAGGCTTTCCCGACCCCCCTCCAACCCCCTCCGAAGGTCAGAAAGGAGCCATCCCTTCACGGGTCCCCCTCCCCGCTGGTCAGCGTTCCCCCGAGATCTGGGTTGAGAGTCCTAGTGTCTGGCTCACGAGAGCTGAGGAGACTCAGTCTGGGCCCCCAACCGGCCCAAAACCCGGTCACCGGGCGCCTGACCCGACCCCGGCTCAGGGGCCCCGGCTCAGACACCTCTTCCCGCGTGTCTGACACGACAGTGGCACAGGCTCCCACGTGTGAGCACAGTTCCGAGTACCTGCCGTGCACACACCTGTGCACTCCTCACAGTGACTTTCGGGCAGGTGACCGCTGCTACAGACGAGGACGGAGTGCAGGGTGTGGGGAGCTTGGACACCCCCGTGTGTGATCCCCATGCTGCGTGACGACCCACTGGGCTCCGGTCTTTGGTCAACGCTCATCCGTCATCTCCTCTGTCCGTGGGTCGGGGGCGGGTCTGGGTCCTCTGCAGAGGGTCCCCCTAGGCTGCCATCCCTCCAGGAACTCGGGGTCCCCCTGTGAGCCCTTGCACTGTCGGCAGAGTCCAGGGCCTGCGGTTGCAGGACTGAGGTCGCCCTTCCCTGGCCGGCCGCTGGCCGGGGGCTGGTTTCGGGTTCGAGAGGCCGTCCCCGCCAATTGGTTCCATAGTGTCTCTCACCACACACCCCTGCGTCCTTCCGGCCAGCAGGGGGTCTCTGTGAGTCCTCTCCTCTGAGACTCCGGGCCCTGCTGCGACACTCACCGGACGAGGTCAGGCCCACAGGAAATCTCTTCCTGGGAATGCTGTTGATTAGGGACCTTAGCCACGTCGTCCAACATCCCTTTGTAACCGGACGTAGTCCCAGGGGACCCCCCCACCAACAGGTCCCAGTGCCCCCTGTGTGACACTCAAGGAGGGTGCTGTATAGGTGGGGGGTAGCTAGGAGGCTGTCTTAGCATTCTGTCTGTTGAAATTCCTTGGGGGGGCTCGGGGGGGCAGGCAGTGGAGGGGTGGAGGTGGGGCCTGGCACGCGTCTCCGGGCGCTGGGCTTGCTACGAGAGAGCCCAGAGCTCGTTGATGGCGGGGCTGCCACCCACAGCCAGGGCTCCTCCGGGCCCTGCCCAGGGCCCCGTGGGCTGCCGGCTGTCCAGCCCGGGGCAGCCTGTGGTCAGACCTAGACCGGCCGCGCTGGGTCCCGGAGCCCGGACTTCCTTCTGCCTGCAAACCGCCCCCGGGAGCCCCCAGGGACGCTGGACAGAGGGGTCTCTGCCTCTGCCCTTCGGTCGGCCCCACAGGCAGAAGGTTTTCTGAGCTCAGTGGAGAGTTTGACGGCCCCTCAGTGAGCCGTGCGGCGCGGGAGGCTGCAGACAGGCCCGCCCCCAGCGTCTCTGCCGCCCGGGGTGTCAGGGGAGGGGTGAAGGGCCCCTCCTCCTCGCCCTGAGGCTGGTTCTCCCTGCGCTTTCCGTGGTGCGGAAGCGTTGCCTTTGCGGTAGCGAAGGGCGGCTCAATCGGAATAAGAACCCAGCGCGGTGGACGCGGCGACAGCATCTCCTGACCGACAGCGTCCGTCACGGGCAGGGGCGACCCACGCAGCCCCGTGGGGTCGTGGCCAGGTTACTAGACGAGGCCGCACTCGACCAGCCACCTCCACTCGAGTCCCAGGGGTGTGAACGACCGGTCCCCGCCGGGTGGGGGCAGCCAGGCTGAGGCTGGGGACCCTCACGGTCCCCACCCGGCCCCAGACGCTGGGTTGAAGGAAACACAGACAACGTTGCGTTTTCAGAAACAGCCCAGCCCTTGCACACCCAGCTCCGAGACTTTGCTTCCGGACCCCAGAGCGGAGTCTGCGGCCGGCAGAGGGTGGGGGTGGGGTCTCTCTCTGTGGGAGCCTCCCGGGAACTCTGGGGTGATCGATGTTTGTCTGCCCATGGGGTAATGGGGTGCCTGAGCTGGGCCACCGAGGGCCTCCTGGCTGTGGGACCCTGAGCCCCGCGGGAGATTCCAGCGGGGCAGGTGTGCTCCTGCTCCCACAGGGGCGCGCAGGGCTGGGCCAGGTAGCGGCTGGGGCCCCTTGGGGCCTCTGGGCCGGGGGCCTCTCAGCCGGCCCTGGGGTAGGCAGCTTCTGCGGGCGGCCGCCCCGGGGCCAGGCTCTTCCCTAGAGAGACTGGGGGCTGGTGAGTCTCAGCACGCGGACGTGGGCCCGGGACCCTCTGTCCTTAGATTAGAGCTGGTCAGCGTGGGGACAGAGGTGGGGGCAGGCGCACTGAGGCTGGAGGAGACGGGCCCCCTGGCCGACCCTCGGCAGGTGTGTGGCCGGCAGGGCTGGAGAAGGGACAGGGCCCACGATGGCCTTGAGCGTTGGACACCAGGGTTTCGGGCAGAGCTTCTCTCCCTGGGTTTGAGCGCAAAGAAAAGAGCCTCTGCCCTTCCACGCAGAGCGCGGCTCCTCCCGGGACGGCGGGGAATGGGACTGGTCGGTGCCGGTCCGACCCAAGCGAAGGGCGCCCTGCGGCTCTGTTCCGGCTGCCGCAGCGGCTTTTCAGAAATGCCGGACGCCGCAGCCACGGCCTCACTGTGCTCCTGCCCGCCCCCTTCTCCCCGTTTCAGCCGCTCAGACCTCGGCCGTTGTGTCCCATCAGGAAGCGGGCGGGGGTGGGGGGCTGGGAGTGAGGTTCAGAGAGGCTCAGGGGGGAAGCCAGCCGCGGCCAGCAGGCAGGGCCGGCCCTCGCGCGGCCTCTCCCCGCCGCCGCTGCTCAGCGGGTAACAGCTGCGTGTATTTCCTCCGGAGCCGAGTAAATGGGCCTTCCCCGAAACTTAGTCGGAGAATAAACCGCCAATGAAAGAGATCAAACACTCAGGGAAAAATCGCTTCGTGTTTTTATTTACACCAGATGGGAAAAGACCAGCCCGGTTTGGGATGGGAGCGGTTATGTAACACAGAACCACAAAACCAATGCCCAGTGCCACGTGCTCTGGGGTTGCAGGCCCCCAGGTGCCCGATCCCTGGCCTGTCCTGCCCCGGAGCCGGGGAGTGGCGGGGGGTGGGTGGGGGGAGGGGGGGCGCCTCGGAGCCGGAGGGGAAGGCCGTGCGGGGAAGTGGGAGGCGGACGCGGCACAGGTGCGGCGCGAGGCGGCGAGCGGTTGATAAGGGAAGGCCTGTAATTTATGTTGACACTGATCATGCATTATTCAGCCGGCGTAAAAATAAACCTTATTAGCCGGGGAAATGGATCCCCTTCTCCGGCCCACACGACGCCGGCTGCAACTTAATAGTGACGGCGAGGACAATAGCGAAGTTTGCAAACATCTTGTCGGCACTCCGAGAATCCGGTCCCTCGCCGGGAAGAGATACACAAACTCACAAAAGCGTCTACATAATACGTGTGATTTCCCCAGCCCCGAGCAGAGCGGAGTGGTGCCGGGCTGCACCGCGCCACGGGTCAGACACTGCCGGGGCCCTGCGCTCCGTGGGGCCCGGGTGTCGGTGTGGGTGGGGCTGGTCGCCTCTCACCCACTCATTCACTCATTCCTGGACTCCCCACCGGCCCCATGCCACGCACTCCTGCACAGACCTCCCCGCCGAGCATTCTCACCACTCTGCAAAACAAGTACCATCGGTGTTAATTTTTCAGACCACAGACAGGAGGCTCCGAGAGCTGTGGGCGTGAGACCGTGGCACCTCCAGCCCTGAGCCCAAAATCAACCTTTCGCCTTGCCGATGACCCTTGCAGTGGGCCAGACAGCGCTCCCCCGAATTTGTGTCTGCTGGGAAATTCAGAGCATGACCTCAGTGGAAATAAGGTGTCTGCACGTCATCAACTGGAAGTGAGCCCCTACTGCATGGGGGGGTGGGGCAGGGCGGGTGGGGGCGGAATCACAGAGACACACAGGAGAAGGCCATGGGCAACCGAGAGGGGCTCAGAGGGACCTGCCTACAAGCCAGGGGGTGGGGGTCGGCCCCACATGCTGGGGAGAGGCCTCCACAAGGAACCCACCTGCCGACACCTTGACCTTGGACTTCTGGCCCCAGAGCTGGGGGAGAATGAATGAATGTCAGTTGACTTATGCCCCTCATGTGTGATTGTTTGAAAGCGGAAGACGTGGAGTTCATTCCTGCAGGACGAGGGGGACGTGGTGGGGACAGTGGGCGTGGCGCTGCCTGGCACCCAGAAGGGTTTTCTCGCAGGACCATGCCACCGCGTGGTGTCCAGCCCGGCGTCCAGCCCAGGGTGCTCTCCAGCTGGCGGTGGGCTCAGAAGCAGGTCGCACGCCTGTGAGGATCCAGGGGCCGCACTGGATGGGCTCTCGCGCTGGCTTTGAGCTGAATTCCCAGACGGGATGGCAGGGAGGGACGCTGGAGGCTGCGAGTCCAAAGTCAAGGTGCCGGCAGGGCTGCGCTCCCTTTGGAGGCCCTGTGGGGGGGGCATTCCTGCATCCTCCGGCTTCTGGTGGCCCCCGGGGTCCCTTGGCTTGTGCCTCCACGGTCACATGACCCAGCCCAGAGCTGTCTGGGGACCAGATGTCAGAGGGAACCCACGCTTCCTGGGAGGGGACCCCCTGTGCTGGCTCTGAGGGTCACCTGCGGGAGGCCAGCCCCAGGCAGGTGTGAGGGGCAGGACTTTCCGAGGGTCCCCAGCACGTGTGGTGGCTGGAGGGCCGCCTCCATCTCCTCCCGGACCCAGCTCAGCCTGTCCTCCGGGCTGGCCCAGCATTTTGTCCCAAGACCCTCTCCTCTTGGGAGCACCCGGGCCCCTCCACTTGACTGGATGTCTGTCGGCATGTGTTTACAAGTGCCTACTGTGCGCCGGATCTAGCTGTCCCCACCACGCCAGGTACTGTGAAGTCCAGGAAAGGAGCATCTGCTGAGCACCTACTGTGTGCTTGGCCTTCCTCTTTCGAAGGGAATGAGGGGTGGGGGCGGCCCCCCAATGCCCGGGGAGAGGCTGCAGTCCAAGCGGCCGGCGCGGCTGGCGCCCTGGCCCCCGCCTGCGTCTGTCTCCCGGCCGAGCCGCTCCCAGGAGCCTCTGCCCCCGCCTGGGCCTCAGCGGACGCATAATTCACCCAAGCGTCGCCCGGGGAGGGGTAGGAGAGAGCTCCTTAGCGAGCACGTGCGGCGTTGTGTTGGCGCTCGCTCTGTCCGGTGGTGCCGTGCCGAGTCCCCTGGGCCCCAGCTCCTCCCGGGGGTCAGTGAGCCACTGGGGCGTCCCCGAAGTCCGCACGGGGCTGATCGCCGAAGGCGGCTCGCCGTCGCCGTGGGCGCGAGGCTGACGTCCTCACACTCGTTCAGCCTGCCGGGCCTCGACGCTCGCAGGAGGGCGTGGGCCTGGGGGACAATTCTGGAGACAGCACACCTGTCCCAGGAGACACAAGTGTGGCCAGGTGGCTGTCAGGTGGAGCGTCAGGCCAGGGGGCTGCTCGGCACAAGTTTCCCGAGGGGCAGCCACGGACCAAGTCCGGTCCCTGGGCCGGCTGGGCCCGGCGGTGGCCGCGGCGTCTCGGCCTTCTGTGGGTTCCCCCGGGGCTAGCTGTGCGCGGTGCTGCCGGCGGCTCCGGGGACACTGGTGTGGGGACAGCACAGGCCCCCGCGGCTTGGAGCAGGAACGTGCGTCAGAGGGTTTGCACCTCCGCATGCAGAAGTTCTGAGAGGCCTTCACTAATTTGTGGCGTGTCTACCTTTCTTCTCACGCGTGTGCCCAAGTGAGAGCCCATAAAAACCCCTGCCCGGTGAGCCCAGAGGCGCCCCTCAGGAAGGGGGAGATAAAAGTCGGAAGTGGCAAGAGAGCGTCCCGTCAGTGTAATCGGCGGCGTTTTTCTCTCTCAGTGGTAGACAAAGCAACAGAGCGTTTGGCCATCGGCGGCAACTTAAACCCAAACACGTATTCTGAGTAACATCCGATACTCAAGCGTTGCCATGTGCCAGGAGCAGTTACGTGCACGCGAAGTGTGTTAGCGTGAGCCAGTCTTAGGCCGCCCTTACCAGGTGGTGGGCGAGAAGGGGGGACGTGAACCTGGAGAGTCCTCCCAGGGCCTGGGAGGGCGGAGCAAGGACCTGAGGACAGAGAACGGCAGACTCCAGAGTGTCCCTGTGCCTTGAGACGTGACCTTGGTTTTCGTGACAAGGCGTGTGGTGCGTGACGCGCAGCCCGGGGGATCCTGACCTGCATCCTTGTCTCCTCAAACGCATAAGCGCTTGTTACTGTTTCTTTATTAAACCAGGAGAAAATCATTTGCTCGTTTTACTTCTCCCACAAGAACGGGGCGGGGGATGGGGGGAAGTCAGGGGAAACATCCCCTCATTTCCTGTCGGGTTTGGAAACACTGAAGCGAGGCATTGGAGAATCTAATTACATTTAAATGAACAACAGCTCTATAAAGAAGATTGATTTATTCAATTTTTGGAGCTCATTTCACAGCTATTTTATCCGGAGGGGGCGTGGGGACTCCCTGTGGCTGCAGCCGGAAGTTCCAGGGGGTCCTCGTGGGGTCTCCCCGGCTGCAGTGGGCTCCTGGTGTCCCCGTGCCCCCAGTCCCGTCCCCTGGGCCGCGCTTCAGGGCATCCCGACCTTTCTGGCCCCGGGGACCGGGGACCGGTTTCAGGGACTGGGTGTGGGGGATGGCCTCGGGGTGACTCAAGTGTGGCACAGCCAGGCTCACCCCCCGCTGTGCGGCCCGGAGGTGGGAGGCCCCTGCTCCCAGACACAGAACTGGGGGATGTGATCACACCGTGTGTGTGGTCTTCTGCGATGAGGCCGAAGCCGCCCCGAGAACAAACCGCTGGTTCCTGCGGCCTTTCTGAGGCCTTTGATCCTGCAAGAGATTTGGTTCAATTCCCGGTCCGGGCCCCTGGTCAGCCTGATGAGAAAACACCCGCCCACACCCACCGCCAGCTCCTGAGCGTCTCTGTGCGCCCTCCTCTCTCGAAAGCCCGGAAATTACTTCTAAAAAACGTTGGACCACGTGCCGGGCGCGCGGTGCGTCCAGGCCCCCGGGCGCTCTCCGCTCTGCCCTGTCTGGGCACAGCCCGGTTCGGGAGCCCAGGTCCCCGAGATGCCCTGGCCCCTCGCTGGGATCCCGATGAGAAACAGCTGCAGAAGGAGACGCCCCGCCCTCTTCCCCAACTCTGTTACCACGGCCCCCCCGCCCCCCCGCGGGGCTCCTGGAGGCCGTCACAGAGGGTTCCCTCCAGGAGCAAGCGCACTCAGCCGGCTCCTTTCAGACGGGAGCCGCTCACTGTCCCCGCCCCTCCACGTGGTGCGGTCTGGGGGGGGGGGGCGGGCTCTGGAGCCTCGTGCAGCTCAGGGGCAGGGTCCAGTCTGCCCCCCCTTGTCCCTGGTTCTCACGTCTCGTGGCACCTGGACGCTGGGGTGCGGATCCTCCATTTCAGTGGGTGACGGCCACCCTGGGCCGTCACAGGGCCGTGGGGGCAGGGTCCCGGGCATTAGCATCCGTGGGCCCTGTGCCGACCCCAGCTGGGGTGGGGGGGGCTTGGGTGAGTGACGAGCGTCTCTGAGCCGAACCGCCACCATGTTCCATATTTTTATGTCATGTGCGCCCGATTGGGCGGTGCAGGGGAGAGGGGCCTGGCCAGCATCCAAAGAATCATCCTGGTGTCTCATAACATTTTGGGTAAACACGCACATAGCAGTTCATTCTCGCCAAAGGGCACAGGAAAAGGTGGATTTCGTGACTGTCTTTCTCTTTTTTTATCCTCATCTGAGGATGTTTTATCATTGCTTTCAGAGAGAGAGGAAGGAGGAGAGAGAGAAACACCCACGTAAGAGAGAAACATGAATCGGCTGCCTCCTGTAGGCACCCTGACCAGGGATTGAACCCGGAGCCTCCCATGCACCGTGGCTGGGGATCGAACCCACAACCTTTCAGGGTATGCGATGACACTCCAACCAACCAAGCCACCGCGGCCAGGGCTGTCTCCCTGGTTTTCATCTTCAGAGAAAGGCAGGAGACCTCAGCTCCCGCGGCGGGGGGGGAGCCCGCCCTCCGTGTGTTCTGGAGATGAAGCGAAGGGGCTCACGGTGCTGGGGCCCGGGAGCTGAGCCAGCCAGTGTGGGCGCCCCGGCCTCCCAGGGGTGATTCTGACCCCGGGTCTCGTGTGTGTGTGTGTGTGTGTGTGTGTGTGTTGTATCCACACCACCATGCCACTCTCAGACACTGGCTGGTGTCCTCCCATTCTCCCCAGTGCAGACCCTGTGTGGGGCCAGCGTCAGACACCACAGGGAAGGGGCCCACACCAGGTTGTCGCCTGTGGCTCTGACCCCCCTGCCTGCAGAGCGGAGGCTGCTCGGAGGTAGTGACCCGGACAGAGCTGCTCCCCCGTGGCGACCAGTTCGCCGGTTCATTGTGAGAGACCCTGACCCAGGACCAGCCCGGCGGGAGAGCCGACGGGTGGGGCGCAGCCAGGGCTGGGGTGTGGGCGCGGTGCTCTCTGAGGGGGCTGCGGCCCCAGCACCCTGACCTGCCCACCACCCCGGCAGCTCCCCAGGCCCTCCCTTCCCCGGTTGTTAGGGGGGCCTCACGGCGCAGTCGCTGCAGATCACAGCCCCCCACCCCCGCCTGCCCCAGCGAGTGCAGGCCTCTAATCCAGAGATGGCTCCGCTGGCGTCCGGCCGCAGCTCAGGTGCTTCCCGCAGGTCACCTTGTCCACGGAACAAAGGACATCTTCATCACCCTCCCTGCGGGGACTCCTGGCATGGTGGGGGCTCCGGGCCAGACGCTGGACGCAGACCAAGCCTCCGTTTCCTGCGATAAATCACGGGCGGCACCGTCCTTGTGCAAAGCACCTTGGGAACCCGCTGAGGGTGAGACTTCGACTGAGGGGTGGCGGGGGGCCGCTTGCCTCCTGAGGCCACGGTGTGAGGACCCCCGAAGGAGGCTGCAGCGGCCAGGGCGGGTGGGACGTGTCGGGCGAGGGGCCAGGCCTAGGAACCACTGGTTGGGGTGTAAATGCAGAGTCCCAGGCCCCTCCCTGGATGCCTTTGTCCCGCACGGCTGGTGGGGGCCCCGGGAGTGGCATGTCCTCCAGGCTCCCAGGGGGTTCCCACGGAGGCCGGTGCGGCCCGGGGAGCCTGGGCCTGTGGACGTTGCCCTGGAGACCCTGGTTCCTGCCCAGCCCTGGGCTGGTGTCTGGGGGTTTGTCCCATGCTGGTGCCCCCCCCCTCCCCCCTCCGCCAGTAAACCACCACCACCAAAATACATTTCAGAGGTGGTTACTTAGTATCTCCTCTGGCTTGATATTTTCTTTGGAAGCCAGTCGGCGCTGCGGATGATGATGAAGCCGGGAAGGGACGCGACCTGTAAGGGCTGAGTTATTAAACCCTCTGCGTAATTCACAGCGACCCCAGCGTTTCTGAGGCCAGCTTCCCGGGCGGCGAGGGACGCCGCCGCAGCTGCGACACTGCAGCTGCGAGCCCTGCCACCCCACCCCTGCCAGGGGGTGACTCACGCATGTTCCTGGGGCCCGGGTCAGGCGGCTCAGGGCCGTGGGTTCTCACGCACAAACCTGGGGGCCCCAGAGTCCAGCTAGGTCACCGGGGGCGCTCTGCTCCTCCTCCTCTCTGCTAGCTAACAAGGCGGGCAACCCTTCCAGAAACTTCTCTCCATGCGGGAGCTGGGCTGCACCCCGTTGCTCCCATCCCAGAGCTCCTGGCCGCAAATGCCTGTGCGCGGACCAGCTTCTCAGGCTCAAGTGCGTCCTGTCAGTCACTCCCCTCTGTCTGGGCCACCTTCTCCACGGAGGCTGGGGCCCACCCACGCGGCTCCTCCCGGGCATTCCTCCCGGAACTCCCACCGGGTGGGAAGTTCCGGCCCAGCGCTCCCCTCCCAGGAGCTCCGCCCACTCCTCCGGCTCAGGGGGCAGTGGGGGGAGGGCAGGAGGGAGGAGAGTCACCCGTGCCTCTGTTGGGGGGGTGCAGAGGCGCCCCGGCCCCCCAGGTCTCTGAGCCTCGTGGTGGTTTACCCACAGGGACGGAAGGGGCAGCACAGGGACGACAGGGAACAGCGGTGTGACAACTGTGCAGGGCCTGGCGGGCCCCGGGGGTGCCGGGGCGCCGCTCTGCGGGGCGCACGCGCGTCCAATCAGCACGCGGCACAGCCGGAGCTAACAGGATGCTGTCTGCCCGCGGAAGTGGGAGAATAAAACTAAACAATGGGGAAAAGGAAAAAGAATTGGGGAAGGGGGCTTTAATATTCTCGACCCACGTTAAATGCACTACAAAGATTAACACATTTAATCCTCATGTTAATTTCATGATGTGGGGAGTTTCGGCATCGCCACTTTGAAGGTAAGAGAGACACAAAACAGAGCTTCAGGATAAAGAGAATCACAGAATAAAAGGAGCATTATATAATCCTAAATAAGTAGAGAAGAGCCATTCATCATTCATATATATGGGCCTAACTGCATAGCTTCAAAAAAAACAAAACAAAACATCCAGCAGAAGTAATAAAGTTTGGAGGAAAATTTTAATGAAGGTTTTCACGATGGATCAAGCAGATCCAGGAAGGCAGGCGGCCCACTGTCTTCTTGGGCGCCGTGCCGGTGTTGGGGCTGTGAGACCGGCTAGCAGCTGGGCCCCCACCCCCACCCCCACCCCGGCGCTCAGGGGCGCCCCTCCCCCGTGCGCACAAGGATCTGCTACAAAAACTGGTCTCGGTTTGGAAGGATTAATAGAAGATAAGCTGCATTCTCTAACCTCGATTGAATGACATGCACATTAACAAAGGAAGTTTTTTTTAGAAAGTCCAATTTGGGGGGAAGTAATTAACATAGCTCTGAGTAACCCTCGGAAATGACCGAGGAAATTGAGCGAGATGGAGGGTGAGCGATAACAGAAGTCGCTGTGCCCGAGGCGGCGGCACAGAGAAGAAGAGGTTCTGGAAGAGATTCTGGAAGGGGAAACTGGTGTTCTACACGTGTTTCTCAGGAAGCAGCACAAGTGGAAAAGAATGAGCAAGAGAGAGAGGCCCCGCCCCCTCTTCCCTCCAGAAATACGGAAGGAAATAAAAGAGATAAAAGCGGGAAAAGATGGAACCCGTGAAAGCGGCAGGGAGGGTGAGCAAGCGCCCAAACGGCTGGGCAGCATGACCACCCGGGATTCTGCATGACCACCCGGGATTCTGCGAAGACCAATTGAGAAGAAGACTGAGAACTTGTAAACATGCAAGGCAAGAAATTAGCATCACAAACAGGCACATTTTACTGAATTTGGTACTTAGATGCAGTGGATAAATCCTTCTAAAAGGTACAAAATGCCAAAACTGGTGTAAGAGAAAACAGACAGCTTGAATAGACAGATACATGTTAAACAAGTTATAACCGGAATCTCCCTTTACAAAACAAACAAATGAACAAGCAAACAGGCAACAAAAACCGAAAATGAAAAACAAGCGAAATGAACAAGCAGCAAAGAAATACATCTCTGTGCAAAACACGCCCCACAAAAAACCCCCCAAACCACCAACAACATAAAAAAACACAACTCCAGATGACTCTTGGGGGAGATGTCTACAATATTTATCAAGAATGGTTAATTTCTTTTTTTAAAGTTGGGTTTTTAAAATGATTCTTATTTTTAGCGAGGGGATGGGAGGGAGAGACAGGGAGAGAAACAGCAACGGGTGGTTGACTCTTTGTGCACCTCCCATAGCGCACCTGGCTCGCAACCCAGGTCTGCACCCTGACTAGGAATTGAACCCGGGACCCTTTGGTTTGCAGGCTGGCACTGAGGCACACCAGCCAGGGCAAGAGCAGTTAATTTGTGTTTTTTATTCAAGATATTTGGCAAAGTAGAAATTGAGTGGTATTTGCCTGGCTCCCTTTGTGAGGCTGATGTACTCTGGATGTCATAATCCAATAAAGACAATCCGAGTTTTTAAAAACCCACAGGCCCACTTCCGTTCTCTCCAAAGGTGCAGGCATTCTTCTTTTTTTTTTTTAAACAAACCCCCCCCCCCCCCCAAACAAACAAACAAACTAAGCAGACACTCTTAAGTAAAACGTTGGCTAGCCGAACCAGCAGCGCATTGGGGAAAGCGACCCACGAGGAACTCGTGTTTCCGGAACGTCTGGGTGGCCTCCATCCGGGCCGCTGCGGTCACAGACTGGAGAAGGCCCGGCCCGCATCTGGGTCAGTGCAGGAAGGCGCCGATCCGGCCTGCGCACCTTTGCGACGAGGCGGGGAAACTCCCAGACGAGCAGATGGAGCCCACGCACAGCTGAGCTCCGGGCGGAGGGAAGTCCTAGCAGGAAAAGCAAAGGCTGAAAGAAGAAGATCTCGGTGGACTGGGCGCAGGAGTGCCTCAGATAAGAATGCGAAGCCACAAGCCGCAAGGCAACAAGTCGATACGACGGCCGATGCCCGGACGAGAGACTTCTGTTGCGTGAAGGACAAAGTGGACACAGTTAACACGCCGCCGAGCAAGCGAGACAAGCTGTTCGCCGTGTTAGAGCCGACGAGGGAGTCAGACCTAGAATTTCCAAGGAGCTCCTGCCAATCAAAAAGACAAGGACAGCAACCCGGACGGGAAAATGGGCAAAGGATGTGGACAGACAGCTGATGGGAAACCCAAAGACTTAATAAGCCTGAACAGAAAAGGTCAAAGTCATTAGCATCACGCGTGGGCGAGAGGGGGCGGGACAGCACTTGACGTGCGTCAGACCGAGGGAAATGAACAAAGGTGGCTCAGCCACGTGCTGGCCTGGGTGGGGGCGTGGCCGAGTGCGGACGTGGGCGTGGCCGAGTGCGGATGTAGACGTGGGCGTGGCGTGAAGCGGCCGGACCACCCTCGATGGCTGCTGGGGTGTCGCGCTACGGCCGTTCCAGCAGGCGGCGAGGTCTCCGCAGCTGCCAACCCCGTGCGCATGCACCGCAGGACCCAGAAGGGCCGCTGCGACTCACCCGGCCCAGAGACATTCTCCCGGGACCCCCACGACGGCGGGCGTGCTGCTCAGCGGGTGTGCGGGGGGTGGGGGTGGGGGAGGCAGCCTCTGTTCGGGGGTGGGGCTCCAAAACCTGGGGGTCAGAGGAAAGGACAGCACAGAACAGGAGATGGAGGACGAGACACAGATTGTGCAAGAACATCCACTCCGCGAAATGGCTGTCCCTGGGGAGGGGCAGATGCGAGTGGGGCGTGGGCATCCGAGGGCACACGGCGTGTCGCTGAGTGTAGTGCGCGTGGCGCCCGGCGTGGCGCTGTAGACCGTGAGGGGTAGCACTGTGCTTGGTCCCAGAGGCGGGAGGGACAGTGCCTGGACGGTGTCCTGCTGGCCACAGGAGCCAGGAGAAAGCTGTCTCCTGGGCAGGCGCTGCTGCAGGTAAGCCGTGAGGCAGGTGGGTGTGCCGGAGGGGGCCCCGAGCTCCCCCTGTTCCTGGCTCAGCCCCCCACCCCACCTGCGAGCCGCATGGGCTCTGGTCTGCTGAGAAGACAGGTGCCCCCACCCCCACCCGAGACTCCGGCCAACAATGACTATGGCACAGACCACAGACATCCTGCCTCTGCACGTGTCGGGGTGAAGTGTGGGGGCCCCTCCACTTGGGCTGGGAAGGCCTTCCTGCTCCATCCTTTCTAACGAAGTTGAACTTTGTGTTCCTGGGACTCGGGACGGGATCTGCTCTCGGCTGGCTCCTTGCACCCAAGCGGCTCAGCGGGCCGGGGCCCTTGGCTAAGGCCTGGGGTGCTGAGGAGGGAGAGAAGCTGGTGCTTGGGTGCCGAGAGCCTGAGCGGGAGACAGGAGGAGAAGGGAAGGCCCCCACGGGACCCTTCGGGGCAGTGGTGGGGGAGAAGGAAAGCTGCTTTGGGTGGGCACGGGTGGGCGTCTGCACGCGCACATTTGTGGGAAGCATCTTCCAGCAGGCGGAGGAGGGGCTTGGCTGGCATGGGCCTGGCCGCCGGTCCTGGGCCTCGGAGAGGTTTGCTCCCTCCCAGCTCCTGGCCCCCCCGGGGTCCTGGGTGGGCTCCAGTGCCCCCCTCAATCTGTGCCTTGCAGCCCCGGGACCCGGGGAGGCGAGCTAGGGGACGGCGGCCCCTCCCGGCACCTGCTGCGCACAGCCTGAAAAACTCCTGCCCTAGGACCCGAGTGTCTTTCGGCATCTCATGTTCATTTCATTTCATCTGGATCCTGATGGATTTTAGCGCGAGATAACCGCGGACCTTTGCCAACCTCGGGCAGTGTAATAACCGGAACCTTTGATTAAAAATGTTAATAGCCTGGAATGAGAGAGCGGGGCGGGGCCGGCACAGACGGAGCCTCTGCCCCTCGCGGGCCTGGGTGTCCCTGCAACCGGGCATCTGCTTGCTCACCTTCCCCCGCAGGAACCGAGCGAATTTAAGCTTTCTGCGACACACTGTCCTCCGAAAAATCGACTTCAACTCCTGTGTCGGGGTGTCGCTTTACTCAGGTCTGGCCCAGGCTGGGGGGGGGGGGTCCTCCCCCTTCAGTTGGGAGGTGCCAGCCCGCAGGTGCCCCAGGCCACCCTCCTCCAGCCTGGGGTCCCACCCTCATCCTGGTTTCCAGTCATAAAGACCACCCACCCGAGGCTTGGGACAATGCACACGGAGAGCTTGTCAGGGGCGCCGTGGAGGGTGGGCTGGAGAAGATTCTGGAAGCAGAGGCCCCAGGCCGGAGGCGGGGTGGGGGGCAGAACTCTGCCCTTACCGCCCCCCCCACCCCCAGTGTCACTGCCAAGCCGTCTCCCACGTCCGGGGCTCCGGGGCATTTCCGCCCGAAGGGAATGAGCACTCCAGCGATTACTCCCTCGGGAGCTGGCCTTTCCGGGCCCCCCACCCCCGCCCTCCTGTGGGGACTGTCACGGCGACCCCTCACCCACAGTGCTCTGGGGGGCGGGCACCTGCCTCCTGGTCCCCGTGGAGGCGGAACCCCATCCCCCTCGTGTCTTGGGTGATGGCACACGCGTGTGAAACCCCACAGACCTCAGGTCGGGAGGGACGGAAGTGTTCCGCTGACTCAACAGCAGCCCGAGGGCAGGGGATGGGCTCCGGGGCTCCGGGGCTGCGGGCGGTGAACGGGAGTTGCCCTCGGCACTCGCCGGGAAGAAGTCATGTTCTCGCGAGAGTGCGGAGCTGCGCTTCACTGTGCTGCCTCAGCGCCACGGCCGGGCGGGGGCGCAGGGAGGGGGGGCGTTTAGTCAGGCTGGGCTTGGCCTTGGGGGTTCCTGGGAAGGAACAGCTGCGGGTCAGTCCGTCCCCCGAGGATCCCGCCGCCCCTGGACCGGGAGAGGAGGCTGGTGGGGGAAGAGCCCGGGTGGGAAAAGAACAGCCCTTGGGCACCGCTTTCTGTCCCCCTCCCACGTGGCGTGTGTCCCTGGGGGGCCCCACGGGAGGGCCTGTGCATGCTCGGAGAACCGCTCCCCACCCCGCCCCACCCCACAGCCACACCTCCGGTGCCCACACACGGGCGAGTTCAGCTTGAGAAAGCAGCTTAGGGTGTTGATGGAGCTGGAGCAGCGTCCCGGGTCCCTCCATGGGTCCCCACACGGCCCCCCCCAGACAGGTTGACGACTCCCGGCAGCTGCCCCTCCCCCTCTCCCCTCACCCCTGCTGGCCAACTCCTACACTGCTCACAGGTTTTAGCCTGGATATCCCTCCGTTGGTTGGGGGCCTCTCAGGAGGCTCCTGCAGGCCCCCCGCGCCTGCACCCTGCGTGGAGCTCCCCGTGAGGGGCCATGGCTCCCTCCCCACTTGTCCGTCCTGTGCAGAGTCCCGGCCAGCCCCGAGGATGGCAGCTGTGACCGATGGAGGACAAGGAGGACGGCGGTAATACATGTTGGCTCCTGCCGCCGAGGCCCCGAACACACAGGAGGCCTTTTATTTTTATTTTTTGCTATTTTAAAAAATTTCTTCTACCTCTTTCCATGAGCCCAGCTCTGACGGTTTCAACCTTCCTCTGGCCCGTGAGCGCCCACGGCGGGGCCCTGGGACACTGGTGGGCCAGGGGGGCGGGGCCTCGGGAGGCCCCAGACGTGGCCTTGGCCGATGTGACACATTTCCCATCCGTGTCCTGTCGGTAGGAGGGGCGTGAGGGTGCGCAGCTCGGGGGTCACTGGCCGGTGCTGTGTGACGCTGGGCGAAGGGAGGCCACCGCCTGGCCCCGTTCCCTCTCTCGCCCTCAAAGCCCCGGCCGGTCCAGCTCGCGGAAGCCCGGGCCCCGCCGTGCGCCTGCCGTCCGGCGGGAACACAGCCTGGAGCACCGGACGGGGCTGGGCCGCCTGAGGTGACTCGGGGGTGCATCCAGTTGGAAGTGGCTGCAGAGATTCAATCCTTCATCCCAGTAAATGATTAACCTGTCACACGTGAGACACTTAGAAGATAAGCTGGCTCCTCTGCCCAGACGGACCGCGCTCGGGGCCAAGCTTCGCTCTGGGGCTCGGGGCGCCTCCCAGACCACCAGGAACCTCAGGTGGGTGTGGCCTCGCAGGTGCAGGGTTAGTGTGGGCAGGTGGCGCTCACCTGTGCAGGCCCAGGGACCTGAGGGGCTGAGAGGAGAGGCTCCCCCGGGGTCCAGCCAGCAGACCTCCCCCAGGGGCAGGGAGTCCCAGCCCCATCCGCTCATCATGCACATACGCTGCAGGGGCTGAGCCCGTGGTCTGGCTCCTCGTGCTCCATGTCAGGGAGGGCAGAGGTCAGAGGGCAGAGGCGAGGGCTCCACAGTCCTCCACCCCCACAGATGACCGCTCTGTGTTCTTCTGTCTCCATGACGCTGGACACCCGGGCGCTACCCAGTTCCACCCGAATGACAGATCAAAGCCGCAGGAGGAATTTCGGTTTGCCGGTGGCCCGTGCTGGACACGGACCTGAGAGGTGGGCTGTTCAGGGTCATGTTCAGGCCACAGCCTTGGAGGCAGATGTGCCCTTCACCCAAGCCCAGGGCCCCGGCTTGCGGCCCCTTGGCCTCAGGGAGACGTGGTCAGCTCTTGTGAACGGCCGCCAGCGGGCCAGGAAACGGCTCCCCTCAAGGGCCAGGAGAACGGTCCCAGGCACCCTGCCCAGGACGGCCCCCTTTCCTGACCCCCGCAGCCCCGTTCACGGGGACAACGTCCCTGGCTGCGTGGGGGGTTGGTCCCAAAGTCAGGACAGGTGTGCGGAGGGGCCGAGATGTGTCAGCCGGGCGGTCCCCTCTCCTTTTGGGACCCACAGACCTGTAGCCCCGGGGCCCTGGGGGGTGTCCTGTCCCCAGGAGAGCAGAGGCGGGGGGTGGGGGGCGGGGATCCCTGAGTCAGAAACACTTTTTGTGGTCACCGGGCAGCCCCTCAGGGGCCGAGGGTAATTCGGGTCTGTAAACTCCACAGTTCACAGGCATCACTCCTTTAAATTTCATCACCCCTTGGCAAAGGGCAGCTATAATAATTTACTTATTTATTCTTAAAATATTTTTTAAAAAATATTTTATTTATTTATTTTTTAGAGAGAGGAGAAGGGAGAGGGAAGGAGAGGGAGAGAAACATCAATGTGTGGTTGCCTCTTGCTTGCCCCCTGCTGGGGACCTGGCCCACAGCCCAGGCGTGTGCCCTGACTGGGAATTGAACCTGCGACCCTTTGGTTCACAGCCCGCGCTCAGTCCACTGAGCCACAGCAGCCAGGGCTCCTTGTTTAGGAATGACAATAGTGACGATTTGTTTGGTGGGTGGTGATAAAATGACAACAGAGATGACGGTGATGTGTAGCTTCGTCAGGTCCCGGGGGTCGTCATCCCTCCCTGCAGAGGTGGGGGAGCCGCTGTCCGGGGCTCAGGGTGCAGGGCCCCTCCCTGCTCATCCTGGTCCTCCGGGCCCCCCTTGCTGCCCTCTCTGTGGCCCGTGGGCCAGGGCCGTCCTCGCCTGTCTGGCCTGTTGCCAGGGCGGGCGCACGGGGCTGGGCAGCCCTCTCTCCTGGCACAGCGCCCCCTCTGGCAGAAACACACACAACGGCGGGCACCCCCCTCGCCCCGAGCTCAGCATAGACCAGCCGACACGCGGCTGCCGGGGCCCCCGCGCTGCGGTGCCCGCAAGGCCGTGGACTCGAAAATGCAATTGATGTGCATTGATTTTTTAAATGAAGTTACTGTAATATAGTCACTCATTAGAATCTGGGGCTGAGCACAGACATCTCGTCTCTGACCCTGCAGCCTGTCCCTGCAGGCCAGCGGGGACACCAGTCCCGGTCCTCGCCCCATGCACTCCCCCCCGGGCCCTGGGGGAGGCAGCCACAGGCCAGGACCAGGGACATGCGGGGTCCGGGCGGGGTACATTCGCGCTGTAGCCTGCGCTGACGGACACCGGCTGCAGACGCCCTTCCTGAGCCCGTTTGAAACGGGTCCCCTCGCCCCTCCCTGGGACCTCAGGGCCGGCCGCTGCCCGGGCTGAGGGCTGGCTGGGCCCCAGGGGACCCACAGGGCCTTTCCTGGTGGGGCCTGGGGGGGCCAGGGCAGAAGGTCCCCCGACCTTCCGTCCGTGGAGGAGGCTGCTGACACGTTGCCCTGCTATGGAAGCACAGTGTGTCCCTCCCTCCAAAGTGCCACCGGGCAGGGGATGTCACAAAGCCATTATGGAGGAGACGGTGACACATCTCACTGACAGTGTCCCTGTTCTCGACCCTCGGGGTGAGGACACAGTTTCAGGGGAAACAAGGCTGTGATCGACCCCCAATCTGCTCGAGACGCCTGTGGGGGTGGGGGAGGTGGGGCTGTGACTAGGGAGCGCCCACTGGGGGCACCGACTGCGCGGCTACAGACCAGGTAATTACCCCAGCGCCTCGGACCTGCAGGACCGGGGGGCATGAGCCCCCCTCCACCGCCCACCAGGCTTCCGCCTGCCACGAGGGATCATCCGTGGACCCTGGCCCCTGCGCTGTTTTTCCACACCCACATAACCCCCTGCTTTCACCACCCACTACCCCTCAGTCCTCGGGCATGCCCGGGGGCTCCCCGACAGCAGGCTTGTGGGGTTCACGGGCCCACTGAACTCGTGCTCTCGGTGGTGCTCGGACGGCGTGCTGTCTCTGGATTTACGAAAGCGGCCCCCAGGGGTGCTGGCAGAACCCGCTCCTTCCCGTCCGCAGGGTGGCGCCGTGCTTGCGGCCCTCCTGCGCGGCCGACAGCGCTGCCGGGGGGGGGGGGGGGGGGAGCAGGCGGGCACCCCTGAAGACACTCTGCTAACGCCAAAGCTCAGGGGTCTTTCTGGTGTTTTATTTTTATTTATTTATTTTTAACTCTGTGGGCTTGGGCTGAGGAATGACACTTCCAGGAGCATTTTTCCTCTCGCTTAGCCTCCTCCAAAGCGGAATAGATCGTCTTTATGTTTTATTTCAAGGTGACAACAGCAGGTAATCCACGCGGAGTGTCCCCTGCGGCAGGGGGGCGCGCGCTCTGACAATACATATGTCACCCCCCCCCCCCCTCCCCCGGCGCCGAGCTGGGGGCCACGCGGAGGAGTGGCTTCGTCTCCCCGCCCTGGTGTCAGAGGCCGGACTGCGGGTGAGACGGTCGCCAGCAACGCCCCCTCGCGGGCGGACGGACAGGCTCCCCCACCCCCTGCAGAGCACGGAGGGCCTGCCCGGTCCTGGCAAAGAGGGCGGCCTCCCGGGGCCCTTGGAGTGACTCGCACCCGCGAGAGCGCGCCCCGTCGCTATGGAAATGGCGGCCAAGGCTCCCGGGCAGCCTCCGCGGTGGACTCTGCGCGCTCGGCGGGCGCGCGTGGGTCGTGGCAACCACGCGACTCCTGCACCACACGGCGTGCAGCGCCGGGACAACGGCTCCTTCTGCGCGCGGATTTATTTTCTCCCCGAGAGCCTCATCTCCTTCCTTTGCTCCCCGCGTGATCCATCATTAGCGTAACCTTCAGTGCGTCCTTCCCGCCTCTCCGTGGTAGTGACACGTCTCCGGAAGCTCCTGCGAGGAGTCCGCCCGCCCTCCTGCCGTCTCCCGTGAGGCGGTTGGCGCCGCGGACGCTGCGGGGTCCCCCTGTAGCCGCGTGGGACACCCGAGTCCCTCCCCAGGGCGGGGGCCACGGACCCAGGTCTCATTTCAGGGCTCTCCCGGCCCGGGCCCACCCTCAAGGGCCTTTCCTGTTTGGAATTAGACTGAGGTTTACACCCAGGCTGCGCGGACGGAGCAGAGCCCCCGGCACTGGAGCGCGACCCCGTCAGTGACCTTCGGGGTCATTGGGTCGCAGTGAAGGGTCCCACAGAGACACTATTTCTAGTGAGATCCACGCCTTTCTCACTTTGTGTTCCAGTTGCCTTGTCTGTCGCCAACGTTTTCCCTGCCCCACGACCCGGCCCAGACTCCTAGGGACATCTAGTCCTCGTGCCTGCTGGCTGCTCCGGGCTGTGACGGCTTCTCGGGCTCCCCTTGCTCGTGGTCACCCTGGTAGCTTTTGGGGTCCTGGTCCCGTATTTCACGCAACGTCCCTCCACGGGGACGGCAGGTGTGGTCTCTGGCTGAGACCGGGCCCCGGGGTCTCAGGAGGAGCCCCGGGGGCCGCACCACTCAGCACACACGTCGGGGTGCCTGCCGTCCCCACGGCTCCTCCCCGTGGACGTGACCTTGGCCGCCTGGCCGAGGGCCTGCGGTCAGACGGCTTCTCCACTGCAGCGACTCTGGGGTCCCCAGGTGGGGGGGCTCCCTTTGCTTCTTTGTTAGTTTGCTCACACAGCGGTCCGGCCGAGGCTTCCCAGGGCCTCCTGTGGCAGCGTCCCTGGGCCAGGACAGCGGGCAGGTGGCGCCCGGGCATAAGTGTAACTCTCTCAGGCCCTTTGGTGACCGTGGGCTTGGTGACGGGTGGATGCGGTCTTGCCCTCCTCGGTGGACATCCTGTGCCCCCCTCCCTGTGTCTTCCGCCCGCCCTTTCGACGGCGGGGCCCTCAGCGTCGCTGCGGTTGGTGTGCAGGACCGCGGCCCCTACAGACCGAGAGGAGGCTGGCGCAGGGAGCGTCCCCCCACGCAGGCGCCCGTACCCGCAGGGACGCCGGCTGCCCCCTCGGGACAGCATGGGACCACAGGGCCTGTCAGGTGTTTCCAGAAAGACAGCCTCGCTGGAGCCTGCCCCCCACCGGGATGCAGATGGGTGCTCCTCCCGGGCCGAGCCAGCAGGTCACAGGGGCAGCTGGGAGCCCCGAGCCCCAGTCGGGCGCCGGGCACCCCCCACGGGGGCCCTGCCCTCCGCACAGCCCTGTCAGGTGGGAGCTGCACAGCCCAGTGCTGGGGAGACATGTCGCCAGGGGCCTGGCGATCTAACAGCTCGGGGTGACTGCAGAGCCTTTGCTCACGCCCGAGTGTGCGTGTGAGGGTGTGGGTGTGAGAGTGTGAGTGTGAGCTTCTCTCCTTCTGCGGCTGCTCTGTGCCGGGTGCAGGGCGGACGCTGGGCCCCGAGAGCTGCGTGCCTGCGGGGCCAGGGCAGGGTGCTCCCAGCTCGTGCGGCCAGCCCTGGGTGCTTGGAGCCCCCACAGTGGGTGAAGGGGTGCAGCCCTCCCTGGGTGGGCGCCGGGACCCGGGGGCACCCCTCGGTGGCCGTGCTCTCGAGCTGGGGGCGCTCACGCAGGGCGGCAGCACCAGGTGCTGGGTGGGGCCTCCGGCAGGACTGGAGGGCGGGGCTTCAGGAGGCTCCCGCGGAGGCTGCGGAGGCTGCGGAGGCTGGAAGGTCAAGGACGAGGCGAGGCTCCCTCTGTGGCTGGGCTGCCGAGTCAGCCGCTGGGCCCGGAGCCAGGGACGACGGCGGGGCCCGCGTGTGCCAAGAAAGTGACATTGCCGGAAGACAAGCGGCACGGAGGCGCGTGTGGCGGTGGCAGGAGAGCAGATGTCGTCCCTGCCGTGGGAAGGACCACATGTGTGCGGGCGTCACCTCCTCACCGGGGGTGACAAAGTGACCTCACACACAGGCAGCCACCCAGCAGGACAGGTGGGGGGGTGGGCTCTGGGGTCCTGGGGCTGGGTGTGGGTCTGGCTCTGCTGCCCGGTGGAGCCCGGCCGAGGCTCAGGCTGCGGAAGGGACAGCAGGGCCTCCCGAGGGGCACCCGTGTGGAGGGACCGTCCCAGTGTCGGTGTGGGCACTGACGGGACCTCGGGGGGGCGGGGGGGAGGGCGGGGTGGTGAAGCTGGAGGCACACGGGCCATGCCTGGCCCTTTCAGCCCGGCTCCCCGGGGACTTCGCTGGCCGACGCCCCACCACACTCATGTCTCAAGGGACAGAACGGAGACGCAGGAGTGATTCTGCTCCTCACGTGCGTGGTGGCCAAGGGGTGGGGCCTGTCTTCACACCTGCGGCCCTGGGGGCCCTGTCTCCCCTTGTGGGGGTGGGGGTGGGGGTGGGGGTGCTCCTTCTCCTGCCCTTCTCCTGGTGTTGATGCCCGCGGTCAGCCGGAAGGGGCCAGCGCTGTCTGGGGAGTCAGCATGCCGGAGGGGTGTCCCCTGCCTTTGAGAGGAGCCGGCCAAGCCCCTACTGTGTGCCCGCTGCTCCTGGCACCGCAGCGGGTCTGGCCCGTCCTCACCTGCGCGAGCATTCTGGGACGCAGAGGGGCTGCCCGCTCTGGGGAGGTGCGATCCGTCAGCAGGTGCACGCACCGCGTGGGGCTTCCGCCAGGCATCGAGGGGTCCGGGGACTCCAACACGTGAGGAGGGCCGCGTCCCTCTGAGGAGGAAAACGAGGTCCCAGTGGGCTCGTTCTCCAGGCGAGCGCTGTCGTTGGGCACAGCAGGGGCTCAGGGTGACAGGCACCTGTGTAAGGGGACAGTGGCCCTGGCCCGAGCCTTCTGTGGAGAGCCCATCAACTCATGACGGCCAAATGCTGGTCTCGGCGTGAGGACAACGGGAGAGTTCTCCGCCAGCGGCAGCTCCGTAGGTTCTGGAGGGAGCAGACGGCGCCTCCCCAAGGCGCTGCTGGAACCCCCGGGGGGCGGGGCAGGGCAGGGTTCCCGCCCACCTTCCCGGCTCTGGACGGAACTCCTGGGGGGCGGGGGGGACTGCGTGCGTCCGTCACAGCGGCTTCCTCTACCACCAGGTGCCTGATGGAGCACGTTGGGGCGGGGTGGGGACACAGAGACAGAGGGACAGAGACAGAGAGGGAGAGATAGAGAGACACAGAGATGCACAGAGAGACACGGAGAGACACGGAGAGAGAGAGACACGGGGAGAGAGAGAGAGAGAGAGGAGAGAGGCACGGAGAGAGACAGAGAGGGCGCGCTCCCATGCTAATCGCTTCGCTGGACGCCGCCACCACCGAACCTTGCAGACTCGGCGAGGGGCGGAGACTTGGCGAGGGGCGGAGACTCGGCGAGGGGCGGAGCGTCTGGAGAGCCGGCCGCCGAGTCCAGGGGCTCAGAGGAGCGCCGGCTGGGAGCTGCCCGATTGCTGAGTCAGGCACTCCTGTACCCCTGGAGCCAACGGCGTGGGAGGCGGGGGCTCGAACGGACAGCTCTCCGCCTCGGAGAGCGCCGTTTGCAGCCCCTCCCTCCGCCGCGCGGGCCCCGGAGTGTGGTGACCTGCCTCCGAGGCCTGGCCCCCAGCCCCGGACCCAGCACCTCCCTCTGCCCCCTCCTGGCGGGTCCCAGGCTGCTTGGGACCGAGGACGACACGACTGTCACCGCACCTGGGGCCTCACGGCCGCCCCTCCCTCCGGGCAGCGGGAGACAATCCGTCGGAGGGGCCTGGCTCACGGCGAACCGTGCGCTAGACGGGGCATCCGCCTAGCTCCCCACGCAGGGCACCACCGCTTATGGCGCCCTCGGAGCAGAGGGGACGCGGCCCGGGCCGCGGCCCAGCGCCGCCCGGCTGGCCCGCAGCCTCATCAGCGGGAAGGAACAATTTTTCACGGTGATTAGGGCCGCAGGGACGCAGAAATCACCACAACCAAACGGCTCCTGCCTGCGGGAGGTGTGGATGGGCGGGAAGGGAATTCTTTTCCCATTTTTAATTTACAAGAACCTTGTAAACTCCTAATGAGAGGCGCAGCGGCAGTGCGGGGGGCTGGACTCATTAAGCCCGAATTCACCCTTAATACCTCCAAAGGAAAATAATTTGGTTACCGAAGATGAGTTATGGGGCTCGGCGCGGGCACCTCCCCGCACAGATTGCTGGGCCTGTTCCCGGCGACGTTTCGGGGTCTGGCGCAAAGGGGTGGCCGGTGGTAGCACCCGCGTGGTGTCCTGTCGGGGTCACCACCTCTGAGAAGCGCCTCGGAGGGGGGTCCTGAGCGAGACGCCCCCCTCCCCAGACGTGTGGCAGGCCCGGAGACTGGAGAGGGCAGGAGGAGCCCGTGACCTTCCCGCAGGCCAGTTCCAGGTCTGTTTCAAATGCGCACCCCTTTCCCAATGAGCCTGAAGCGATCCACGGTCAGCACACGTGAGGGGCAGACCCTCAGGGCCCGGGAGACGTGTTTGACAGTGAGGGAGTGAAGGGGCCTCCTACCGCCCTGCCCCTTGTCCTGGATGTCTGCCAGCGGGGGAGGGGTGGGGTTTGCACGAATACATTGTATCCTTGCGCGTGGTAACTCCTGAGGGCGAGATCCTGCCGCGAGCGTCTGCTGAGCCAGGCGTGGGGCTGGGGGGAGTCGGACACAGCTCTCCGAGCTCACGGCCGGGTGCACGTGGCCGGCCTCTCAGTAACCCACATCTGTGGACGGGTGTGGGGGATTCCGCGTGAGCAGGAGGCAGCCCTGTGCAGGGGGAGGCGGGGTGAGAGGCTGCAGACTCGGGCTCTGGAGCAGGGCTGCGTGGAGCGTGCATGGGGGGGGGGTGGGGATAATGTATCAGCTCTCCGTTGCTGCTGCCGCGTGACAAGTAGCCCTGGACTTGACGCACGTCTGTTGCGGCTCAGTTTTCGAGGCCAGTGCGGGGTGTGGGCCAGCCGCTCCCCGTCTTAGGGAGGGCGCTCTGCCTCAGGGGGGTGGCACCTGGGCTGCAGGGTTGCGGGGGTGGCAGGGAGTAGCCAGGACCGTCATCCCTGTGGCCTCTCGTGGACCTTATAGCGTGTCCCCGTGTCCCCGAGTCCCCGAGCCTGGTGGCAGGTGGAAGAGACGCCCTGCCCGTGGGGTCAGATGACCCACCCGTGTCCCCCGGGGGAGTGTGCGCCTTGTGGGGACGGTCACCCCCTCTCGGGTTGCTGTGGGGGCAGAGTGAGGGGGTGCACGAGACTCCCAGGCTGGTGTGACACACGGGCGCCCCACTTTCTTTCTTGGGGGTGCGGTCCCTCGAAGGCGCCCTTGGGAGGAGCAGCTGCTCTCAGCCGGCTCCGTCCCTAAGCCGCAGGCTTTCGTGGGATTAAGTTACTGTGCCGTTTAGTTTGAAGTGTCGCTCTGCCACCCATTAGTGCGGCTTACGGAGTTCTCGTTACTTCCTCCGATGCACCTCAAGCTAAAGCGCTTCCCACGCACTCCGTGTGAGCTCTGCCTGTGAAACCGACTGTGTGACAGTGGGTGCGGGAGGGGCCGTGGGGAGCTGGGGGCTGTCACCGCTCCCTGCGCAGGGGCCAGCACGCCTCCCACCCGGTGTCTGTGGGCCTGAGCCTGGGTTCTGCCGCCACCGAGGCCTGGCGAGAACTGGGTGAGAAAAGCAGCCGTGAGGCTGCCCCCACTCCTGACCTGGCTGCAGAGTTCACGGGCCCCCAGGTCCCCCCTCGAGGGTCACAGTTCACTGGAGGGGGGAGGACAGCCCCCCAGCCCCGAGTGGCCACGGCTTGTAAGAGGGTGCGAGGCAGCGTCCGGCTCAGACGAAGCTCCCGGTGGAAGCCGTGTCCTGCCCCCTGTGTCCCCTGCCGGCCCAGGTGCCCACGTCCCTGCAAGGGACAAGGGACAGGTCTGTGTCCTTTGTCCCTACAAGTCCCGCTGAGCTGCGATGTGTCCCACGGTTTGGCCCGTGTCCAACAGGAGAGTCCGAGGTGGCAGAGTGGGGGTCTGGGCGGTCCAGGCGATCCCGGGGCCCTGTGGGGGAGGTGAGCCCCCCTGAACAGTACGTCTGGGGGTGGCAGTGTGTGACCCCCACCCCCCACGGAGGCCAAGTCTGCGTTGGGCCCGGGAGACCTCACCCACAGAGCTCAGCCCCTCCCGAAGACATGCAGACATGCGGACCCGATCCGTGGGGCCCGGGCTGGGCTCAGGACGCCTTCCCCGCCCTTCTCCTGGGCACGGCCGCCCTTTCTTCTCTGGTCTTCGCTGCTCACGTGCTGAGTGACAGATGGACGCGGCCCTGGCCCCAAAGGCTGGATGCCGGACAGGAGAGGGGGCGCTGACCCGCCCGTCCCCGAGGGTCTGCTCGTCTGGGAGGGAGAAGGGCGTCCTGTCTCGGTCCCTTCAGACCCCGCGTCCAAACCCCTGTTCTGTGTTCCCTTCGTGGGGCTGGGGACCCTGGGCCCGGAGCACCTCGCTGGCTTCGGACCCCCACTGCCGCCCAGGGTCAGTGCCCAGGCTCTCAGGGGCCGGGCAGGCACAGGCTGCGGGAGGGCGTGCTCGACGATGGTGCTCACCGTCGCCGGTTTTCTGACCGGTCACAAACACCGTCCTGTGCCGCGGGGGGGAGGAGGCGGTTGGAGGTGGGAAGGGTCTCACCGTGCCCGGCCCGGGGCTCCTGTCCGGGCCCCACCACCGCCCCGCGGCTCCCACTGGAGCACGGACCACGGCCCTCCCGTCACCCGGGGATCCCCAGGCGGCGCGGGGCGCCTGAGGCCACTCATCAATTATTCTTTATTAACTGCATTTCCTTCATTAGTCATTTCTTCGCCGCTTCATTAGTTGCTTCTCAAGTTTCAGTGGATTTCAGGCATCCCCGAGTACAAGATAATTTATTTTATTAAGCAATTTATTTTCTGGGTACATCTTTAAAGGTTAATTAATCACTTTACATGGAGGGGGAAGGTGAGGGATCCACACGGCCCGGGACGGAAGTCTCACGGTGGACGCTCCGAGGGGAGAGAGGTTAGAAACCTCTCTCTTCCGACTCGGGGAAGGGGAATGGGGGGCGCCCTGCGCGGGGAGGGGCCCTGAGGACAGGGAGGCCCAGCCCCTGCGCCCTCCTGGCCCCCCGGAAGGTGGCAGCCGCAGCAGCCTGCAGAGCGAGGGAGTCACAGCAGCAGCATGCGGGGCGGGCGGGTGGCAGCCCCGGGCCCAGGCCCGCTCCCGTGAGTGTGGCCCGGCCCGGAGCCAGCCTCCCCGAGGGAAAGAGGAGCTCCCCACCGCTGATCCCTTCCGAACCAGCCCGCCGGTTCCCCAGCGCCTCATACATAATAAATAAAAACACGTGATAAATATTTAACGAGAAAGAACCTGCTCCCAGCCAGAGCAAACTGCCGTCAATGGTTTCGTCTGCTGTGCACGACAGATGCCTTTTCATCCCGGTTTCCCCCGGGACGAGGGGGAGGGTGGCTGTGGGGGCTCGAGGGTCGCTCCTGGTGGGGTGACCTCCTGCTCCGCCCTGACTTCCCAGCCTTTGTTTTTAGGGAGGCAGGGGGTGAGCGGGCTCCCGAGGTCAGAATAGTGAGCCTTCCCCAGGGCAGGCTTTTCCTCCGTGCCTCGTTTCCGCCACCGTGATCCTCTCTGAGTGACCAATGTCATTACCAACTGGTCATCTCGTCAAGGATCACAGGAGCCAGGAGAGAATGCGAGCTCTGGGCAGGGAGTTGGTGCCTACGGTCTCCTGACGCCCTTTCAAGTCTAAGATGGGTGGCGGTCCTGGTCCCCGCCCCCCCCCCCCCCCCCCAGGAGGCAGAGGCCCAGAGACGCTGCCCCGCGGGCTGGCTCTCCCGGTTTGAGGTCGGGATCCCAGCCCTCCACTGTCCGCTTCCCTCGCAGCGGGCCGTTCTGGCGCTCCCGGTGAGACCCGCACTGGACGTTTCTCCGAGGCTGGTCTGCTGGCCCTGTCCGACCCTGGCGACCGCACGGAGCCCACAGGAAGTGGCTGCTTCCGAGGGGAACAGCAGCAAAACAACGTGGTTTACGTGGATTTCACAGAAATAGCATTACGCTGGTCATGCTCTCTCAGCTCTTAACGACTGGGCAGGGTGCGGGCTGGCGGGTCCGGCCGGCTCCCTGGAGCAGAAATGAGCTGGCGGCTGCTGCTCCCGGGTGATCGCGAGTTCCGACAGGGGGCAGCTGACGGCTCAGGTCTGTGCACATCCGCGCTGTTCTGCGTCTGGCTTCCCGAAGGTGGATCAGCGGCTGAAAGGTAATCCTTTCAACCAGTGGCTGAAAGTACGGAACAGTGATACAAAAGGAAACGTATCCAGCACAGCCTGGAGCAATGGACACAGCGGAGAGCGCAGAGGCTGGCGGGTAATAGAAACCAGAGAACTGGGACAGAAACAATGTAGGCAGCGCCGGGGGCTCTGCGCGCACAACAGAAACGGACGGACATTGAAACAAGCACAGCGGAGACTCTCTAAACGCCGGAACTTGCTGGAACGGGGATCTGACGGCCCCGCAGTCCCCAGGGTGCGATCTCTCTCCAGGCTTTCAAACGGTGACACCGCGCCGTGGAAGCTGTTAGTTTATTTTCAGAGGAGCAAAGGGACTGTCCCTATCACCCAGGCGAGCTAATCTTGACAAACTCTAAATTACATTTCCCGGCACAAAACTGATAAGTGACAAACGCTGTCACCGTGGATGGAGAGGCGGCCGAAATGACGCAGGCGCCACGCTGCGCTGCACGCCCCCGCTCAGCGAGGCGTTGAGGACGCTGAGAGACCGGGCACAGAGCTGCGGGCACGAGGAGCTCGGAGAGGACAGGCCAGGGTGGGTGACACTCGTCCGTCCCGACACTCTGGGACATGGGGCGTGTGTCAGGGCTGTGCAGGCCAGCACCCCTCAGAGCATGGCTGGATAAAGCCGCCGGGGGGGGGTCAGTGTGGAAGGCCCCCGGTGTGGGGGTGGTTCACCCTGAAGGACAGGGGCTGGGGCTCCTGGATCCCAGTCACGGGGGACCGGAGTTTCTGTGCAGCCGCTGATCCCCTGTGAGTTGTGACGGTGACTTGGGAGGCGGCCCTAGCTGGTGTGGCTCAGTGGATTGAGCGTGGGCCTGTGAACCAAAGGGTCGCTGGTTTGATTCCCAGTCAGGGCACATGCCTGGGTTGTGAGCCAGGTCCCCAGTAGGGGGCGCATGAGAGGCAACCACACATTGATATTCCTCTCCCTCTCTTTCTCCCTCTCTTCCCCTCTCCAAAAAGAAATAAATAAAATCTTTAAAAAAAAAAGACTTGGAAGGCGGCACCCGGTCAGCACTGAGGGTGTGCCAGGCGTGGGCGCTGGATGGGAGCCCTGGTCACAGGCAGACTGGGCCCGAGGGACGGGGCGGAGGGCAGCGCATCCTGGATGTTCACGCGCCAGGACCTGCGCGAGGAAACGGGCGGAGGACACGGAGCTGGCTTCCGCACCCGGCAGGTGAGGACGCGGAGCAGATGTGAGCGCGCGTCTGAAATGCAGGTTCTCAGCCTGGCCCTTGTCATAGCCGGAGGGGCTGCCACGCTGCGGCGCCGGCGCCTGAAACCCAAGACGAGGACGGCTCCGTGGGGGACGTGCACATGCCCGGGGTCCCGCCCCTTCCCACACGCCACGACTTCCGCCACTGGCGGGGGCAGGGATTGGGAGCTGAGGGTGGGAGATATTTAAAACCACCCAGCGTGGCGCCAGACCTCGAGGGGGCGTCCCAGCGCCCCGCCCAATGGTGCAGCGCCCCCCCCCCCCCCCTTCTCCCCGGGTGCGGCGCCTCCGCCCCAGGCCCAGCAGCACGCACTGCGAGATCGCACAGAGGTCCGAGCCGACCTTCCCCGCTGGGCAGTGTGGGCGGTGGCCGTCCGCGGCTGCGGCCGCCCTGCCGGACTGGCTTCGGTCCCCAGCAAACCCGGCCGGCTGGAGGGGAGGGTGAGGGGACACGCTTGTCCCGGGGCCAAGTCCTCGTCCTCAGGCCGGCTCCAGGTGGGCGTCTGGAGGCTCTCAGACCCCCCTCTCTCTCTCGGCGTCGTCACCAGGGTCTTTCATCTTTAAATACTGTGCTTTAGCCCTGGCTGCTGTGGCTCCGGGGGTTGGGGGTCGTCCCACCAAGCAAAGGGTCAGCGGTTCAGTGCCTGCTCAGGGCACGGGCCTGGCTTGCGGGTCGGGCCCCAGTCGGGGTCCGTGCTGGAGGCGGCGGATCCGTGTTTCCCTCCCTCCCTCCGCCCTCTCTCTGAAATCAACACAAGGACAACAATTAAGTACTATGTTTTATTTTTATTCAAAAGCTTGCTGAAAGCCACTGGCTGGAGCGCAAGCCCAAGGTTGTCGGCTACATTGCCGGAGAGTTCGGGAAGTGCCTGCTGGGACTCGCGGCCACCTGTGGCGCTGACGTCACGGTGGGCGGGGCGGAAGGAGCGTCATTGGCTGCCAGCTGTGAGCCGGCCTCTGGGCCACGCCCCTGCCTTGGGTCTGACCCCACCACTGCTGCTGCCCTCAGCTGAGCAGCATGACCTTCACTTTCGGGGGGTGGGGGGAGCCAGGCTCCAGGAGGCCACCTGGACGTCAGGTGTGCAGCCGCCAACTCCACACCCTCCTCCCCCCGCTGGACAATGTCGGGGTCGTGGAACAGCCCCTCTGCGGAGTGGGGACCTGACTTCCCCTTCCCGCTTCCTACTTGGTGGAGCCCAGCACGCTGGCCTGGGCTTCCAGTTGAACACACGTCCCGGTCCTTTTGCGTGGGTCCTTCTTGCCGTGGCTGGTTCCAGCTCCAGGGCACCGTGGTGCCAGCACGCGGTGGCCCCTGCTCTGAGGGAGGCTGTGACACCGGTGGGGAAAGAGAGGCCATTAGGTAGCCTCGGACATGGAGGTCAGGTGGCAGAGCCCAGGCCCTGGGGCCGGCCAGCTGCTCCCTGGAGAATTTCCACACCTCCTGCATCCTGCCAGCTGGTCCACTCGGGGAGTGCCCCCTCCCTCGGGGACAACGTCCCCCGGCTGCAGCGCCAGCCCCCGGGCTCCTGCACCAGGGAGGGGCTGCCTGGGCTCAGGCTCTCGCCTGAGGGACCCCGGGAGCAGGCAGCTCTGTCTGGTCTCTGTGCTGACGGCACCCCACCCCCAACCCCGCCCACAGCTCACTTCACACCCGGATCTGACTGATGTGTGGTCCCAGAAGGCTGCGGAGAGGAAGGCTCCGAGGAGAAACCCAGTTCCGAGCGGCCTGGGCCATCGCAGGGCGGGTCCTGCATGCAGCTGTTGCCAGGGAAAGGCTGGGACACTCATCTTTAATGGGCTCCCGGTGGGAGCACCCAGGGGCCCCGAGCAGCCCGGAGGGACAGAGCCCCCCAAACGGCCCGCTCCGAGGAAAGCTGGGCTGCAGGAGCTGGTGGTCGCCGCACATTCCACAGGGAGCTTGCCTGCCCCCCCCCCCGAAGCCTCCCCCAGAA
Source organism: Phyllostomus discolor (assembly GCF_004126475.2). Lineage (NCBI taxonomy): Eukaryota > Metazoa > Chordata > Mammalia > Chiroptera > Phyllostomidae > Phyllostomus > Phyllostomus discolor. The sequence continues at coordinate 1,899,538 of NC_040907.2, forward strand.
TTTTCTCGAAGGGCCGTCTCCTGAAGCTGGTGCAACATTGCCAAGGGGGGCTGAGTAATTAGCCCCAATTTATATTAATGGCATTTTCGATTAGCCACAGCTGAGCCTGGCTTCGGCCCCGTGCACAGGGAGCCGGAAGGGGCCAGGCAGAAATATTTAAAAAAAGGGAAAACATGGAAAATGTGAAACAGACAAAATAAAAGCAGCAGCTGTGCGGCGGTGGGGGGGGGGGACGGGGCCGAGGGCATCCATCCGCCTGGGCCCCTGGCAGCTCCCCAGGCACGCCCTCACCCCCCACACACAAGGGCCCCTGCTCAGCAGCCCCCACCCTGAGAGGGAGGGCCCCCCCCCCCCCCCGTGTCTGTTCCGCCTGATGGGAGGGGCTGTGCAGAGAGCAGCCCGGGAGGGTTTGGGGGCCCCTGAGCAGCTTCAGCGCCGTGGCCGCCTGGGCCCACCCCGTCTGCCTTCTCAGGGCCCCCACGGACCTCCGGGGACAGGAGCGGGTGTGGGGAGGTGACGGTGGCTCCCGCTGCAGCCATGTGTGGGTTTGAGGGGCGGCCGGGCTGTGACTCCAAGTCCCCGTCAGCTTCTGGAGCCCAGATGTCCCTCCAGCTTCCATGACCCCGCGACCCTGGCTGCCGAGAGGCCATCAGAGGATGGGACACCTCGGTGACCCGGGTGACCTTGCTGTCCTGCTCCTCGGCCGGAGGCAGGGTCGCCCGGTCCCTCCTTCCAGGGTCTCCTCCGCTTCCTCAAGAGCAGGGACAACCGGAAGCATTGCTTTCTCAGCCCTGGAAACACACCCACAAGTCTCCACCGAGAGGCAGGATGGGGGACCCTCGGGGGTCCGAGCAGCCGGCCTTTGGCGGGTGAAGCCAGACCCTCAAACCTGGGAATGGACGTGCTTTGAAGTTACAAGTTGCACTGACTGACACTCGGGCGCCACTCTGCCCGCCTGTTCCTGGAGAGCAGGCCCCTGGAGCCGCGGCGACCAGGAGGCAGACTCGGCTGAGATCTGCTGCTGCCTACTACCACTCCGGAGCGAGACGGGCAGAGCTGGCCCGCCCTCCGCCTCTCCCGGCCCCTCGCTCCCTCCCCACCTTCCTTCTCCCTCTCTGTGTGCTGCCCACCACGGAGAAAACCCAGGGGAGTGGGGGCCCTGCCCTCGCCCCTTCCTCGGGCAGCAGGAGGCCGGACCCTCCCCACGTTACCGAGCTCCAGGTCCCATTCACAGGCCCCGTTTCCTCTCCCCCAGCCCCTCTGGGCCCTCACCGCCCCCAACCCAAGGGAGCAGCAGGGGGAGGACCCACGGAGCAGGAGCGAGGGGAGGGGGAGACGCTCCGGTCTGCCCTCCGCGCTCTGCGGCCTGGGCGGTTTCCGAGCCCCACCCTCCGACTTCTCTGCGGGCCCGGCCACTTGGATGGGATGCCGCACACGGTCCGCTCCGCCCTGCTGGGGGCTGCGGACTTCCGTGTCCCTCTAAAGGTTCCCGAGCGTCCGTCCTGGGGTGTCGTAGGTACGTCAGCTGGAAACGGGCTGACCTGCTTGGTCGCGCCCCTGGTGACAGGCCGTGGGAATAACCGGTCCTGCCCGCGGCCCTGCTGGGCGTCACCTCTGGGGGTCCCGGCCCAGGGAGGAGACGGTGCTGCCCAGCGCCCCGGCCCGCGTGGACCCGGGGGCCTTGCTGGGTGGCCGCCTAGGCGGGAAAGTCTGTCGTCGCCAGCTCCTCGGTTACCGCTGTCAGTCATCGCCCGAGGTGATTATTCTAGACAATTAAACACCACTTACACTCTAATGCAGCTATTTAGTCCAATATTCTTAATTATTTTCCCCCAATTTAAAATGCACATCGATGATTTCTCGTTGGTTTGAGTGAAATCTCAATGAGGTACCTGGCTTGGGGAGCAGATGGCCGCTGGGTCCCCTGCGTCTGACGGGCTGTGAGCTCCCGGGGACCCCGGGGCATCTGGATGCCAGGTGGGGGTGGGGGTCCTCCACCACGGGGTCCGGAAGGAAGATGAGAGAGTGCCCACTGACCTCAGTGGAGGCTGTGACTTGAGGGTCCACGCCGTCCCGCCCAAGGACAGACCTGCGGACCACGGAGTCCCTACTCCCTGTCCATCTGTCACTCACGTGGCACGCAGCAGCCACCGCGGCTATGCACAGGGTCACGTCCGCCACGGGGACCTCGGGCTGCTTGGAGCTGCACGTACGGACCGTGTGGGGAGTTCATCAAAGACAATCTTTGCACTCCCAAAGGTTATGGGGTCCCCAAGAGCCCCTGTGTGGGGGTTATGTCTACGGACGTTTACCCGATGAAAAATGAAAATGGAGACATTTTAAAATGACGTGTTTATTAATTCTCTTTAAAACCACAACGATAAACGGAATTGCACGTTAACGTAAAGACCGTATTTTGGGAAGACCGATGACATGTTTCCCCGACACGGAGACGTGGGCCTCGTTTTCCTTGGAGTAAATCTCCTCCAGGCCTGGCTCCTGGAGGACAGCTGGGCCCCCAGCTGCTCCCGGTTCCAGCCTGCTGCAATCTGCTCTTGTGTGCATGCGCGAGGGGGACGCGGCCTCGCACAGGTGTGTGGCTGAGCACGGGGGGGCGTTTTCACAGCTTTCCCAGGCGCCCCACGGGTGACCCCAACCCGGCTCCTTCCCGGGCTGCGTGCCGAGTGGGGCCGGATGCCGCCGGGGCGCCGTCCCCTCCACGTGACACCAGATCCACGCTCACATTCAGGAGATCACGTTTGTCCTTGTCACCCCTGTGGTGCCACCAGCCCCTGGCTGCGGGGGGCGGGCGCTCTGAGCAGTGCCGGCCCCAAGTCCCTCCCCGACGCCCTGGGCTCGGAGCTGCTGTGCAGGCAGACGGCCTGTGGAGCCGACGATGGCGGGCACCGGCCACACACAGCGTCACTACTGTCACCACGGAAGGCGGGTGGCGAGCGCTACGGGTCATGGAGAACACGCCCGTCACTTCCATCCGGTCACCTGCCACCCAGCCCTCTCATTCTTCCCCTCCGAGGTGCGAGGGGCGTCCCCTGCTGCTCTGGCGCTCTGGCCGTGAGCCCCCTGGCAGCCAGGTGTGGGCCCAGCCTGCATGGAGGTCCCAGCCTGGTGGGTGACCTCTCCAGGTCATCACAGGTGGTGGCAGCCCCCTCCCCCAGGGGAGCCACCCTCTCTGAGCCCTGGAGGGGCAGGGGCCAACGCCCGCCCAGCGTGTGGATTTCCGGGATGCGCAGGGAGGTGCAGCATGGGAGCGGAGGGGCCCGGGAGGCGTGGTGTCTCCGTGGGTCAGGACGAGCGAGTCTCGGGCAGGCGTGGACTCTCCAAGGAAGCCATGGGCGGAGAAGCAACATCCTGCACCCCGACCCTGCAGAAGACTCCTCTGGGAACCCTGAAACGCAAGAGGTCCTGGTTTCGAGGGCTGGGTGGGGTCCGGGGACTCTGCACTTGGGCGGGTGGTCCCGGTGGCCCGGGGCAGGTGAGGGGAGTCTTGCCAGGGAAAGGGTGGTCCAGAGCTGTGGTGCTTCTGGCCGCCACCTCGGCTGCGGGCATGACAGACACTCGGCCACACCCACCAGGACTCCCCCCACCCCCACCCCCACCCCGCTCCCAGTGTCTGGTTTCCTGTGGCCTGTGTGGCCCCAACGGCTCTGGGGTGGGAGTTGCCGAAACAGTCCCAGCTTCTGTCCACACTCTGATGTCTCTCTCTTCATTTATTTACTTTTAAAAATAAAAGAAGATTTTAGTTATTAATTTTTTTGAGATCTTATTTATTTATTTTTAGAGAGGGAAGGGAGGGAGGGGAGAGAGAGAGAAACATCAATGTGCGGTTGCTGAGGGTCATGGCCTGCAACCCAGGCATGTGCCCTGACTAGGAATCGAACCTGCGACACTTTGGTTCACAGCCCACGCTCCATCCACTGAGCTACACCAGCCAGGGCTAGTAATTAAATTTTAGACAGGAGGAAGGGAGGGAGAAAGAGAGGGAGAGAAACATCAATGTGTGGTTGCCTCTCCCATGCCCCCTACTGGGGACCTGGCCCGCAACCCAGGCCTGTGCCCTGACTGGGAATTGAACTGGTGACCCCTTGGTTTGCAGGCTGGTGCTCAACCCACTGAGCCACACCAGCCAGTCTTCCTCTCTTTTTAAATAGCATTTTTTGACATATTTGGGTTGTGTTTTTCCTGCAGAGTTGGAGTGTGGCAGAAGGGGAGCGGGGTGACATCTGGAACAGGGTGTTTATTTCCATCTCAAATTTCTTAGTACTCAGCCGAGCGTCGAGAGTGAAAACCGTCGCATCCCGGGGGCCTCTCAAGCACCCCCCTCCAGCCACTCTCCTGTCTCCTCTCCCCGTCACTCGCACGGGCCAGCCCAGGGTGACCACGGCCCGCGCTCGGGTGGCGTGGGGCAGGAGCCCCGGACCTTCGGGTGCGAGCACGGCTGGCTACACAGCAGCGAGGCCCAGCGGGGCCGCGGGTCGGCGGCTGCGTGAGGCGCCCTGACCCTTTAGGTGGAGCCCGTGGGCCGGTGGCCGGGGCCCTCACTCTGCGCTGCTGTGTTCTCTGCTCGCTGCCCCCACACCTCGCGCCGTCTCCCCTGAAACGTGCTTCTGAGACTCGGCGACATGGGAGCCTGGGGTCTCCCGCCATGGAGAGAGGAGAGGCCCGAGGCCTGAATTCACTTCCAAAGACGTGGATGTATCTGCATGTCCGAGCCTGAGGGGCGGCCTGTTGTCTCCCGAGTTCTCATGTACTGCTTCCGTTTCCGAGATACGTGGTGGACGGACGAACCCAGAAGCTGAGCCAGAGGTGTGAAGGGGACAGGCCAGCGTCCTCTGGTGGCCGGCCCGGGGGCACCCTCCTGGGGGCCTGGAGTCCACTCCACAGGGTCCTGTCTCAGCTGCCCCTGCCCTGGGAAGGGTGTGCCCGGGACGCCACTGTCCTCACTTTGCCGAGGCGCGAGTCCCAGCGAGGGCCTGGCAGGCAGTGATCTCCGGGGCAGCCGCTGAGGGGACCGCGCCCGATGGCTTCCGGGCCCAGGCAGGCCCAGGCGGCGGCGGGGCGGGGGCGGGGGCCGGGTTGAGTTATTTACTCTCCAGATGCCGTGCCGGGGGAGCGGTGTCCCGCCAGAGGTCCTGGGACCCGGGGGACAAGTCCCAGCCCGTCCTCTCTCCTTTGCCTCTTGGCAGCACGACCCTTCCCCACGTGCTCTGCTGTCCCCCACTCTCCACGCGCCCCAGACAGGTGCCTGTTACGTCCCGTGTTAACCCCGAGGGCAGTGCCCCCCCCCCTTCCCGAGAGGACAGTGTGTGCGTGGATGAAGCGACAGGACTTCCCCTGGTCTTGGGGAGGTCGAGGGTGCCCACTGGCTTCCGGGGGCCCCAGGGTGAGCCCGGCAGCTGGTGTGATTGACAGGTGGGACCCCCTCACCCCAGGGACCAACCACGTCTCCCTGCGCCTGTCCCCTCCCCGTCCTCTCCCTCCTCTCCCCTCCCCCCCTTCCAGGATGACAGTCTCTGTGAGTCCCCACATCCCCCCCCACTCTCCCGTGACCAGTCTTTGGGGACAACGTCCCCTGGCCTGATAGTACCTTCTGGAAAAAAGGAAGGGCACCCGGAGGGTCTTGCTCTTCAGGAAGATCGGTGACGGGTGCTTGGTGGGACCGGCCCGGGTTTCTGAGGCGTCCTGCTCCGCCCGGCGTTGGCAGCCGTGTCTTGATGTGGCCGGCCTTCAGGGCCCGGGGACGGACGGGGCCTTGTGAGTTAACTGTCCATGCCCGGCAAGGCCTCCGCACCGCCCGAGGGCCGCGCAGCCTCATTACGTGCGGGGACGCGGCGAGGACAAGGGCAGGCCCGCGAGGCCGTGGGAGTGAATGTCACCGCGCAGCCCCCCGGGCCGCCTCTCGGTGGGACGCGGTGGGGCCCCGGGCCGAGGGGGCAGAGCAATCGCATAACCTGATTCATAACCCTCAGCCCCTACTCATCATAGAATCACTTACCGCCCCATAAAATGTGAAGATCCGGGCGGCCGGCTGATTTAGGAGCTGACATTTGCGCCGGGCGGCCGCCTGGCCGGCAGGAACCACGCGCGCAGCCCTAGGCAGGGAAGGGATACAGGGGGAGGCAGTTCCACTCAAGGGGGCGGCCAGGCGTCCGGCCTGTTCCCGAGGCGACGCGTTTGGGCCGGTGGGCTCTTCGGGGAAGCCTGCGGCGGGACAGGCGCCGTGCGGGCTGGGTGTGGGTAGAGGCCACCTGCCCAGAGGCTGGGGCACGAGGCACGGGCGCTGGGGACCGCTCCTCCCAGCCCCGGAATTCTGCCGCTTATTTGAAAGGGACCTCACTGCTATGTGGGTGTCTGTTATGCTGCCACATTTTGTACGGAGCACCTACTGTGCGCCAGGACCGTGCCACGTGCAGATGGACGGGGTGGGGGCATTCACCTGCCTACCCCGCCCGGCCTCACATCCCTGCAGAGCCCAGACGTGCCAGGGCAGGTGACGGGAGAAAGGGCCCAGGGGCCGCTGCAGCCCCCCATCCCTGTCCGTGTGTCATCGGCGTCTCTCCCCTAAATGGGGAGGACCCCAGAGGGGTGGGCGGATGAGCACAGCACAGCCCACCCCCGCCACTGAGGTTCAGGGGCACGGTGGGTTTTGGAACAAAAGGCAATGGCAGCTGAGCCCTGGGGAGGGCGCTGCGGAGCAGCTGCAGAACCACGCTGAGCCTTCGAGCCCCACCCCCGCTCTGCAGGAGCTACTCCCCAAGCAAGTGCACAGCCTGCCTTCTCCAACCCCCCACCCCCCCACTTTCCCCGGCTCCTTCCCCACCGCGGGCTGCCCGTCATTAATCTGGGAGGTAGGGAGCCTCTGCGGAACTTCATCTTCCCCTCCCCTTCCCCCATAGTTTATTAAAAAACTAAACGCCCAGCAAATCATTTTTATGAGCAATTAAGTGCCCCTCTCGTGCGCACGCGGAGGGCTCCGCTGGCAGACGGATGGCGGCCCCCTCGCGGGCCGGGCCGGTGGGCCGGCCGCCTTGGTGCTGCCCCAGCCCCGTCCCGCTGTGGTGCCCCCCCTGGTGGCCGAGAGACGAGCCCCCGTCTGTCAGTCTCGGGAGGAAGGACGGCTTGTGGTCTGGGCACCGAGCATGTTTATTTGCCGATATTTCCTCCTCTCCATACGAACCGCGGGGTCGTAACTTCTGTTATTGCCGTTGTTATTTACACGTCCCGGCACAAAGGAAAAACGGCTGGGGACTATCCGCTGGCGCCCCCCTCCCCGACCCCCGTCCAAAACTCCGAATAGACTCTCCCGCGGATTCCGAGGAGAAAGATCCATCAGACGCTGCCCTGTGCACCAGGGAGAAGCCCCGTCCCACTCCTGTTTCTGGAACGTTCACGGTTCATTTTGTCGCCTTTAAGAGGCAGCATTCTTCTTACCCGTGGCCGGCAGCCAGTTCGGGCGCGCCAGACCCCGTTACCTTGACCGAGACGCTCTGTCTCTGGAGAGGTCTCTCCCTGCCCGCCGCCCCGTGCGTCTCCAGTTCCGTCCCAAGGTCATGGAATCATGCAAATCACGTTTGTCTGGCCGGCAGCTCTTCTGCAAAGCCGTGTCTCTGGGTGCGCCTCGGAGACCATCCTTTCAAACCAGATACCGGCGCCCCCCCCCCCCCCCGACGGCGTCTCTCCTGGTGTTTAAATGGGTTCTCGCACAGTCGCACGAGGGCCCCCACGGGAGTCGTCGCCTGCGTGGTAAAGCAGCTCTCGGTGAAAGAACAAAGAGATGGGCGATGGCACTTGTGCCTGGACGCTGAGACGCGTGACCCTGGGGCCCCATCACACAGCCGCTGTGTGGATTCATCACCAGGAGGCATCGGGGCTCCCCAACCGGCTGACAGACGCTCCTGCTTCGCCCCAGTCTTCCTTCGTGGCGGCCCGGAGAGTGACTGGGCCCGCTGGCGCCTTCACTCCACGTCCCCAGCACGGCACACAGCCTGGGCACAGAACCTGGGGACCTGGCCACTCGGGTCGACCCGCCTCCTTTGCCCCCCCCTCCCCCCCACAGCCAGGCAGCCACACGGACAATGTCCGCTGGTCCCAACCAGTGAGTGAGCCCTGTCTGTGGTTCGGTGTCCGGAGCAGAGCGAGGCCGCGGACGTGGCCCTGGGGGGTGCAGGCCGGCTTGCTCTGTGGGTCACCGGCCCACAGACGTGGGAACCCACCCTGAGTCTCAGCCTCGGTGGTGCCGTGCACCGTGGGTGCCACGCTCCATGGCTGCTGTGCGGGCCCTTTGCACAGGTGCACGTGGGAGGGACGGGAGAGCGAACACACGGGCCCTGGGGAGGAGCAGAAGCTGCCGTTGCGGCCGGGTCTCCCAGAGTCTCCGCCTCCCGCGGGAGGTCCTGCAGGGCCGCAGGTTTAACGCGCATGCTCTGAACGCCGAGCCTGGCGACCTGTCGTCCGGAAACCCTGCCCCCCACAGGTTTCCGGGAGACGAGCCCCCTCCGCCTTTCCTCCCCATTAGGCCCACGATGCACGGGCGCTGTCTGCACAGTTCACGGCTCAGGGGCGTTCCCGTGCGATTCCTCGTGCGGATGTGAAAGCAGCCATTACCTAACGGGGGGGCGGGACCCGGGGAAGAGCTGGTGTCATTCAAACACTTAAACCACAGTTTAAAGACTTGCACCAGGTGCTCCGGGCTCCCACCCTGCACCCACTGGCTCGCGGGTCGGAGAGCGGGGTGAACGGGAGTGTGGGGAGTGGCACCATGGAATGTTCCGGCAGGAGGGCCTGTCCCCGACCGGGCACACGCCAAGGCCTGTCCGGGCCAGTCTTCCTTCTCGAGGGCCTGAGGGCGCACCAGACGGGGCCTCGCCTGCTCAGGACTCGCTGTCCACGGTGTCACAGGACTCATCTTCCGAATGGGCGCTTCCTCCTCATGGCAGGCCCCTGCTGCCGAGCAGGGACCGGGGAATTCTCGGCCGGCAGCTCTGCTGCCCTCCCCGAGCGTCTGGCCGTGTTGAGCGGGGTGTCGGTGGCCAGGGTGTCCTTGGGTTTGGCCTCTTTTCTGGGGGATTCAGAGCAAAGGCTCCCGCTCAGCAGTCAGGCCGCGGGCTCGGGCACGTGGGGAAAAGGGACCCAGTGGGTCCGGCCATTGCAATAAGAACCTGTGCAGGGCTGCCCGGTGGAGCACTGCCCGCGCCTGAGTCCCAGGCAGGCCGCTGGCCGGGTGGGAGGGCTTGGGCTGGGTTTTAACCAACGTGAGCCCTGGCTTCCTCATGTGTAATGCTCGTCCCACCTCCCAAGATTGCTGTGGGGATGAAAACAATGACATGAAAGCAATGAAAGCGATGTTGCCACCTAGCAAATGCCCGTGACCGTGGGTTTGCTGAATCATCATCATCACCATCACCATCATCACCACCGTCATCAACACCACCATCATCACCATAATGATCACCATCATCACCACCATCATTATCACCATCATCACCATCGCCATCACCATCACCACCATCACCATCACCACCATCACCACCATCGTCACCACCATTATTGCGTCCACTCTCGTTTCCATGGTTTTGCGATGTCCCGTCTGGCTCAGTGTTGGGCAGAGAGCGGTTAGGTCAGCTGTGACGACGGATCAGAAACTAAACAAGCAGCACGGGCTGGCACATGAGAAAGGGAGCCTCCGCACCATCGTGAGGGGCCGCCATCACTCCCGCTTCCCGGGGGGGGGGGGAGGGCAGCACAGAGAGGCAGGGCCACCACCCCCCACCGCTTGGAGGAGGCGGGTTCAGAGCTGAGGCATCTGAATCGATCTCTCCGCCCTGGAGCTGAGCTGCGTGAGCCCGGGACGGAGGGCGGGTAGGTGGTGGGCCTCAGAGGGGCCTCGAGCGCGGCCACAAGCTTCCTGTTGCTGGCTCCACGTCATCTCCATCGCTAGAACGTCCAGGATTGCGTGGGGGCTGCGGACTCATGTCACCCACCCCCAGAGACAGAGGGGGGGAGACACTAGTCAACGGGATGCGGTTTGGAACTCCGAGATGCGGTAGGTGCCCGGCCCCAGCCCCGCCCATCCCAGCGGCTCATGACGCGGCCCCCAGGATGCGTGGGTGATGGACTGCTGGCGGACGCCCGTCTAGATGTTGCCCGTTGGGTCGCCCCTCGGCGGCGGCTGGGAGGTGCTCCGAGCTGCAGCGTCCCCCAGGGCAGCCGCCCTCAGCCCCCCGCCCGATGGAGCCCCCTTCCCTGGCTGCATAACACCCGTCATCTCCCTTTACCCCCGGACCAGCAGCATCATCCCAGCATAACCGCCTGCGAGGAACACGCCCCGATGTAATGACACTCGGGCCGAGGATGCGCCGTGCGGTGTCAGGATGACACATGCTTCAATTAGAAGACAGGCCCGTCTCTCCCCGAAATAGATAAAGATTAAACTTTCATGAGGCCGCGCGCGTGTTGACGGCGCGAGGCTGTCGCAAGCTTTCACCGCGGAGCAAATTAAAACAAAAACTCCCGTTTCGGTGGACGCCGACCGCCTTGCCGGCAGCTCTGTGTCTCAGAGCCGTCGCTCCTCGGTGCCCGGGGCCTGTCCCCCGGGAGGGGCCTCCGCGAGGGCTGGAGATGCCACCGCCCCCCGGGAGGCAGTCTCACCCTGGCGTTCCCACGGCCTTTTCCGAGAGGCAGGAGGGCGTGTTTGGAAGGGTCATCTGGCTGAAGCTCACAGAGACATGTTTTCACGTGCATGAAATGTTGTTTGGTCCAGATTTGAAGTCGAACAATTCGAGTGGGGGGTGGGGTGCGGTTCAGCGACAGGCAGCGCTGCCCCCCAGCAGCCTAGCCCCCCCCCCCACCTCCTGGGACTGTCGGCTGCGCTGGGTTCGGCAGTGTGAAGGTCGCAGGGTTTCTTTGGCGTGTCCTCTGACCCACTGCGGCGGTGGCCCACACTGTCACCCTCCTGAACGAGGAGGGGCAGGCGCACGTGCAGGTCCTGAAGCTCTCACCGCCCTCCGTTCCTCCTTGGCCCCCCAGTCTGGGGTGTCTGCGTTCTCCGGAAGTGATGCGAGCACGTTTGCTCCGAGGGTCGGGAAAACACGGCAGCTGTGGCTCTCCAGATGTGGGGGGCTGGTTCCGGGAGGCCCTGGTTCCGGGGGGCCTGGTTCGAGGGAACGGGGGCTTTCGACATCACGGAACCCCTCCCTCAGCAGCGGACAGAAGGAGCTGCAGGGTGGGCTGTGACGCCCGAGAAAACGCACAGCGGATGCGCAAGGAAAGAAAGGGACGCCCCCGGCTGGAAATGAACTTGGGGCGGGTGGCCCGGAGCTGTGGGGCTGCGGGTAGAGCGGCGAGTCCGGGGGGGGAGGGCTGGGGGCTGGACTCTTGGGTTGCACTGACCATCTCGGGTGGGCGGGAGGCCGTGGGCCCCGCGTGGGCTCTGACCCTGGCACAGAGCCGGGGCCGTGGGGACAGGCCGCGCGCTCAGCCTAGGGGGCCGCAGGCTCTCGGGCGCCCGGACGGACTCAGGAGGGGAGACTGCCAGGATCGAGACCCCCAGCCCGCTCCTCCTCGGAATCTGGACTCCAGGTTTACAGTTGCTGATACGATTCTCCGTGTATATTTTTTAAAATTCCTGTTTTGTTATTATTATCCTTATCGGAGGACATTTTTTCATTGCTTTTAGAGAGAGGCAGGGGGAGAGAGAGAGGGAGGGAGGGAGAGAAACATCGATTGGTTGCTTCCTTATATGGGCCCTGACCAGGGATCGAACCTGGAACCTGGACGTGGGCCCTGACTGGGAAGGGCACCTGTGACCTCTGGGTGCACGGGACAACACTCCAACCAGCTGGGCCCCGGCCGGTTCTCGTCGTTTTGAAACTGTGTCTGTCTACAGCACGTTCCCTGGGAGCCTTAGGAGCCCTGAATTCTGGAAGTTTCCCTCCCGTGTTTTGTCTACATTATACCAGAGCGGCAGCACCCACCGGGGGCCGGGTTCTCAGCCCGCGATGGGCCAGCTCTCGCGGCCCCTCCTCTGGCCTCCGGGGGGGACTCAGCGTCTGAAAAGGCGGGGCCACCCGGGTCCCCCTGCGTGCAGCTCGGGGCCTGACCCTGGGGACCCGTCCCGGGAGGCTGACGAGTGCTGTGGGGTGGTCCCCACATCCACCGCCTCTCGGCCCCACGCCTGGGACTCTGTCCCGAGGTTTAAACAGCAAATCACTTCCATTGTGTTGCAACAACGTGAAGAAAGAAGCACGGGGGGGAGAACCTCTTTTGTCGAGTTAACATTTTTTAAGGGGAAAGAAGAAAAACAATAGCCACTTTAAGACGTTTCCGCTCCGCGACAGGAGCCAGCCCCTGCCTCCCGGGCGCGTGTGCCGCGTCCTGACACGGGGGCGGATGCTCTCCCACAAAGGGCTTTAATAAAGGAGATTTATCACGCCCGGGCTGCCGTTCCCGCTGTCAGGCTGCGGGAGCGAGGGGGAGGCGGGCAGGGTTTCTGCGGCTCCTGTTCCACATGAGATGCGAGGAGATAATTAGAACGTTTGGGAGGAGATAGCGGTGTGAGACTCGGGGGAGGGAGGGAGGGAGAGACAGAACCGGGGCGACTCGGGGGCCTGGCCCTGGATGCTGGGGGGCTGCGAGCCAGGAGGAGAGCCGGGGCAGTCACCTGTCTCCCTGCCGCACCTGTGGCCCTGCCTGCAGGGCCAGCGAGGAGGCGTGGACGGGAGTGGGGGGCCGGTGGGGATCTCTCCCCGCTCCCCTGTCCTCGTCCTGGACCTGGTGAGGGGGTCCTTCTGCCACGTTGCACCCTCCCCACCTCCACACGTACCGTGTGTCAGACACACACTCCACAGGGTCTCTTGTTCCGCATGAACCAGCCACGTGCGGCCTGGAGCCAAATCCAGGTGGAGGCAGGGCGTCCTTGAGACGCCAGGTGCGCACCGGCCAGCCCGCCAGGTGCAGAGCCAGAGGGGACTGGTGCTCCAGTGAGAGCAGATGCTGGGACGAGAGCCGGCGCACGGGCAGGACCAGGGCTTGACCCGCGAGGGTGGCCTCGCCTCTCCCTGTGGTGGCCCTGTCGCCTCTGAAGGGACCACAGCCTCGCCCTGGCTTAGCCCAGCAGCCGTCACCGACGTGGCCTGAAGAGTGACAGATGCTTTCTGTTGACCGGGGCTGAGGACGTTGCTGGGTTCATGGAGCTTTTGGTGTTAAACCCGGGGAAATCTCCGGGACTGACCGGGTCATCAGGGAGGCAGGACTGCAGGGGGGGGCTCGTCCTGTGCCCCCGAGACCAGTGGGAGGGGCTGGTGGTGTGCCCCCACGCGAGTCGGGCCAGCCCCGGCTCACCGTAAGGCCAGCTTTGCCCGCAAGGAAGTCCTGGTCTGATGCCTGTGATGTCAGAAGGGGCTGATGGCCACTGGCGAGGACGCCTCTGTGACCCGGACACGAAGCCTTGCTTCTCTCTCCTGGTTTCTGCCGCCGTTGCCCGTGCTCTCCCTGCCCCACCTCACCCCTCCCCACCCCTCCCCAGCCCTCCCCACCACCCCCCCAGGGCAGCACAGCCCTGTCCCTGGGACCCTGTTCGCTGATGCTGCTGCTTGAACTTGAAAAGACAGAGATGGCTCCTGGTGGGAATCCAGCTGCACCCTGAACCTCCCGAGAGACGCTGAGGGACCTGCCCAAGGTCACTCAGCTGGGAAGGGGCGGGGCCAGGCCTCGTCACCTCCGTTTGTTTCGCAGGAAAGGAGCCACCCCTGCCCTGGGCAGCACCCCCAGTTGGGGACCACGGACTGAATGGCCCACGAGGAGAGCGTGGTGGTGCACAGAGGCCGGGTGAGGGTCACAGTGACAACTGTCCCCCAGGGCACAGGGGCGGCTCCGCCAGCCCCGATGCTCCGCAGCCCCGTCCTTCCCTGCCCCTGTGTCCCCAGAGCGGACGGCCCCTGTGACCTGCCCCGGACAGGGGCTGAGGGAGCCGGGGACAGCCCTGCGGGCTCCACGCCAGACACCCCCTCACGGAACCTGTTACCCCCCATGGACTTCTGCCACCAGTAGGCCCTGGGTGTCGTGTCTCCCTGAGCCACATTAGGCGCCTGCTTGGCACTCGAGGCCGGAGTGCCGGGTTGAGAGGACTGGGCTGGCCCGTGACGGCCAGGGCCACCCTCAGCAGGGCGCGCGTGTGCTGAGGGCTGCGGGAGGCGCGGGGGACGATGCAGACTGGGGTCCCCTGCCGCGTGAGGGGGGCTCCTCGAGGCTCCCCGGGGCTGAGGCCCTTGGCCGAGGGCTCTCCCAAGCCTGGGGCCCCAGCCCGGGCGGCAGGCAGGTGGGTGGTTTCCAAGGCCACGCACCACGCTCAGGCCACGCCCACCACACTCAGGCCACGCCCCCACCTTCCGGAAGAGTCAGCCACCGGGTCGAGTTTGCAGCCTGGCGCGGAGCCGGGCGTGGCCCTTGCTGAGCACAGTTCCAGAAGGACGCACACCTGCGTGGTGCCCCGTGGGGTGCAAGGAATCTTGTTCTCACCAGCGGATGGCGGCCCCGCAAGATCGGTCCGGAGGGTCCCCGGGCCAGGACCCGGCCTCCCAGCGCCGCCCTCCCGGCGCGTAGGAGGCTCAGCGTCCTGCCGTCGCCGGTTATGGAAACTGCAATTTGCTGCAGAGAGATGCCTCTCAGGAGCCTCTCCTCACGCCTGCCACTTACCCGATGTTTGCCCACGAATCCCCCCGGACGGCGTTCCGCTTAATTCCCCGCGCGCGGGTGGCGGGGCGCCGCCTGCGAGCCAATCACTGTAATTTTGCTTTCTAAGAAATCAGGAAATGTAATCAGGGGGATGTAATTTGTCTGCCTTTCATCACGCGGTACAGTGTGGCAGGGACAGGAGGTGGCCGTGGAGGGGTCAGCACGCGCCTGTCGGTGTCGGGTGTGTGAGAGGCGTGTGCCTGCTGTGTGAGGTGCGTGTCTGTGCCCAGGGCCCCACGCAGGCCCCACTCATGGCAGGGGGTGGGGCGGTCGGGGAGCCGGCCTGCCCGTGGCTGTGGGAACCCAGCGGCCCGAAGAGCTTCCTACGGGGCAGCCAACACTCCTGGACCCAGAGACCCCCGGGGTGGGGCGGGTGGGGGGGGGGGTGCCGCCGGAGGGTGGCTTCTGCACAGTTGAACGCCCTTAAGAGTTGATTGAGCATAAAAACAGCCACTTTATTTTAAAGTCTTAATTTTAAATGAAAACCGCACTCCCGTGGAGAGAGGTGAGGGTTGGAGGCCGGCAGAGGGGCCGAGGGCAGAGTCCCTGCTGAGCTGAGGCTGTGGAGGGCTGGGGGGGGGCTGCCTCCCGAAGGCCCTGGGGGTCAGCAGAGCTCCCCCCTCACCCGCTGCTGAGTGAACTCGCTCTCTGCCCTACTGTTCTCTCCACCCCCGACTTCGCTCCTACGGTCCCCAGCTTGCTGCTCCCCCCCCCCCGCCGGGGCCCTGAGGTCTGGGAGGGGTTGGCGGCGCTCCCTGGGCCGTCTGCCCCGCGTGGCCGGGGGTCCCAGCTGGCGCAGTTCCCACCCTGGCCCTCCAGCCTGGGGCAGGGAGATGGCTCCGTCAGGGTCGTTAACCGTCAGGTCTCCCGTGTGGACCGTGTGACTCTGGAGGCGCCGCTGTGGGAGGGGAGGTGTGGGCACCCGTGGGCCACTATGTCAGAGCAGCAGCACCCAGGGGAGACCCCAGGGATTCAACACCCATGGCAACCAGGACGACTGAGTCACCGCCCACACCCTAGCCTGGGGAGAAGGGGGAGGGCTGGGAGGACCGCTTCCCGACTCCGGCCACGCCCTGATACCTCGGTGGGCCCAGGTGGGAGGGCAGGTGTGCGGGCTCGGCCTGGGCCCCTCCACCACCCTGAGATGCAGCTCAGGACTCAGGGAGGCCGCTGGCGCGGGGCAGAGCAGTGGGGGCCGTTAGGGTCCTGGCGTGGAGCCCAGAGGCCTGGCCAGTGGCCTTGGCCTCAGGACAATTGATCGAGTCTCTGGTTAGAGCAAAGGACCCCCAGCTCCTGCCCATTTCACAGGACCCCCACAGCGACACTTCTCTGAGAGGCTGCCTGCACCTGCCGCCACCTCCTGCCCCTCCACCAGGGCTTTCTGTAAGGCTGTCGCTGGGCCGCCAGCTGCCCTCCTGCCACCCCCCGCCCCAATACCCCGGGTCTTCCTGGGCCCGCACCCGTTCTGGAAGCTCCCCAGGTGGCCGCCAGGGCTCAGTGCTTCTGAGGCAGCCCCTCCCGCCTCCATCCCTGCACAGGCTCCGTTCTCCGGCCCACCTGGCTCATCTGGCCCACCTGGCCTCCTGGCCCACCTGGCCCACCTGGCAGGCGGGGCTCCAGGAGTGCTCAGTTCCAGACTCAGCTGAGGGCCCGGGCTGCAGCACTGAGAGCGCCCCCACTTGGTCCTGCCGAGGAACGTCTGGGGACAAGCAAGGGCCTGGAGCTCTGCCCGGAAGCCTGGGGGGAGGGCACACTGCTCCCCAGTCTGCAGAGCAGAAAAGGAATGCTCATGGGGGGGGCGGTGGTCTGGGGACTCGAGGAGGCCCGTGTTCAGGCCGCCCCAACACCGTCTGCCTGCACCGAGCAGCCCCGCCGGCCTCGTCGTGGGGTGGGGGGCAGGGTGGGGGCGGAGAGCTGTGGGGGCTCTGGGGTGTGTGGGTTGCGGGGCTGTCTGTGTATCAAAGTCTGCCTCTGCTTTTTCTCACTATTACCCTGCACAGCGGGCCCTAGACCACACACACGCACACACACACGCACGCACGCGTGTGCATAACTGAGGCACACTCGACGTGCATTCAGATTCCTCAGCTCAAATCTGTGTTTGTGAGTGGAGCTGCCCCCGACGGCCCCGCACCCCCGCAGGCAGCTCAGGGGGCGGAGCAGGGGCTGGCTGGAGGGAGGGGCACGTCAGCATAGCCTCTGAGAGCCGCGCACACGGGCTGCCTCCAGCTTCCGGAACCATCCAGGCGGGGATCAGGCGATGCCGGCGCCCAGGTCCTCCATCCTCCCCAGCTCTCTCCCTCCCCCGAGATCCCGCTGGTGAAACAGGACGTGGGACCCCAGGACGCTAGCCCAGCAACGAGCCGGGGCGGAGGGACACGAGGGCTGTCCCGACATGCCCGACGGGTCGGGGGAATGGAGACTGCCCGCAGAGCCTCCCGAGAGCGTCCGACCCGAGTGGGCGCCCGCCTGTGTGCCCGCCGACCTGCCGGACCGGGCGGCCGCCGAAGCCCGGGTCTCTTCTTCGGTAAAATGGGGACGAAGCCACCAGCCTGTGAGCTTGAAGGGAGCTGCCGTTCCCCAGCCTTCAGCCCGGTGTGGGGGACACAGTCGGCATGCAGGCTGCTGCGGCCTCAGCCTCAGTTTCCCCATCTGTGCAATGGGCGTGACCACCGTGCACTCCGGCAGGTGAGGACAGATTACATGACCTGCGTCACAGTTGACAACGACACTAATCACTCCAGTTACTTCCTCAGCTCGTCCTGGGAGGGGTTTTCCAACAGGCAGACCTGCCAGAAATGGACAGTGGGGGGTCTCTGGCACCATGGTCGAGGGGCAGCCGGTCCCGGTCCCTCCCTCTCCACCCCATGTGGGGGCAAGACGGGGCTGGAGGAGGAGCACAGAGGAGGTGAAGACGGCTGGCAAGGTCCTCACTCAGTGGCCACCCTCAGGCCACTCCCCAGGGGCTGCCCTTGGCCCCGCCTCCTGGGCCGTGGCCCCACCCCCACTGCGGCCATCCTGCCCTGACCTCCCCACCCTCTGACCCGGAATCCTGCTGGTTCACTACAGACAAGACAACCAAGCTCAGGTCTGGGCTTTTATTTTCAACCACACTCGGGAGCAGACGTTAGGGTCTTCAAGGCCGAAGGTGTCCCTCCTTCCCAGGGCAGCCGGGCATCCCGGGGAACCATTACCCCAAATTGCCAGGCCGTGGGGACTCCCCTGCTCAGGGTTGTGCAGGTGGCTCCCAGGAGAGCTCCCTGCTCTGTCCGTGGCCCTGGGTGTCCGCCAGAGTCCAGGACAAGGTGTCACACAGAGGGACGGGAGACCACAGGAGCGTGCGGCCAGTGTCCGGGGGCGCCACTGTGTGGGGTGGGGTGGGGAGGGGGCTGCAGCACTGTGGACAAGCTCTCCCCGTCACTGTCCCTGAAGCAGGGGAGACAGGAACTGGCTCTCTCTCTGTTTCCCCTGCTTCCCCGCCGTCTTTGCCGCCAGACGGGCGGAGCGTGCGTGGAGTGTGCAGACACACGTGTGAACTCCTGCTGGGGGAGCGGAGACACGGGGGCTGTCGCCAGCTTCTGTAGGAAGATCCAAGAATCCAAGTCCCGGCAGCTGCCGGCAGCCACCTGCAGCCTGGCCGCTGCTGGTCCCCCCCCATGCCCCGCCTCTGCTGCCCCCCAGCTCAGGGCCTCCTCGCAGCCCACCCCACCCCATGCTTCTGAGAAGAGCGACCCTGGCCTCTGAGCGCTGGAGTCCTGACTCTGTCTGCTGCCGTTTCTCAGAAACGTCACCAATACTTTGCCCCGACTGCCCCCTCTCCTCCCACGGGCACGTCCTCTGACCAGGACTCTCTGTGCCAGCTGCGGACCCAGGGAAGCTGTGGTCCCCCCGGCCAGTGCCCTCTCCTCGGAGACCCCGGGAGCCTCGGGGGTGGCCTGTCCGAGCCAAACAGACCTTTCTGCCCCACCTGCCCTGTGTCCCCAGCTCAGGGGCCTGTCCCTCAGTCCGGGGCGTAAGGCTCACGCAGGGGTGGCCTGGCTTCCAGGCTTCCCCCGCCCACCCAGGCACTGGGCAGGGGTCTCCAGCACCCTCCTCGCCCCACCCCAGTGTCCTCGCCCAGCCCCTCCCCTGCGCGCCTGCCTGGTGGTGATAATCTCCCAGCTCCCCGCCCAGAGTCAACCCACCCTCTGCACGGAGGCCACAGTCAAAAACACTCACTTTGCTGTGCCTCACCCCTGCCGAACTCCCCTTCAGGGACCCCACTGTTGCAAGATCCAGTCCTGGGCCTGCGGGACCCTAAGAACCTGCAAGACTCGCCCTGCAAAACCCCACCTGTGAGCCCCACCCGCAGACCCCTCCCCATAGGACACCACCCCTCAACCCCCACCACAGGCCCTGCCCCCACATGGTCCTGCCCAGCAGGTCTCCGCTCTGAGCCACCTCTGGGTCCCTCACCTGGTCAGTCCCGCAAACACCTGGCGTGTGCCCCTGGGATGCCCTCTGCACCCTTGCCTCCCCGCCATGTCTGCTGACCCTGGGCCTGTGAGGGGTCAACTCCAGGGGCAGAGCAGCTGTTGACCCTACTGCCCTTTCTGGCTCCGCCCCTCCCAAACCCCATCTGAGGTGCAGCCTGCATGTCCTCCCAGGACTCCCGGGCCTTCCAGGCCCCCCAGAGGCACCGTTGGTGGAGGGGGGCTCAGGGCTCTGCC
Organism: Phyllostomus discolor; assembly: GCF_004126475.2. NCBI lineage: Eukaryota > Metazoa > Chordata > Mammalia > Chiroptera > Phyllostomidae > Phyllostomus > Phyllostomus discolor. Next base: position 1,918,995 of record NC_040907.2, read on the forward strand.
AGCGCCATCCACCCTGCTTCAGAGATGCCCCCTAAAACTGCGGCTACCCTCCCCCACCCTCTCCTCCTGTCCGTTAATGCAGCCACACCCCCGAGGAGCTCGCTGATGGTGCGGGTGGCAGGTGAGACCGACTCATCCTGTCGCTGCCTTTCCTGGGGGGAAACGGAACCCGAAACAACACAAACAACCCTCCAGGCGTCAGGGGGGCCGACTGGCACGCCGGCCCCTCTTCTCAGGTTCTGGGGCGCCGTGTTCCCGACAGATGACATTTGGTGGCGAAGAGAGGCGTTCTTCGCCCCCCTCCCCCACCACGCTCCAGAGGCGCGATCCCTCCCAGGGCCCCGCAGGGGTGCCGCATCTTCTCTTCCACAAGCCGCGGGACAGATTAGCAGCTGCCTCCACCTGGAGCTTCCGGTGGAGCGGTTTCACGGCCCAGGGCTCTGTCAGCAAGAAGACGGCCTGTGCCGACAACACCCTGGGCGGGGAGCCCCTCAGCCACAGTCCCGGGCACCCACGCTGGGCAGTGCCCAGAGAAGGGAGGGGGGACCCTGGCAGGGCCCCCCGTGTCTGCACCCCGAGCTTCTCTGCAGGGCTGTGAGGGCGAGCAGGGCCTGCCCCAGCGGCCTGTCTGGCTGGGGAGGAGGGTGCACGGGGGGCGGGGCCTGGTCACACGTCCCCCCTGAGGTCACAGTACTGTCCTGCCCCCGGGAGGCCCTGCCGCTCTCTCCGCCCTGTCCCAGAGCTCCCCGAGCTCCGCCCTGGCTCACACCTCTCTGTCCAGGCCCCCGAAGACCCCGCTGTGCCCGGGGAGGGTCCCCAGCCGGGTCGCCCTGGTGCACCCTGCCCCAGCTCGCTGGGACCCTTTCAGCTGTCGTGGCCCGTCCTCAGCTCCAGGCAGCAGGGCTGGCTTCTCCCGGGACCGCCCCGGCTGGCAGCCCGCTGCCTCTCACTGCGCCCTCTCCCGGCCTTCCCTCCGAGCACGTGTGTTCTCAGTCTGTCGTCATGTGCCTGCACTTCCCCTCCTCAGGGTGCCGGTCTGGATTAGGGCCCACCCACAGCCTCACTTAAGCCTCGTCGTGTGTTTAGAGACTGCCTCTCACTACAGTTGCGCTCTGGGGCCCGGGGGCGGGACTTCAACACAGGCGTCTGGGTGGGGACCAGAGTTCAGCCCATAGCGGTCCCGCTGATCGGGTGACTCCACCTCCCTGGAGCGCGGCTTGTTCCACAGTGACGTGGGGACAACAGTGGTGATGGTGGTGATGGTGATGGTGAGATGATGGTGATGGTGATGATGATGATGATGGTGGTGATGGTGGTGGTGATGATGATGGTGGTGGTGATGGTGAGATGATGTTGGTGGTGATGGTGATGATGGTGGTGATGGTGATGGTGATGATGATGATGATGGTGAGATGATGATGGTGGTGGTGATGGTGGTGGTGGTGATGGTGGTGGTGGTGATGATGATGATGATGGTGAGATGGTGATGGTGGTGATGGTGGTGGTGGTGGTGATGGTGGTGGTGGTGGTGGTGATGGTGATGGTGATGCTGATGATGCTGGTGGTGCTGGTGGTGGTTGCTGACTGGTGCGCTGATGGTTGGTGGGGTGGTGGTGGTGGTGGTGGTGGTGCTGATCTGTGGTGTGCTGGTGGTGCTGTGGTGTGGGTGGTGCTTGCGGCTCATGCTGGTGGTGCTGGTGGTGCTGGTGCTGCGGGGTGGGGTGGTGCTGGTGCTGGTGCTGGCTGCTGGTGCGCTGCTGCTGGTGGTGGTGCTGGTGGTGGTGGTGGTGTGGTGGTGGTGCTGATGCTCCTGCTGGTGGTGCTGGTGCTGCTGGTGGTGGTGGTGGTGGTGGTGATGGTGATGGTGGTGGTGATGATGATGATGATGGTGATGGGGCCGCCTGTCCGCTCAGGCTGTCATGAGCCCTAAACGAGTCGATAACCGTAAGGCAAAGCAGCCAGCGTCATCACCCTTAGCTGTCACCCTCTCCTGTGATAATGGCTTACTAAACACACAATTACTCCCGGGCCCTGTGACCTGGTTCTTGTCTCTCCCAGGCCCCAGAGTGACTCGCCGATGCGCCTGGGAGTGTCAGACACCAGGAGACAGATGTGAGGGGCGGCAGCCTGACGCCAGAGGGGGAAGCAGATGGAACGGCAACCCTGGTCCCTGGTAGCGCTCTCCGTGACCGACCCAGTGCCTGTGCACCGCGGGCCCGACTCGGTTAAAGGCCGGTCACTCTCGTGGGTCAGCACGGCGGGGCAGTGCATCGTTTACCCCAGAGGAGTGTCCATCCAAGCAGGGGTCTCTTTTTCCAATAAGGACACTAGTTATATTGGGTTAGGGCCCACCCAGTGACCCCATCTTTATCCGGTCACATCCTCAGGGGCCCTATTTCCAAACCAGGTGGCTTTCTCCGGTGCCAAGGGCTTAGGGTCTCAGCGTAACTTTGGGGGGCACGGTTCAACTCTTGTCAAGCCGGCGTGTTCTGGGGCTGCTCCGTGGCTAAGCTCGCACATGCACAGCACACAGTGGGTGCGTGGCTCCTGGTGAGGACTCGACACGCTCGTGGGAGAAGAAAGCGGCAGTTCCCCAGACACGGCCCTGCTGACCCAGGAGCCCACGTGCTCCCGAGGGACCGGCGTTCGTCCGCCCTCTCTCGGGCCGGGAGCCGAGCGGGAGGGACTTGCTAGAGGTGGGGAGAGGTTGTGTGGGTTCCCCGAAGGGTCCCCCTGCCCCGCTCAGGGCCGGGTCCCACAGACAGTGCGCGCACAGGCCAGGAGCGAACTCCCAGGGGTGGCGTGCCCCACAGACCCACGGGCCTCTGCCGGGGCTGCCAGGGGATGCTTCCACAGGGGGCCACGCGTGGGGCCTAGGTGGGTGAGGGGCAGAGAGACACGCAGAAGGTTCCGGACTCTGCGCTTGCAGAGGCCCGCTGGGTGCGCAGCCCGGCCTCGGCCCTTCCCGGCCCCGCGGGTCTCCGGCCACACCCCGGGGAGGGGCGTGAAGCTGGGCGCTCACATCTCCCTGACAGACCCTTCCCGGTGGACACGGACGCTGGCGGTCGGGGCTTTGGCGGAAGCTGGTCAGAACGCCGCATCCTGGCGCTCCGTCCTCAGATGGCAGAAGGGATTCAGGCCACAGGTCTTCAGAGTTTAGTTTAGTGTCATTTGTTTTCTTTTTTGGTAAAAATTTCAGTGGTCAAGGCACAGCGCACCCCACCCCCACCCCGAGGGTGACCGGCCGACCAGCCGAGCCGCTCAGGCCGGGATCTTGTTCCCTGTGGGGGGCCCCGACCTCACCCACAGGCCAGGGCTTCCTGGGGACGGGGTGGCGGGTGCAGGGCTCTGGGCCCCAGAGGGCAGGCGGGCCCACGGGTCCACAGGGGCTGACCATCACCTCTCAGCCCCAGCACCTCCCTCGACGCCCTGAGGCTGACCCCCGTGTGAACCCGGCGGCCAAGCCCACTCGGAGAACACAGGAGGGCCCACATCGCCAAGACTCCACGTGGGCATGGAAAAACACAACACAAACTATAAACAGAGCTTCACGTCTCCCAAGTTTGGACAAAGGGTCAAAAATCTTGATTTCACAAGCGGAAGTCCGTCCCTAAGTGGCCGAGCAACCCAGGGCTGGAGGCGCCACTCCAAGACCCTCTGGGCCCCTCCGGCCTCCAGGGGCCACCTGGCTCCAGGCAGCTTTCTCCGCGTCCCTAGCCACGGCGTCCCCGAGCGCGTGACAGCACGGTCGCTGCCTGTGCGTCTTTCCCAAGAGCGGAGCCCCCCCTGACTCCAGCTCCCGGGTGCCGGGAGCTTCTTTGAAAGGGCCCAGAATGTGTGTTCTCACCCTTCCCAGCTCAAGGGGCAGCTGGAAGCCCCCGGGGACAGGCGGTCTGGTGAGGACCAGGACATGTTCGTCTGCCCAGTGCCCCGTGCCCCTGGGGGGGGGGCAGGACCACTGCCTGGGGTCCAGTCCCATCCTTGGTCTCCATGGCGCTGGCGGGGCCCCAAGGGCTGGTGTTGTCCCCAAAGCTCCAGGGGTTGGGATTCCAACTGTCCCCACACTTAAGGGATCCCCTCAGGGGCCTGAGCCAAGGCCCTGTCCCTCCCCGTTCCAAAAAAGCAGGTGGGACGAGAGGCTGGGGTGAGGGGCTGAGCCTGGGTCTGTGGCAGGGCCTGGCGAGGTCTCCCACGCTCCCTGTCCCTACCCACGCCCTCGCCCGCCCCACACCAGGGGCCTCTGCCTGGTCGCAGGTGGCAGCACGTGGGGGCAGGGTTCTCCCCGGTCAGGTTTGCCAGAACGGGCGTCTCCAGAACCTTCGGGGACGGCTCCGTCCGTTAAACGCCTTTAATCGGGCTCACCGAGCAGCCACCCACTTCAATCACCCAAAGGTCAGCTGTCACCGCCCAAATGTTAGGCTTAATTTGTTTTCTTGGTGCACATCCTGCCGCTGGTAATTTGGCCCAATTTCCAGTCGCTTGCCGGTGGGGTGCCAAGGTAGGCAGGGTCCTACTGGGAAAAGAGCTGGGCGTGGGAGGGTCGATGGTTCAGGGAAAGGGGCGCCCAGGACAGATAGCCCCAGGGACCTGTGCCTTCCAGTCCCCAGAATGTGGGTCTGCGGGGGCAGCCACCCGGGTCTGGGGCTGGCAGTCGGGTGGAGGCAGGGTGCTCTTTGTCCCCGGGCCCGGGTCACCCCACGTGTGAGTGGGCTTCCCACCTTCTTGGCTTCCACTCCCTCAGGGCAGGACTTTGAGTCTGGGGGGCGGGGGGCTGTTCTGCCCTTTTCCGCTCAAGGAGACGAGTGGGATCCCGAGCCCTCCCCCGTCTCCTCCCGCTCTGCTCCCCTGCCGGTCTCCCCGGCCGCACCCATCTGCTGGGAGTGTCCAAGCCGACCCCGGAAACCAAGGCTTTGGGGGCAGGCAGCCAGCTCTGCTGCGTAGCACAGGTCTCCCCGAGCTGGCTGGGGGTCCAGGGAAAGATGAGGGGACATGGCCGAGCACGTGGGCACAGAGCCCTCCCCCCATCTCCTGTCTGCGCTCTGCATCCTGGGGCCTGGCTCACGCGCTCTGCAGTCCTCGGCCTCCACGGAGAAGTGAGCCCAGGCGCAAGCCAGCGTCCCTGAGCGCCGTGCGGGAAGTGTCACGGAGCCCGGCTCTCCCACCACATGTGGGCGTTGGAGCAGGCGGGGGGAGGACAGGTGGGGAGTGTCTGTTCTTCATCGAATGCCGACGGTCAGTCTGTACGTCACCCACCGATGACCCACGGCCCCGGGACTCCACCTGCCTGCAGCTCAGCTGGCCGACTCCACTCTCCGGGCCCCTTTCCCCGGTGCCCCAGGCCCTGTCCCCAGGCCGTCACCCCGCCTTGCCCGTCCGCCCCTCTTTCCCTGTCCCTGCCTGGCCTCGACCTCCAGGCCTCGCCCGACGCCTCCAGGCCACCCCTTCATGCCACTGCCGCCGCGTCCCTACCGCCGCGGTGGGGGCCTCCTGTCCTCCCCAGCCGGCTGGGTGTGCGTGAAGGCAGGCGGAACGGGCCGCTGGCCTGTCTATCGATCCTTCTGAGCTGAAGATAAGCTCTCTGGCCCCCTCCTCCCCCGTGCCTGGAAGCAGGACTGACATTTGTGAAGGTGTCCTGGAGACAGCCCGGGCCCTGCTCAGCACCAGGGACAGCTCCCGGGGTCTCACCGCGACCCTGCCGGGCCCTGCCCTCCCTTCAGCTCCTCCTCGTAGTCTTCTTCTTCACCCACCGTCTGCGGCCCCAGGCCCCACCGTCTGCGGCCCCAGGCCCTTCCCTGCGCCTCGTCACTTCTCTGCGAACCCCCTGCTGTCCGTGGAGTGCTACGTGACCCCCGGTTCTCAGGGCCCCTCTGGGTTACTCGGCTTGGAGTGTTGCCACCCGAGCGCCCTTACAGCGGGACCCCCTGGGGGCTCGAGGGCCTGCTGTCCTCAAAGCCTCCCGTCGCTGGTCCGTCGCCCCCAGCTCTCACCTGGGGGGCAGTCGGGACCTCAGGGCGGGGGTCCCGCAGGGGCTGAGCAGTGCGGTCCAGCAGTTCCCCCAGCGGACAGGGGCAGAAGCAGCCGGGATCGATGAGGGTCATTGCTGCGGAACGACTGTGGTCTCGCCGGAGGCCGCAGGACCCCCCCCCCCGTCCCCTGTCAAAGAACCCATCGGGCTGACGGACAGACGGACGGACGGCAAGGTCAGTCCTCCCCCGGTTCTCCCTGTGGCGCCCACACAACGTGAAGGGGCTCAAGGGCGCAGACGTGACGGAGAACAGGTCCTCTGTCCTTGCACCGGGGTAACTCGGGGGGGCTTTCCCATCTGTCTCCCTGTCAGCGGCGATGGGAACCCCCTGGGGTCACCCAGCAGGTCGCCTGCCTCGGCTGCCCTGTCCCTTCTCCCAGGCGCTCCCACACTGCGTCGGCTCGGCGTGGCGGACAAGGTGACATCCAGTGTTTCTGAGCCGGGAGGATGTGGGCTCACTGGGCAACGGGCATGGCGGGGGGAATGCCAAGTGGTGGCCTGTCTCCCGGGCTGGTGCCACCATCCTTGCCGCCTCTGGAAGCTGGTGCCGTCCCGAGCGCGGCCCTGGGGGGTGGCCGGAGGGCAGCTGGGTGGAGCAGGGGCCCCACGGGACTCGGGGGCTGCGTGTGGGGTCCCAGGGGTGCTGGCTGCCTGACATGTGGGCAGGAAGCTCCGGGAGTCACGGGAGACGGACGCTTTCAAAAATAACCCACTCGTGGCTCCGGTCTGCGAAGTGTCCTGGCACCACCAGCCTCTAACGAGCTGTGCTTTTCCGTCGGGGACTTCAGGACTGCCACTTCGCAGGCTGCGACAGGTGGCTGTGAGTCACCGAATGCAGCGGCCAAGCGTGGCAGCAGGCGAGGGAGCTGCAGCTGGAGGGCCCTGGGTCGCCCGGCCCAAGACCGTCTTTTACAGCTCAGTGGCGCCAGCCCAGGGAGAGGACGGGGCCGGCTCAGGGCTCACAGGGGACGGAGGGCAGAGACACACTCCGGGACCCACCCAGGGCTGTGTCCCGAAAGGTCAGCTGACATGCTTGTGTCCTTCCCGTTTGGAAAGTTTTGTGTCTCATCAGCAAACGAGAGCGCGGTGGCGGGGAGAGAGAAAGAAAGAGAGAGGCCGCGAAAGTCGCACCTCCCTCGACTGTCAGCCATCCACGAGAAAATAGTCGGCAGATGACCTCAGAGTTTCTCAGAAATACTTGCGGGGAGTAGCGCTCATTTCCCAGGAGTTAGGAGGCCCACGTTGTCGCTACTTGTAGCTTCTCCTGTAAACGACTTGGAAGTGTCACTCTGTCAGCCCCAGACGACGACGACCTTGAAGTGTGCATGCATCCGCTGGTGGTGCTGACGCAGCACTGCAGGGACAGCGTCCTGCTCCGGGGGCTGGAGGGGGGCTTCCGGGGAGCTTCCGGGGATCTGGGGTCTGCTCTCCACTGTCGCCGGGTCCAGGGGCTCGGCCCGCCCCTCCCCCCGGCACGTCCTCCAGGCACGGACTCCGAGACACGGAGCGTGGACTCTGCACCACGGAGCAGCGGCGTTAGGTACCTCCAGGCCCGGGGTCCGTGCGGAGCTGGTGGTCCCCGAAGGGGCCTAATCCCGCGGGGGCTCAGAGCGACCGAGCAGACGCATCCATGTGGGGGGCGTGCCCAGGCCCCGCTGAGGACACCGCTGTGGAGAGGCCACTCGGGGCCCGGGGGGACTCTCAATGGGTTCCGATGGACGTGGTGTCCTCACTGTGTCACCAGGCCACCGCAGTGAGGACGGCACACGCTGGGCGGGGTGGCGCAGTCTCAGTGGGTCCCCCGGGCCCTCTGTCGTCAGCTCCCGTCCTGTGCACCCTCCATGTCAGCCCCCTGAAGGCACCTCGAGGGTCTGCCGTCCCCGCTGCTGTGACGCCGCCTCTCCCTCTGGCCTGGCCTCTCGCCACCTCTCCGCCCTGCCCGCTGCTCCTCCTCTTCTGCGGAAATGCGCTGGCCCTCAGTCGTGGGAACCTCTGCTTCCCTGTCCTCGGGGCGCCCACGGTGCTGTCCACCAGCGACTCACCACCCCCCTGGGTCCTGGGCATTTTCCCCGGATCGGTGGGTCTGTGTGCAACTGCGGAGTGACTGTGGAGCGTGCCGTGGAAGCCCCGGGAGACACCAGAGGGCTGGACAGCATTCGTGACCACGGGGAACTAACGGCCGGGGGACACGTGACGTGGCGGCCGTGGTGGGTGTGCGCCCTGCCAGGGCTGCGGCTGCGGCTGCCTTTGTCCCTTCTCTTCCCTCCCCCTGCCTCCGGGGGCAGAGGAGAGCGAGCGAGGGGAGCAGAAGAAGGTGGAGAGAGAGGTGGCCCCGGAGACGGGGCACTGTTTCAACACCGCCACGAGCCGATCCGTCCGTGGACGTGTGTCCGTGAGTCCCGTGGGGTCTGTCTGAGGAGCATTGCTGAGGTGCCGCCGGAGCTCCGGCACTGCCACGGCCCCTGCCCACGCGGGCTCAGTTTCCCCTGAGACAGGCAGACAAGACTTGGGTCGGGTGCACCCCACCCTTTACACTGGAGAGGCGCGGAGTGTGCCGGGTGAAGGCGGGGCAGGGAAGGCACGGGCAGTGTGGCCGCAGGGGAGGCGGTCTTGGGCAGGGCGACACCCAAGAAGGTGGGGCTGGAATAGAGATGCCATACTAGAGGGAGGGAGGGAGGGAGGGAGGGAGGGAGCTGCGCGGGCCCCGGGAGCAGGGCGCCGGGCACGGGCACTGAGAACAGTGGCCTTGAGGCCTGGAGGGGCCGGAATGCCCAGAGGGGTGGTGGTCACAGGAGAGGCCGGAGCTGGGGTCAGGGGGCCCCAGTGCTGCCCTCGCAGGTCCCCAGTGTGACGGGAAGGTGCTCTCGGCTGGTGCCTGGGCGTTTTCTAAGGCTCTTCCTGGCAGCGGGGCGGAGCATGAACCACAGAGGGCGTGGTGGGGGTGGGGGAACCACAGGAGTGAGGCAGGTGCAGCAAGGAGGCTTGGGCCTCGGGCAGCAGTACAGGGGGTGAGCCGTCGGTGGTCACGGGGTATGTTTTGAAAGGAGAGCTGAAGGGTTTGCCGGAGGGCCCGATGCGGGCTCCAAGGGAAGGGCAGGACTCCAGACCGACTCCAAGGCTCCAGCCCCTGGGAAAACAGGGGGCCCCTCACCCATAGGAAGAGCCATCTGGGATGAGTTCCGGGTGGAGGTGCTTGTCAAAACTCGCAAGTAAGGGTGTCCTGTAAGCCGGGGGACGGGGGCTGGGGCTCGGGGGTCTGGGGCTTGGGGGCTGGGCAGAGGCTGCAGCACGGTCCTGGCTCAGCTGCTCCCCGGTCCGGCGGCCTCGGGCCCCGTGCCCCTCTGAGCCTCGGTCTCCTGTCTCCGTTCCTCGTGGGAGGGACAGCTGGGGCTCCGAGGCTCCAGCTCTGAGACGGGGGGGGGTTCCCCCTGAGTCCTGACAGCTGGCAGCCACTGGGATGCTGCTCAGTGACCGCCCGGCCTTCCCGCGGCTGCCCGGGTCGCACTGACTATCTTTGAGGCAAGATCCCACTGAGCGGAAGAATTTGCATGTGGACCCTACAGGCCGCTCCCGCCCACATGCGTGTCTGAGCCTCGCCCGGGGTTTCTGCTGGTATTTCTGGAGGGCGGGCTCCCAGGAGCGCCCGGCGGCTTGCTGCTGGCTCCCTGGGGGCAGCCCCGCGGGCTCTCTGGCCAACCCGGTGCAGCCGTCCTTCCGGCGGACCGCCGACCCTGCAGCCCAGACGCCAGTCTTCGCTGGTTTTCTCCACTGAGGCCGCACGGGGCTTCCCCTCCTGGTTGCTCCCTGTGACTAAACACAGGCGTCGCTGGAAACCGAAGGAAGTGTTCTTGTTCTTCGCAATCGGTGCTGCTGCTTCATAGAAAACCGGAGGGGAAGAATGTCTGGTGAACACTTTTATTTGTCCGGTTAAACCCATCCCTGGCCTCCCGCCGCCCCCCAGGAGCATGGGCTCCCCCGTAGGAGGCGGCTTTTCCGGAAACTCGTCTGCCGGGAGCTCCTGTGGGGGCGGGGGGGCGGTGTTTAATAACGGGCCCGCAGAACCAGACCCTTTGGATTCCCCCCAATTACACATGGAAAGTAACTTTCGCTCCTCCCACGGTTCTCGCGCTTCTTCACCTCGGGTCTTTTCAGGGCTGGATTTAAATCAAAGCCTGGACAAGAGAGAAGAAAAGCGTTTTGATCTCTCGGCGGAGGCTGGCTTGTAACAAATTAGAAGGAAATGAAACTCCCTACAGCAAGCAGGCGCCTTCACTGGGTCTCCCACACCCGCGACCGCGGTTTTCTGTTGTTCTGTTCCGGGGGCTGGGCGGCCGCTTAGAGCTGCGTGGTCGGTTTCGTTTGCTTATTTTTTTTTTTTACCGAGATGCGGGGCAGATCTCAGAAAAAGCCCTTGCCAGCTCCTGGTAACTACAGCTGCTCGTCCCGGCACAGGACAGGGAGGCCAGCAGGGCACCTCAGGGCGAACCTGCAGGAGGGTGAACTCTCTGGTCCCAGAGGGTGCCCCGCCCGCCACCCAGCGGTGAGCCAGCGCCTCTCCCTCCGCCCAGACCCCGCCCTTCGTGTGTCTGATTGACAACCGGCCCAGCTGGGCAGACCCACATGGACCTGAGCGTGGCTTCCTGGGGACGTGGATGGATGAATTCCAGCCGAGAGCTGGCTAGGCCTGACCCTTGCTGCGCCCTGCACCTGGTAGGCAGACAGAAGTCTACCTACTATGTGGACAGGAGGGGCAGAGATGGGGAACAGCTCCTCCACCTTGTTCCGGCCGAGCTGTGTCCCTCCTGAGTCCCTGTGTGGAAGTCGTGTTTCCCAGACTCTCACCCCGCGGCCTCCTTTGGACATGGTGTCCTTGCAGATGATAGTAAGTAAGGTGAGGTCACAGCGGAGCGGGGGGGCCGCATCCCATAGGACTGGCGTGCTTACGAGCCGGGGGAATTGGACACCGACACGCACACAGTGGGGTGCCACGGGAGGGCCGGGGTGGGGCTGCCACGGGCCAGCAGCCAGCAGAAGTGGGGGAGAGGCGGGGGCGGGTCCTGCCTGGTCTGCCCGAGCTGTACCGTGATCTGGGCGGCCGGCCTCTGGGCCCCGGGACCATCAAGGTCCAGCCCCAAAGCCGCTTTGTCTATGCTCCCTGGTCCCTGCGGCCCCAGCAACAAACCGCGGATGGATCCCGTGGCCCCAGCTAGCAAACCGCGGATGGATCCTGTGGCCCCAGCCAGCAAACCGCGGAAGGATCCAGAAGCATCTCCGCTCCTCCCTGCGTGGTCCCGTGAAGTGTCTCTTCCTAACAGGCTCTTCTGCGAGCTCTCAGGCCCCGGGTTTGCATTGCACCTGCTCTAGCGTCTCTGGAGCTGTGACCGGAGCACGTGGGTCAGGAGGAGGGGTCCCGGCAGCTGGCCCCGGCGGGGCACCGGCAGGTGCTCCTGATGGGAGGCCCCTCCGCCCCCGTCCCGAGCCCATATGCCCCGCCTGGCCGGCTGTGCGTCGGCAGGAAAGGAGTGGGAGCGTCCCTGCCAGTCGCCGGATGTTTCTCTCTGGATAGCTGCTTGGCACCGCCACGTGGAAGGCACGGTGCCGCACCGCGCGGAGGGGCCCGCGGGCTGGCGCCGGTTCCGAGCCCGTGTGCTTGCAGATGCTCGCGCGCGGGAGGATCCTCTGAGCGCTCAGCAAGCGTAATGAGAACACTCAGCGGCGAGAACGCGGCCCATCTGCATGTTTCTGGGGACGCGCTAGTGCGACTCGGGAAGCCTAGCTGCTGGTGAATGCCATTTAAAGTTCACGCCTGCTTCTGCCGCTCTGTGTTTCTTTACACTGAGAGTAGCAAGGGACGTGGGGGTGGGGACCGGCGCTCAGAGTCGCAGACGGCACTTGGGGTTCTGGCCAATTTCACTTCACGGAGCCCGGAACGCGGAGCCCACCGTTTTTCCTGCACCGTGACGCTGCCGCGGTGCCATGGCGAGGACCCAGCAGCTCAGTGCCCGCCCTCTCACATGGCAGAGTCTGGGGGTCGGTACCCACGTGTGCTGTCTCTCTGGACCCGGTTACACCGCACCCCAGTGGGTTACCTGAAGACGACAGGGGCTGGGTGGTGTTGAGGCCGTGGCCCTCACGTCATGCACTGGAGGTGACTCCTGGTTGTTTTCTAGTCTCCAGACCCTTGGTCCCTGGGCGGCGCTGTCTCCTGGACGTCCAGCCAAGCACGGGACCGGCGACAGGCAGGGGGACGGGCTGTGGAGACCACCCAGGCACGTCAGCCACAGGGTCCGAGTGGTGCAGGGACATGCTGCCGGAGAACAGCTCTTGTTTTCATTGGGAAAAGGGGACTCTGAGGACGGAGGACACGAACTCTCTGGAAAATCCGTCTGTGAATAACCGGGGTCAGAAACGTCCCAGGGGCCTGCTGTGCAGCCACCTCTGTGACTTCACCCTGTCTGTGGCTTCACCCTGTCATTGTCACACGCTCACAAGGGCTCTGGGACTGCCTCGCCGGGCGGGTGGGGACAGAGGCTCTGCGGGTGCCACGGTGACGGCTGGGCGGTGCTAGAGAGGACATGCCTCTGGCTGTGACCCAAATTCCTCTCTCCATGCGGGTCCGTTCCCGGGGCTGTCGGCAATGGCCACATGCTGGAGGCTGGAGCGCAGCCGGTCCTCTCGCCACAGCCCTCAGGTCAGAGCTGGACACCGGGGCGGCCCGGGCCACTTCCCGGCAGGCTGTGGTCTGATCTGGGGGCAATCCACGGGCTCTTTGCCCTCGGCCGCACCGGTCCAGTCTGTGCGCTGCCCTCACAGGGCCTCCTGTCCCCACATGCATCTGTGTCCAAGCTTCCGTCCCCCGAGACACCAGGCACTGGATTTAGGGCCCACCCCAGTGCAGCACGACCTCACCCCAGCCAGAGTGCATCCCCTTCAGAACCCCTTTAAGGTCCAAATAGGGTCCCATTCGCAGGAGCCCGGGGGTTGGGGCGCACACACATCTCCGAGGGACCCAGTCCCACCCACAGCGGAACCCTCACAGGGCTGTGCGCGGGTTCACGAGACATGAACGTACAGAACATGGCTCGCAGTAGGTGCACAGCCAGAGCCGCCAGCGGTCTGTCTGTCCTGCTCCCCTGGGGCCAGCTCACAGGATGCAGCTCCTCCCCGGGGGCTCCGGGCCCTGGGTCCTCTGGGCTCAGCGGAGGCGGGAACAGAGCCGAGTGGGGCTGCGGGGGCGGCTTCTCGGAGCTGCCCTCCCACCGAGGGCCAGGTCGCTGCCCCCGAGACTCTTCCAGCCCCCTTAGCTTGTCATCTCCGCCCCCGGGTCTCTGTCCTTCCTCTCCAGGCTCTTTGCTCTGACCTTGGGCCTCCCCGACCTCGGAGCCAGGACGCCTGGGTGCCTGGGTCGCTCTGTGTGCCGGATCCACTGCCCGTTGCCGCTCCCCGAAGCCCCGGTGGGGGGCATCCTGACCCACTTCTACAGAAGGCTGGCTGTCTGCGTGTCCTCGGGAACGGGGGGCTGGGCTGGGGCTGGCAGGCGGCTCCGTTTGCCCCCTGCACCCGAGAATCTCCGTCTTCCTGGAGATAGGTGCCCCTGGAGTCCAGAGCGCTGGGGGCTACGTTTGCATGGGGTGGCCACAGCGGCCGAGTCCTTGCTGCTCCGACACCAGCCCCGGGCACTGCGCGACCTTTGATTCAGGATCATGGATGAAGGTTGTTGCTTCTTGGCACCGCGGCCTCCTCGGGCTGCCCTTCCTGCTCGGAGCCCCGGCCCCTCCTGCCTGGCTCGTCTGGGATACAGGTGTGCAGAGGAAGGGCTCGGTGGGGGGGATGGTGGGTCACCAGTGTGTCTTCCTGGGGAGACAGCACACGCGTGTGTGGGTATGTGTGCGTGTCTTCCATTTCTGTGCACACGGGGGACTTTCACTTCCCGAGCACTTTGGTTTAGGGGTGGCCGTGTGCCTCGCTCTGGGCAAGGACAGTTGAGGGGGCGGGGGCCGAGTCAGGCAGAAGTGTTTAAAGACTGGCCCTCAAAGCTCCTACCAGCCCGTCCCACCCCGAGACCCCTAGCCAGCCTGGGCGGCCAGCGGCCAGCAGGGCGCAGTGGCCGTGCAGGTGTGAGACCGGCTGACGCTGGGCTTGCTGTTTCACAGGAGACCCTTGTCTGTCTGCACAGGGGCAGCGGTTGTCTGCATTTTCCAGAAAAGGCGTCTGAGCTCAGGGACGCAGAGGGACCCAGGAACCCTGGCGCTGGGTCTGGTCGAGTGAGGTGAGGGGAGGCACGGGCCTGTGTGCTGGGCTGAGACCCCCAAAGGTGTCCCATTCCACCCCCTGGCACCCGTGCTTGTGTGGCCTCCCGCGGCAGGAGGGGCTTGGAGGTGGCATTGCATGGAGGACGTGGAGGTGGGAGGCTGTATGGAGGCTCTGGGGCCCACTGTCACCGCCAGGCCCTTGCGAGAGGGAGGCCCGAGGGTCAGGGTCAGAGAAGGAGGGGACAGGGGCACAGAGACGGAGTGACACACGGAGGGTGGAGGAAGGGGCCGCACGCCAAGGACAGCTGGCACCTCCAGCCCTGGGAAAGGCGGAGACCGTCCCCTCCTAGAGTCTCCGAAGGAGCCGGCCCTGCGGACGCTTCCACCTGCCCCCATGGGGCCCCCTTCGGGCCGGTCAGCCGATGCGGGTACGTGGTTGAGGCCGCCCAGTAGGAGTGACTTGTTGCCACAGCGACAGGAAAAGACCCTCCTTCCCCTCCCGCTCGTCTGAGATGAGGACAGCGTGGCAAGCCCCTCGAGGTCGGGTTGAACGCCCCCCAAGGTCCGGTTGAACGCCCCCCGACAGTGCAGGCACGTCTTATGGGGGGCGCGGGGGGGGGGGTCAAACCAAGGCAGAGCCTTCCGTGAGGTCAGAGTGCAGCGGCTTGTGCTTGTTCCCGGGTCAGGGAGCTCCGCTGGCTGACGGACGGAGCTGGAGCTGGCCAGCCGCCAAATCACGCCGAGATTACTTCTCCGAGGTGGCGGGCCCTGGGGAGGGCTTGTGCCTGCATTTAAAGATGTGTAAGTGCATTCTCATGAATGTACACCTGCATAGCTATGTATCACATCTAAATAAACGGATGCGTGCCTTCCCACACGCGGTGAGGCACACACGCCTCTCTGCGGGTGGGAATGGACTTAGGGGCGTCTCTGGGACAGACTGGGTGGCACACTTTTCTGGCACCAGGACCAGAGGCCCTTTGGACTTCGTCCCCTGAGTGAACTCTCGTGAATGGCCTCTGGCCTCGGGGACCTGCGTGTCTGTTCATAATGACAGCCGAGGTCGCCGGTCAGAAGACACAGGAGAAAGGGCGTTTACCGCCTGGGCTGTCCTTCCCCAGAGCGCCCCCCCACCCCTGCCTTTTTTTGCGGTGACATTTCCGTGTCTCTGGCCCCACGCGTGGGGACGCAAAGGACAGACTCGGAGAACTGAGTGCGGAGACAGACAGCCTTGCGGTTGGACGGGAAGGAAGGAAGACTGCAGGGGGGACACGGACCCCTGCAGGGGGACCGCTGTGTCCCCACCAGGGCTCCTCCCCGGCCCTGCAGGGTCAGCAGGTCTGTCGGGTGGCATCTTCCTGTGTCTGGTGTCCACTCACCTGCTTGTCTCTCGTGGAGCTGAGAGTGCGTGACCAGGACGAGCTGTTTCGTGGACAGCACCCGTGGACCGCACCCTGGGGTTGCGCAGCGGCTATTCAACCGAAGTCACCAGGGACACTGTTCAGTGGAAGGCGGGCACCCCCTGTGACCAGTGAGTCTGAGGCTGACATGCTCCTGGTGGGTGATCGGAGGAGCGTGGGGACAGGCGCCAGGGCCACCGATGGCCGAGTGGCGTCACCGTGAAGGGAGTGGGGGGGGGGGGGCTCGGGTGGTCCTGTCTTGTGTGTGCTTCATGCTTTCTGACTCCACACCCCCAGATGTGTTTGGGGGTATTTTAACGTTCAATCACATGGTCTTTGTGCATCACCCTAAAACTTGATTTTTATACTCATCGTGAGTTTTTAAAAGACTTTTCCACACCCATACATGTAAGGTTTTGTTCATTTATTTCAGCTCCTACAACACACAATTTTTGCTGATCTGATGATGGGGAGACATTTTGATTTTGTTTTATGTATGTTTTCTTTTTTCTTTTCATCCTCCCCTGAGGACCTGCTTATTGAGTTTAGGGAGAGGGAGAGGGAGAGGGAGAGGGAGGGGGAGAGGCATCCATCGGTCGCCTCTCATAAGCGCCCCGATGGGGACTGGAGCCTAAACCCAGGCATGTGCCCTGACCCGGAGTCAAACCGGGGAGCTTTCGGCTTATGGGGCGATGCCTGGTCCACCGAGCCGCACCGACCGGGGCTTCCCGTGTCTTCTCCGTGATCGCGAGGCTGAGCGTCTGTGTCCATGGAGACGCCTGTGTGTGCTTCCTCCTTAAACTGAGATGCCGAAACCGCCTCCTCTTCTGGCGGTGTCCTTTGTTGTCGTGAAGTATCACCTCAAAAAAACATTGTCGTATTTAATTAGCTCACGTGTTTTTTTTTCATCAATGTGCGGTTGCTGGGGGTCATGGCCTGCAACCCAGGCATGTACCCCGACTGGGAATCGAACCTGCGACACTTTGGTTCGCAGCCCACGCTCAATCCACTGAACTACGCCAGCCAGGCAGCTAATGTGTTTTAAAAAGGTTCCATTCGCACCTACTTATACTTGAAAGTGAAAAATCGGTGGTTGTTCTGTGTTTGGAAGTTTGTCATCGAGGTTAGAGTAGCCTCATAGGAAAAGCTGGGTAGACGTCCCTTCTTGATGTCCTGAAACTTTTATTATTATTTTTAAACTGTAGCATCATTCATTGTTTGTTTGTTAAATTATTCCTACAAACCACTTCTGTTTTGTGCCTTTAGCGGGGGAAGACCGACCTCTGACCACGGATTTGTCTCTTTACTGGGTATTGACTTTCTCAGATTGCCTTCGTCTTCAGCGGCTTTTCTTAACTTTTTATTGAAAATTATCTAAATTTCTGAAAGTATTGGAAAACCAGTAAGAGTTTTAGGAGACAATGAGGGAAAATGTCTTTATGGCCTCAGGGCAGGGGAGAATTTCTTAAACAAGATGTAAAAATTAATGGCAGTTAGAAAGGAGCAAGTTCGTAAATTTGGCTCCATTAAAACGAAGAATGCCAGTTCCTCAGAAGACGCTGTAAGTGAAAATTCCGCCGCGGGGTCTGTCTGGGGAAAACACGGGAACTGAACACCAGCAAAGACCAAGTGCCAGGGACTGGGAAGCGCTGGGGCAGGGAGGGGGAGGGGCGGGAGGGCCTGAGGGCGTTTCCCCGCCTCCTTGCGCTGGCCGGGAGGGCACCCAGCGCTGACTGCAGCCCTCCCAGCGCGCGGGTGGGCCACTCACATGTGGGCGCCCCGTTCCGGAGAGAGGAGGTTGCTGCCACAGCTTTGCAGCTCCAGCCCACGTCTCAGGTCTGCGAGAGGACAAGTCGCTCATGCCCTGCGGCCCACGGGCCCCCAGGAATGTGCGCAGACCGGCCGAGGGTCTTCGAGCAGCAACGTCCCACCAGGAAGGTCCCCTAGGGCACCAGCCGCGGGCGGACCGCAGCCGAGCCCACGGAGGGGCAGTCGGTGTGGGAATCCCACCAGTAGTGTCTGCACCGGGGCGGGGGAGAGGGGCCACTGCCCCCGCGCCCTCTCAGCCTCCCCTGTAACGCAGGCACCGGGACAGCAGCCTCGGAGACGGCGGCGCGGCTCCGGACGCGCGCCCGTTTCCCACGGCCGCCGCAGGGAAGGCGGGGCAGCTGGGACACAGCATTTCCGTCTCTCCCGGCTCCGGGGCCACGAGTCCAGAGTGAGTCCGGCAGTGGGTCCCTTCTGAGGCTGTGAAGCCGACTCCGCCCAGGCCTCCCCGCCGGGTTCCGGGGTCCGCTGGACTCTGTGCCCCTGGGTTCTGAGAATCACCCTGACACCTTCCCTCCTGTTCCTGCGGCCTCCGTGGGGAGCGCGTGTGTCTGTGTCCAGGGGGCCTCTTGTTATCAGGACGCCGGCTATTGGACTGCGGGTCCCACCTGAACCGCATGACCTCATCCGACCTAATTTCACCGCCGCGGCCCGGTTTCCAAACGAGGTCGCAGTCACAGGTGCTGGGGGCGGGGGCTCGGATGTGAGGCTGTTTGTGGCTGATTGAACCCGTCGCGGGAAGGCAGCAGGTGTGAAAGCAACACGGGAAATCAACAGTGATGAGCAAAACCCCAACACTGGGTGCAGAAGCGAAGGACTGGATCTGACCACATTTCCACGGAGCGATCCACGTCCACAGGGAAACCCTAAAGCCAAACACGGGGCCCAGGCCTCCCACGCTGCACCCTCAGTCGGGGGGAAGACCCTCCGAACAACCCAGAAGGCGCTTCGGGGGCGTGGCTTTGGGTCGTCCGGGCGCAGTGATTTTGGAACTAGTTTCCTGCGTCGTGGCGTTAACTGGCGGAGCACTTTGCACAGGGGCGGGGGCGAGGGGCGAGGGGTGAGGGGCGAGGGGCGAGGGCCGAGGGGCGGGGTTCTCCCTGGAGTGTGGCGCGCGGGCGGGCGTGCAAACCGGGGGCTGGATCGGAAGTGGCGGTTTCAGTGCGAACTGGTGAGTATCAAGAAATGGCAGGCGGGTGCCCACTGGCTGGTGTGGCTCAGTGGGTTGCGCATGATCCCACAAAGGGAAAGGTTGCAGGTTCGATCCCCGGCGGGGGCACATGCCTGGGTTGTGGGTTCGTCCCCAATCCGTGGATGTTTCCCTCTCACATCCATGTTTCTCTCTTTCTGCTTCTCTTCCCCCTCTCTAAAAATAAATAAAAATAAAAAACCTTACGTTACAAAAACGTCAGGCAGGTTGGGAGGACACAGGGCACCCCCACTGGCTAAAGCTGGGCTTAGTATCGAACACGACAGGAACTGTAATAGACTGTAAGTCTGTACTAACGGTAAACAAAGAGTCCAACAGGTAAGCCGTGGGGGTGGGGGGGGTTGCTGGCTGATGCCTCGCAGGGTGCTGGGGAACACAGGCGGGGTTCTGCGTCAGGTGGGTACCGTGTGGTCTGGGCGGAGAGTCCTGGCTGGATGCGATGTCAGGTGGAGGGCGGACAGGGATGGTCACATGTCGGGCACCGCCTTAAAAAGTGATCCGAGGCGGCATCATCACGGCAGCGTCCCCGTGGGGGAGCTGGGGAGGCACCGTGTCCCTTCCGAGGTGCAGCCTGGGAGGGCCCCAGCACTGGACGGTGGGCGGGGGGGTGTCCTGGCCGGCTGGACACCCACAACCCGACGCTGAGCACAAGCAAACACCAGACCAACTCTGATCTGGACCGTCCTGGGGCATCGCTGGCCTGTCTTCAAAAATGTCAGTGCCCTGAAAATGCAGCAAGACCAGGAGCTGTCCAGTGACCCAGTGACGGGGACCCGAGTGACGGGCTCATTACAGGCAGCCTGTCCCCCGCACCGGATCCTGCACGGAGGGGGAGCGGGTGGGAAGCCCACCGCTGGGAAAATCCCGGATTGGAGAGGAAGCGGTGGATTTGATGAAGGTGCCGTCCCCGTATTAAATTCTCGGATTTAATAACTGCATTGCGGTGACGTAAGGGACAGGTCTTTTCCTCAGGAAATGCACCCTGAAATATTAAAGGGCAAAGGCGCGGGAGGTGTGCAGTTCACTGTGAAATAATTCAGAGCACCTCTCCCTATCAGATCCGGACGTGGAGGAGGGGGTGCACCCACCTCTTCCAAACGGCAGCTCATGCTACCAAACGGTGAGCCCCGGTGCGTTTGGGCGCGGGGCGTCTGGGAGTCACGTGGGCTCTTCTTGCCCGTGCTCTGTGACTTCACCACTGTTTCAGAATAAAAGTTTCAGAAACTGCCACGTCCAGCAGTTAAAGCAAGCTGCAGAAGGGCAGACCGGGAGGCCACTTACATGAGCCGAAACCCTGCTCCACTCGCTGTGCTGTGTGG